>NC_086325.1:13427347-13758909 GCF_036172605.1 Pelobates fuscus
CACAGCAATAATACTCCCAGTAATGTGCCTGAGGGTATAACAGAGCTCCACGGCAATAATACTCCCAGTAATGTGTCTGAGTGTATAACAGAGCCCCACAGCAATAATACTCCCAGTAATGTGTCTGAGTGTATAACAGAGCTCCACAGCAATAATACTCCCAGTAATGTGCCTGAGGGTATAACAGAGCTCCACAGCAATAATACTCCACGTAATGTGTCTGAGTGTATAACAGAGCTCCACAGTAATAATACTCCCAGTAATGTGTCTGAGTGTATCACAGAGCTCCACAGCAATAATACTCCCAGTAATGTGTCTGAGTGTATAACAGAGCTCCACAGCAATAATACTCCCAGTAATGTGTGTGAGTGTATAACAGAGCTCCACAGCAATAATACTCCCAGTAATGTGTCTGAGTGTATCACAGAGCTCCACAGCAATAATACTCCCAGTAATGTGTCTGAGTGTATAACAGAGCTCCACAGCAATAATACTCCCAGTAATGTGTCTGAGTGTATAACAGAGCTCCACAGCAATAATACTCCCAGTAATGTGTCTGAGTGTATAACAGAGCTCTGCAGCAATAATACTCCCAGTAATGTGTCTGAGTGTATAACAGAGCTCTGCAGCAATAATACTCCCAGTAATGTGTGTGAGTGTATAACAGAGCTCCACAGCAATAATACTCCCAGTAATGTGTCTTAGTGTATAACAGAGCTCCACATCAATAATATTCCCAGTAATGTGTCTGATTGTATAACAGAGCTCCACAGGAATAATACTCCCAGTAATGTGTCTGAGTGTATAACAGAGCTCCACAGCAATAATACTCCCAGTAATGTGTCTGAGGGTTTAACAGACATCCACAGCAATAATACTCCCAGTAATGTGTCTGAGTGTATAACAGAGCTCCACAGCAATACTACTCCCAGTAATGTGCCTGAGGGTATAACAGAGCTCCACAGCAATAATACTCCCAGTGATGTGCCTGAGGGTATAACAGAGATCCACAGCAATAATACTCCCAGTAATGTGTCTGAGTGTATAACAGAGCTCCACAGCAATAATACTCCCAGTAATGTGTCTGAGTGTATAACAGAGCTCCACAGCAATAATACTCCCAGTAATGTGTCTGAGTGTATAACAGAGTTCCACATCAATAATACTCCCAGTAATGTGTCTGATTGTATAACAGAGCTCCACAGGAATAATACTCCCAGTAATGTGTCTGAGTGTATAACAGAGCTCCACAGCAATAATACTCCCAGTAATGTGTCTGAGGGTTTAACAGACATCCACAGCAATAATACTCCCAGTAATGTGTCTGAGTGTATAACAGAGCTCCACAGCAATAATACTCCCAGTAATGTGTCTGAGTGTATAACAGAGCTCCACAGCAATAATACTCCCAGTAATGTGTCTGCGTGTATAACAGAGCTCCACAGCAATAATACTCCCAGTAATGTGTCTGCGTGTATAACAGAGCTCCACAGCAATAATACTCCCAGTAATGAGTCTGAGTGTAACAGAGCTCCACAGCGATAATACTCCCAGTAATGTGTCTGAGTGTATAACAGAGCTCCACAGTAATAATACTCCCAGTAATGTGCCTGAGTGTATAACAGAGCTCCACAGCAATAATACTCCCAGTAATGTGTCTGCGTGTATAACAGAGCTCCACAGCAATAATACTCCCAGTAATGTGTCTGAGTGTATAACAGAGCTCCACAGTAATAATACTCCCAGTAATGTGCCTGAGTGTATAACAGAGCTCCACAGCAATAATACTCCCAGTAATGTGTCTGAGTGTATAACAGAGCTCCACAGCAATAATACTCCCAGTAATGTGTCTGAGTGTATAACAGAGCTCCACAGCAATAATACTCCCAGTAATGTGTCTGAGTGTATAACAGAACTCCACAGCAATAATACTCCCAGTAATGTGTCTGAGTGTATAACAGAGCTCCACATTAATAATACTCCCAGTAATGTGCCTGAGTGTATAACAGAGCTCCACAGCAATAATACTCCCAGTAATGTGTCTGCGTGTATAACAGAGCTCCACAGCAATAATATTCCCAGTAATTTGTCTGAGTGTATAACAGAGCTCCACAGCAATAATACTCCCAGTAATGTGTCTGAGTGTATAACAGAGCCCCACAGCAATAATACTACCAGTAATGTGTCTGAGTGTATAACAGAGCTCCACAGCAATAATACTCCCAGTAATGCGTCTGAGTGTATAACAGAACTCCACAGCAATAATACTCCCAGTAATGTGTCTGAGTGTATAACAGAGCTCCACATCAATAATACTCCCAGTAATGTGTCTGAGTGTATAACAGAACTCCACAGCAATAATACTCCCAGTAATGTGTCTGAGTGTATAACAGAGCTCCACAGCAATAATACTCCCAGTAATTTGTCTGTGTATAACAGAGCTCCACGGCAATAATACTCCCAGTAATGTTTCTGAGTGTATAACAGAGCTCCACAGTAATAATACTCCCAGTAATGTGTCTGTGTATAACAGAGCTCCACAGCGATAATACTCCCAGTAATGTGTCTGAGTGTATAACAGAGCTCCACAGCAATAATACTCCCAGTAATGTGTCTGAGTGTATAGCAGAGCTCCACAGCGATAATACTCCCAGTAATGTGTCTGAGTGTTTAACAGAACTCCACGGCAATAATACTCCCAGTAATGTGTCTGAGAGTATAACAGAGCTCCAAAGCAATAATACTCCCAGTAATGTGTCTGAGTGTTTAACAGAGATCCCCAGCAATAATACTCCCAGTAATGTGTCTGAGTGTATAGCAGAGCTCCACAGCAATAATACTCCCAGTAATGTAGCCCCATGTAGCCAAAAGCACAGCTTAAGCGGAACAGGGCCTTGACAGGGGTTAGGAGGCGGGCCCAGGAGGAACAGACAGGACAGGTGGGTTATGGGATATGTGGGTTTGGCTATTTAAGGGAGGAGCCATTTTGTGAGGTTCACTTCTAATTTCCTACCCGGTTTAGTTTGTGTGCATCCCGGTGCTCTCTAAACTTGCTGGGTAGGGTTTCTCTCTTTGTCTCCTCTGCAGGACCATGGATGTCGTGGAGAAGCTTCTGGAGGGGATCAGGACAGCGGCGCGGCAACAAGGAGCGGAATGGGTGCAGGCCCAGCTGGGCCCGGTCCTTGCTGCGGCGGCAGGACATGAGGCCGGAGACTCGCGCCCGGCGCGGGCCAGGAGGCCCCCGAGGCGTTTGAGCCCAGGAGGAGAACCGGAGGTCGGTGGCACGGGAGTGCAGGAGACAGCCAGTGGAAGTCGCAGCAGGCCCAGGAGCTGCCTGGTCGAGGCTCTGCCTCCCAGTGTGCGGCCGGGGCTTCGGCGTGGTGAGTCTAGACGGGCGGCTGCCCTGGACATCGCTGCACCACCCCCTAACATGGATGGGGCCGTGCGCGGAGCAGGATCCAAAATGGCGGCCGGACGGCCTGGTGCGGGGCCTGGCGGGGCGGGGTCTCGGCCCAGGAGGGCACCCCCATCGGTCTTGGCAGTGGATAGCAGCACGCGGACTGGGATGGTCCGCGACGGGCCCAACGTACAGAAGGCAAGTGCAGGTGGCCCTTCCGGGGGTCCCCTTGGCGTGGTGGGCAGGCGGGGAGTGAGGCCCGATTCCAGGGAGCGGGCGGACGGGGGGGCGGGTAGGCGAGCGGCCCAAGGGGAGCAGGGGTCGGGCGGAGGGCCCCTGGGAGGGGTGCGGGATGCTGCGAAGGGGTCTCGCGGAGTGCAGTCTGGGCAGGCTTCGGTGGGGGAGGGTGGGGGGTCCCTCGGTAGTTCGCTTGCGGGGCGGAGGGTAGAGCCTGCGGGTCCGGTGGATGTTAGGAGGGCGGTGGAGGGTAAGGGGAAAGGAAAGGCTCCGAGGTCCGGTCGGTCGGGGATAGCTGTCTCGGGGAGCGGGGTGTCACCGTCCGCGTCCGTAGAGGGCCCCGGGGGAGGTGTCCCTGGTCTGGGTTCTGTAGGAGCAGGGATAGGTCGGGCTGCAGCGGGGTTGGGGCGCGGGGCAGGAAACGGGGGGGGCGGGTCTAGTTCGGAGTCTGGTAGTGCTAGCCCCTCGCCGGTTAGGGCCCCCAGGACGCGCAGACGAGGCCCCAGCGCAGGCGCGCAACGTCAGGGAGTTCGGCAGGGTCCGGGTCCCCCAGGTTGCATCGACGGGGGTTGGCATCCAAAGGTGACGGTAGGAGTCGTAGTCCACGTGGCAGGGCTCTCAGGGCCTTTGGGGCGCGACGGCGGGAGGATACCCGGCGGGAGGCTTTGGCGGTTGGCAGGCGCTCCCCGGTTCGGGACGGGAAGGTAGTGGGGGAACAGTACGCCTTGCCCAGGACTTCTTCTCCTCTTTCCAGGTCCCGGAGTCGCTCCTCATCTGAGTTTTCCAGGCACCGGGTGGGCTCCCTGGTTGGCGGGACATCGGCGGATGGCGTTCATCCTGGACGGGCAGTGACGGACTGCGCAGCCCCGGGTATCCTCGGCTCCAGGGGGCTTGGCCGGTGAGTCTACTGAATCGCTACAGTCCAGTGCACTAGTACAAACATTGCAGTCACTACTCCACTCACTGGGAGCGGGGGGTGGCACACAGGGTAGCGTAGGGCAGGTGTGGACGCATGGGGGAGGTGAGGCGGGGTCCGGTCTAGGGACCCCGGCGGCAGTTGCGGGCGGGGAAGCTGTGTCGGCTTCCAGCGCGGGTGAGGCGGGAAGCGAACGGGCGGAGTTGACGGGTGGGGTGACGGAAGCGGCGAGGCAGCATGCGTATGTGTCCTTCGCGGGACCGCTGGGGGTGCACCTCAAGCAGGAGGTGAAAGATAAAATCTGGAAGGGGGAATTTTGCGAGATCTTCTCTCTTCTTCCCTTGGAGGACTTTCTTGACCTCAAGGAGGAGGACAAGAAGGACGAAAAGAAGGAGGAGGAGGAGAAACGGCGGAGGTATCGCAAGATACCAAAGTCTTTTGGTAACTGGCTAAGGGCATTCTGTATCCTGGCCAGCGTAATCGGGGAAAAATCGCCGGGCTCCTGCTCGTCCCTGTTTTGCTACTTGGACGACATATGGGAAGCATACCGCACCTATGGCGGATTGGCATGGTGGCGGTATGATGAGCAGTTCCGGCAGCGGCTGGCGGCGAATCCGGGCATGTGGTGGGACCAGATGGACCTGCCTCTTTGGATGAAGCTCATGATGGCGCAGAAGGCGCAGCCCTTTCAGCACGCGGCTGGCGCTAAGGGTCAGTCCTCCTCGTCGGCCGCCTCGCAGAAGGGCTTATGCTGGCTCTTTAATGAGGGCCAGTGCAAGTGGGGCGCAGCCTGCCGCTTCAAGCACGAGTGCTCGGGCTGCGGTGGGGCTCATGGGCTCCAACGATGTTTCAAGAAAGGAAAGTCCGGGGGGACGGGAGCCTCTGCCGCGGTTGGCGGCGGAGGGTCTCCCACTACCTCGGGGGCTTACCCCGGTGAAACTAGACGCGATGGAGCCCTGGCTAAACCGCTACGGTAACAGGGCAGACGCGGAGCTGCTTCGGGCGGGGTTTGGGCAAGGGTTTGTCATTCCTTTTCGGGAGAGGGGCGGCACTGCGTGCCCTCATAATCTCAAGTCGGTGGTGGAGTTTCCAGAGGTGGTTCGGGAGAAGCTAGACAAGGAGGTGCGGTTGGGTAGGATGGCGGGGCCTTTCTCGGCCCCGCCGCTGGAGGGCCTTAGGGTCTCCCCCCTCGGAGTGGTCCCCAAGAAAGAAACAGGGAAGTTTCGGCTCATTCACCATCTTTCCTATCCTAAAGGGGAGTCGGTGAACGACGACATTGACAGGGACCTATGCTCGGTCTCTTATGCATCATTTGACCAGGCGGTCGAGCTGGTGAGGAGAGCCGGGCGTGGTGCGTTGATGGCCAAGGTGGATATCAAGGCTGCTTTTAGATTGCTTCCGGTACACCCGGCGTGTCACCACCTGTTAGGGTGCTTCTTTGAGGGGGGCTACTTTGTGGATTTGTGCCTTCTCATGGGGTGTTCCATTTCGTGCTCTTACTTTGAGAAGTTTAGTTCATTTCTCGAGTGGGTGGTGCGGATGGAAGCGGGAGATAAAGCGGTGGTGCACTATCTGGATGATTTCCTGTGTGTGGGGCCGGCCGGCTCTCCCGCGTGCCAGCACTTGTTAGGTACTATTCAATGGGTGGCGGGCTGCTTTGGGGTGCCGCTGGCGGCGGATAAAACTGAGGGCCCGACTGAGTGCCTTAGTTTCCTGGGTCTGGAGATCGATTCAGTGCGGGGGGAATGTCGGCTGCCGCTGGCGAAACTGGAAGGGTTGCGCGGCGTGGTGGCCGAGGTGCGTCGGGCACGGAAGGTGACCCTGCGCTGACTGCAGTCGCTGGTCGGTATGCTCAATTTCGCATGTAGGGTGATACCCATGGGTAGGGTGTTTAGCCGCAGCTTTTCGGCGGCTACCGCGGGGATTCGTTCCCCTCACCATTTCATACGGGTATCTTCATCCATGCGGGCAGACTTGGGGGTGTGGGATACCTTCCTCAGGGACTTTAACGGGACGGTGTTCTTTCGGCAAGGGGGGCGTCTTTCCCTCATGCGTAACCTGGCGTTTCTAGAGCTGTTCCCACTGGTGGTGGCGTTGGCTCTGTGGGGGGACCGGTTGAGGGACCGGAAGGTAGTTTTCTTCTCGGACAACATGTCCGTGGTGCACGCGGTTAATAATCAGTCTGCGGCATCGAGGCCGGTGGTGACTCTGCTGCGTCGCTTTGTTTTGTTGTGCATGTCCCTGAATGTGGTCTTTCGCGCGCGCCATGTACCAGGGTACTTGAACGAGGTGGCTGACGCTCTGTCTCGTTTTCAGTGGTCCCGGTTTCGAATGATGGCCCCGGAGGCCCAGGACAGGGGTCAGCCGTGCCCGATCGAGATGTGGCAGCTAGGAGCGTCCTGCTTGGCGGACTCGTGAAGGCTTCGCTGGCACCGCCCACGTGGGCCGCATACAGTAAGGTCTGGAGTTCATGGGAACGTTCCTGGGGCGGGCTGGGCCGAGGGGTAAGAGGGGAGCCGCCTCTGGATGCCTTCTTATGGTTTACCTTTCAATTACTGGCGGGGGGCGCCTCCCCGGCGGTGATTGACAGGAACATGGCAGCAATGGCGTTCTGGTTCAAGCTCCATGGGGGCGCGGACCTTACCAAGGCGTTTATTGTCCGGCAAGCGCTCAAAGGGTATCGGAGGGCTCGGAGGGCCCCCGACGCTAGGCGCCCGGTGTCGGTGCATGTACTGGAAGGGCTTGTTCAGGTGCTGCCCACCATTTGTTTCAATGCATTTGAGGTGTCGCTATTCCGTGTGGCATTTCTTTTGGCTTTCTTTGGGGCGTTCCGCGTCGGGGAGTTGGTGAGCAACACCCGGGCGGCCACGGGGGGCCTACAGGTGTCCGGGGTACGTATACTGGATGGGAAGCTGGTGGTGCACTTGGCTAGGTCCAAGACGGATGGGGAAGGTAAGGGCCGGGACGTTACGCTGGGGGCTCTGCTGGGCTCGGCACTGTGCCCAGTAGCTGCGGTGTCGGAGTATTTGGATCAGAGGCCCGCGGTTGGCGGGTCCCTGTTGGTCCACGCGGATGGCTCGTCGCTCTCTCGCTTCCAATTTCAGAAAGTTTTCAGTCTGGGTCTGGGTCGGATGGGACTGGATGCCGGCACATACGGTACCCACTCCTTTCGTATTGGGGCGGCCACGGAGGCCACACGTCTAGGTTTGGGGGATGAGGTAGTCAAGCGGATTGGGAGATGGGAATCTGTTAGGTTCCGCTCATATGTACGCTTGGGTTTGTTGGAACACTAAGGGGCATTGGGGCGGCCTTGGGGGTACGGGTGGTTTTTATCCTGTGTTTTCTTTCTTCCCCAGGCCGGGTCGCTTGGATCGTGGGTCATTCCTTCATTTTCTGGGCTGGACGGAGGGCTGCAGCTCGAGCACAAGGCCAGCAGCTGGGCTTTCCGGAGGGTCAGCTCGTAGTGCGCTGGTGGGGGTATCGGGGCTTCTGCTGGGGGGACGTCTGCAGGGCAATATTCGGTATGGTCGCAGGCGGGGCGCGGCCGGATATGCTAGTCTTACATGCAGGCGGTAATGACTTGGGCCTCACCCCGCAGCGGAGGCTGGTTAAATGGATGAAGCAGGATCTTAACCGGTTGGTTGATCTGCTTCCCGGGGTGATGCTGGTTTGGTCTGAGATTGTTCCAAGGCGGCGGTGGCGGTACGCACGGGACCCGGTAGCCATTGACAGATGCAGGGGTAAGGTGAACAGCCTGATGGCGAGTTTTGTCAGGAAACTGGGTGGAGTGGTGGTAATGCACCAGGAGCTGGAGGAGGGGTTGGATGGGTATTACCGCTCGGACGGTGTACACCTTTCGGCAGTGGGTTATGACCTGCTGAATTTGGGGCTGCAGGAAGGGATGCAGAGGGCGTTCCTTCTTCGGGGTGGCGGAGCTCAGACAGCTTAAGGGGTCAAGGTCTGAGCTTGTGGCGGGATAGGGAGCTGAGAGAGAGGACATAGGCTCCCTATGAGGAACGTGAGGAACATGGAGAATTTGGAATTATGGTCAATGGTGGTTTCGAGTCCTGGAGGTGGCTCAGAACCTGGTGGGGCAGGGGTATCCGGGTATACCCCTGCCATGGTTACTTATGGTTGGCACTTGTTCGGTTCAAGTTGGCGAGGTTGGAAAATGTCGTTATATATTTGTATTTGTTATGTTGGGGGTCATTGCCCTCTATTAAAAAGAAGGATACGGATGAGAGGGGCGGAAGGTGGGGGCAATGACCCATGTTTATATGTTAATTTATTTAAAGCAATATTATCGTTATATACTATATATAAATTATTTAATAAAGCTGTGGACAAATTTTCCCATATACCAGAGTGTCAGTGTGTTATTGGGTTAGGTATGTGGGGGGGTTTTGTCCAAGGTTCCGCCAGCCCATATGGCGACTATACACCGGTCATGTGTCTGAGTGTATAACAGAGCTGCACAGTGATAATACTCCCAGTAATGTGTCTGAGTGTATAACAGAGCTCCACAGTGATAATACTCCCAGTAATGTGTCTGAGTGTATCACAGAGCTCCACAGCAATAATACTCCCAGTAATGTGTCTGAGTGTATAACAGAGCTCCACAGCAATAATACTCCCAGTAATGTGTCTGAGTGTATAACAGAACTCCACAGCAATAATACTCCCAGTAATGTGTCTGAGTGTATAACAGAGCTCCACAGTGATAATACTCCCAGTAATGTGTCTGAGTGTATAACAGAGCTCCACAGCAATAATACTCCCAGTATTGTGTCTGGGTGTGATGTGGAATTATTAAAAATCTTTATTGTACTTGTATTGAATTATTGTACTAACTCCATTTTAACTTTATACTGTGACTTCGTCCTCCATTTTGTCCTCCTAACCTGACTTCTTCAATCCTCCATTTTGTCCTCATGACTTAACTTGTTCATTTTAAAACTACATTACGTGACTGAACTTCTCAACCCAATTAATACAGTAGACAAAGACCGTGTTTCCTTCAAGGACAAGTACCAGGAGGTGCTGGCTACTCCTTAAGACTTGCTGGCTACTCCTTAAGAGCTTATAAGATAGTACAGTTTGAAGGCCACAGAACACAGTAGTAATGAAATGTTCTATTCATAAGAGACCTTGCACCTGGACATAAAGCCTGATATCATTGACCGTGTAAAATGACGCTTAGGACCCCCTTGTCCCCCACCCGTGTCCAGAATAATCCCACCTCTGATGGGTGGGCACGGGACTAACCTCTTAATTTTACTAACCAATAGGTAAGACACTAACTCCGTCACTTAACAATTAATCCAATTGATGATGTTTATTTGCTGATATTCTAATAATCAATGATGACGCAAAATGCCTCTTAAAAGGGCCTGCACGCCCGCTTTTTCTTCACTTGCCAATAAACTTTCTCGAAGTTATTTTAACCTGAACCTCGTGTGTCAGACTTAATTACTTCAGCGTATATACGCAATTTAATTTATTGATTTGGACAGGAACAGATAGACTTTGAACATTTTGGTTTACTTTCAAAAAGTACCATAACAACTTGGCGCCCAACGTGGGGCATCGGGCTATGTCTGGCCGGTGAGCCGTCCTAAGGAAGACAAGGGTGGACGGAGGAATCCTGGGGGTAGGAAGGGAGACTGATCACCTCCAAGTACACGGTAGAGACTTCTGCAGAGCCACCGGTATGTTCCGGCCCCTTTGATTGACCCGTCCACGTGTCTGTGACTGCTTCCCGGGAGGACATCAAAGACAGGTAATATCTTGCCCGGTGTCTCGTTACTCACTTGTTTACCTGCAATTTTAGTCTATCTGTTGCCTGGGTGTGTTTGAATTGTGTTTGAATTGTTTGCTTGTTTTCCCCTTTTTGGGATAAAGGGGGGTGGACCTGAGGGGAGTTGCCTGGGTCTTCAGTGTGTCTGTCTATCTGTTTGTACTTTACCCCTTTTGGGATAAAGGGGGGTGGACCTGTGGATTCGTTCCTGGGGGTCTTCTGTTGCCTGTTTTACCTCTTTTAGGAACCACGGTGTTGTGGTTGTAAGGAAAAAGGGGGGTTGACCTGTGGATGTGTTCCTGGGGGTCATCTTTTCCTGTTTAACTCTTTTAGGAGCCTCGTGGCTGGGGCTGTAGGGAAAAAGAGGTGTGTTGGATCTGTGGAGATTGTGTAGACTCATAGTTTCCTGGGGATCCTTCTTGTGCCACTTTGATAGCTTAGCTAGCTTCTCTGTGCACGTTACTCTGCTTGCAGAGTGGTGGTACCCTCCAGCTTTGAGCGCTGAGCTGGAGCCATTCCAATTTTTATTTTGTGGTGTGTGAATTCGGGCAGGCATTGCTGTCTTCATCACCACGGAGTAGTGGGACTTATAAAGTGGGTCTTTATGGGGGCACTACAAGAGTGAGGGTAGCGCAGACACTACGAGTGGGCTGCTGTGACGAGGGAGGCATATGGATTTCGGACCGGTGTTAGTTGTTATCCTTGGCCGTTGGTAGTAAGATACTACGGGATTGAGGGAGGTGACTTTGGAGTAAGCACACGAGTAAAGGAAAGGAATTATTGTTGATTTCATTTGAATTGTGATGCATGCACTGTATTTCAACTGTATTGTTGTCTTGTTTGTTTAATAGGAGTCTCATGAACTCCTGTGTCTGTCTCTAAGGATTTTCCTTGCCTTTCATCTTTTCTGTACTTCCTATATTATTATACTATCCACTCCCATTCCTCTTGAAGGAGAAGTGATTGGTCACACACTTCTCACCTCGCTCCAATCCGTGTCTACCACCCCGGGTAGGCGGATTCAGTGACTAGTCTACGTTTTGGGAAGACGCACCTGAGAAAGTTTTACGGTTCTCGGGTGGCAGTCGAGCATTGTAGACGTTCTTGTTCCGTTTTCCTTCTCTCTCCCTATATCTAGGACGCTGGTATAGGGGTAAAGGGATTATGGGGCAGGATTTAAGCAAGCCCAATAAGGGCTGGTTAGCATGTGATTTGGTAGAAAACAGAGAGGGCGAGGAGATGGTTAAAGGTGTTGTAAAGATTGCAAAAGTATGTAAAATTACTGTACCAACGGGTGGAAGATTGCAACCAGAAAGTTGGCGTAAGTTACTGGCAGAAATGAAAGGCAAGCTTACAGATAATGGTTTATTAAAGACTGCTGAAGCATGGTACAGAGTAGCGAAGGCTATTCAGCTAGAAGGTTGGGTTGAGGAAGAAATAAATCACAAGGGTGTGAAATTGTTTGTGTATCATCAGAATTGTGTTGCTGGGGTCTACCCTCAGCCAGCGCCCCAAAGTGGCGCCCAGGGGACGTCTATCCCCAAGGTTCAGTCAGCAGTAGGTGATAGCCAGCTGACTATGTTCCCCGCTCCCAATCCTCCTAACACTCATCCCGCCACCTCCCCTGTTTGCCCGGTCCTGAATTCTGATGGATCTTTCTTTTCCCCCTCCCCGTCCCTAACATTCCCATCATCCTCGTCCATCCCTACGCTACCTGCTGTACCTCCCCCTAACATTTCATCTGCCATTCCTTCCCTACGCTCCCTCTCCGTTCATGACCCCCTCCCTTCCTCATCCGCCCAACTAACCACCTCTTCCACCCTCGCCCCGACTCCTCCCCCTCCCATCTCCACCCCAGTCCAATACCCCACCTCCTTTCCCTCCCCAGCCTGGCCCTACCCCTTCCCGTATCCCATGACTCTGCCCTATCCCGGATATCCACTACCCCTTCCCCAAGCCACTCCCCAGGTCCCGGTCATGCCCAGTCCGACACAGTCTGCCCCGGATGTGCCCTCTTCCAACATGGCCGCCGCTTCTTCCCTTAACCCTACTGTAACACCTTCTCCGGCCACCAATATGGCGGCCCCCAGTTCGGCCCTGATGCCGGTAATCCCCGGTGACTACCTATCCCCAGGTTATGACTCACTAGCCACCCCCGCATCTGGGGCTCGTTCCCAACCACCGATCCTTTCACCTCATTCGGGCCCTGCACCACGCAAAAGAGCCAATATCATAGAATTCGATGATGACGAGATGGACAGGGTGTCCCATGTCTCATCGGAGCTTGCCGCGGGAGCCCCAACTCACCGTTCTATCGATGACCCTTTTGGCCACAAGGGTCGGGGAGAACAGGCCCCTTCTAAATATGTTGCCTTTAACCCCACTCAAGCTAGCGCATTAATGAAATCGCTCCCCGACCCAGAAAAACAGCCTATGCCTTTCTACCGAGGGATAGTTCAAATTCAAAAGACTTATTCCGCCGCATGGCGTGATCTACTCAGCATTTGTGCTATTAAAGCAGGGGATGCCTATTGGCCAAGTATGGCCCGTCACCTCAGTACAGATCTGCTTTCCAGTGATGTTGATTACCCCTCCGGGGTAACCTTTTGCACCCAATTAAGAGAATGGGCTAAGGACAAACTTGCAGATCAGGCTGCTGGCCTTACTGATGTTGTTCAAGAAAAAGGAGAATCAGTGGAAAAGTTTCATGCAAGACTGTATCAAATGTTCACAGATTTGGGGTTTGATCTTACTGACAAAATTCATTCACAAATGCTGTCAGGTGCGTTTGTCCAAGGCGTTAAAGACTCTATACGCAAGGGAATTATTGCTGCACGCCCTGAATATAAGGTTGTTCCCCTGGATACCCTGCTTTTAGTCGCTAGGGGCCTAGAATCTGCCCAGACCCCCAAAAGGCCAAGCTCTGCTCCTCTTATGGTATCACGTAGTATCCCTGTTCCCAGGGGCACCAGACCAGAGGATAGCTTCTGCTTTAATTGCAAAGCTAAAGGTCATTTTAAAAGTGATTGCCCGGAACCCAAAAGAGAGATAAGGAAGCCATCCAGACCTGCCCCGGTCACTAAGACCGAAAAAGGGGTCCCAATAGTTGAGGAACCCGATGAATAGGAAACTGGCAAGCCTGTGTCTGTAACCCCTGTAATGGCAGTGTCTACAGGGGATAAGGGGGGGCCACTTGCCACAGTGACTTTGCCCATTGAAGGCCACCCCACCACATTTCTAGTTGACACAGGTGCAGCCCGTAGTGTTCTACGAGAACAAGACTTGCCAGACCCATCTTTTCTGTCAAATATTGATGTCTCTTGTGTTGGAGTGGATGGCCAACCGAGACATAGCCCTCTAACAACTCCACTACGAGTTGGTTCTAGCCTGCTCGCTCGCTTTGTAGTATCCTCCACATGCCCAATTAACCTGTTAGGTGCTGATGTTCTCTCACGCCTGCAAGCATCCATCACCTTTACCCCGGATGGGCAGGTAGAAATGTTTACACCTCTGTCTGTATCAGACACTTCAGCCCTATGCTCTTTGCCTCTGATGCTGCATTTAGAAAAGCCCCGTGAGGAGACAGCAGAATTAAGGTCCAATTTCCCAGAGGAATTAAAAACACAGGTGCCCGCAAAGTTATGGTCCTCAGGCCCAGAGGACATAGGTCACCTAAATGTTCCCCCTGTGGTGGTAAAGCTTATTTCAGGAGCTAAGTTACCAAGAAAACCACAATATCCATTAAAACCAGCACAGTCTGCTGCAATTTCTGTCCACATTAAGGCACTCTTGGAGAAGGGTGCCCTTGTCAAATGTAAATCTGAATGCAACACCCCGTTATTTCCTGTGAAAAAGAAAACTCCGAAGGGTGAGCCAGAGAAGTACAGGATGGTTCAGGATCTCCGTGCTGTTAATGAAGCTACAGTCCTGGACACCCCTCTTGTACCGAATCCTCATACTCTGCTCTCTGGAGTCCCACCATCTGCAAAATTCTTCACAGTTATTGACCTAGCAAATGCTTTTTTCAGTGTCCCACTGGACCCATCCTGCCAATATCTGTTTGCTTTCACTCATGAGATGCAACAGTATACCTGGACTGTCATGCCCCAAGGGGCACAAAATTCACCAAGTCAATTTGCAAAGGCCATGGCCACCATCCTTGACCCATGGCAAGCCGAGCACCCAGAAGTTGTTCTGCTTCAGTATGTGGATGATTTGCTGCTCTGTGGAGATGACATACCCACTACCGAAGAGTGCTCAATTAGTCTGCTTTGTTATTTAGCAGAACAAGGATGCAAAGCTTCACTCATCAAGCTACAGTTCTGCCAACCTTCAGTAATTTTCCTTGGACATTGCCTATCTCAAGGTACCAGACATCTTACTCGGGACCGGGTAAGAGCTGTGCTGGATATTCCGCCTCCAAGGACTTCTAAGTCTCTTCATGCCTTCCTAGGCCTCATTTCCTACTGCAGAGCATGGATCCCAGAAGCCTCTCTGCTCATGCAACCTCTCTATGACGCACTTAAGTCTGACCCTTTCTGTTTAACTAAAGAAGCTATGGACAATTTTACTGCTCTCAAACGAGCCATTGCTTCTGCTCCTGCCTTGGGCCTCCCTGACTACTCCAAAACTTTCAAATTGTTTGTCTCTGAAAGACAAGGCCACGCAACAGGAGTGCTCACCCAAACTAATGACTTAAGAGGCCGCCAGAGGCCTATTGGATATTTCTCATGTCAACTGGACATTGTGGCCAGAGGGACTCCTTCCTGTCTCAGGGCTGTTTTTGCTGCGAGAGAACTCATAGAGAAGACCTCAGACCTGGTCCTTGGCCACCCTCTGGTTGTTTTGGCCCCTCATGACATCTCTGCCATCATCAACCAAGTCCAGCTCAAGCACGTGTCTCCAGCCAGACACCTGCGCTTACAGTGTCATCTCCTTTTGCCTGACAACATTTCCATCCAAAGATGTCAGGTGCTTAATCCGTCCACTCTTCTTCCACTCCCTGAGGGGGGTATCTATTATGGATTTATCACGGATGAAACCTACATTCACCTGCTCTGTGGATGTATCAAGAAAGTCATGCATCCACATTTGACATTTTATGAAGATGAGAAGCCTCTCTGTGAAGGCCCAGATCACGCCTTCTGCACCACGTGGTACAAACCAAACATTACCCCTGAACCTTGCTATGAAGATGAGCTTTACCACCGGACCGATGTAAAGCTTACTGCACAAGACTTCTATTGTGACTCTGACGGCAATAGTATGGTCTTGATCCAGCTACCTCAACAACTTAACTACCTTTACCGTCATTGGGATACTGCTATCCCACATATTCCTGTTACCAAGTTGAAGACAAGGTCATGGAATGATCTTGGGCCCATGGCAAAACTATGGGCCACCATGACTGAAGAACAGCTACAGGAAAATGGTATTGTCAAATACCCAACAACTGACCTTCTAGAAGCATGGCCACGCCATTTCCTGGAAAAGGAATTTCAAGATCTGGTCATAAAGAATGATTATGACCCAGAAACACCTCATGACTGTTTTGAACAGATGAAAATGGAAACAGTGCACTTACCAACTGTGCATGAGAACCCATTACCAGATCCGGATTTTACCCTGTTTGTGGACGGATCGAGATATGCCGATGAAGGAGGAACATATCATACAGGATATGCCGTAACCACAACAGATGAAGTTATTAAATCATCATCCTTACCACCAGCAATGTCTGCACAAGAAGCTGAATTACAGGCTCTGACTTCAGCCTGCAAAATTTCCGAAGGAAAACGTGCCAACATCTATACAGATTCAAGATATGCTCTAGGCGTGGCACATGACTTCGGCCTAATTTGGAAGACTAGAGGATTTCTTACCACCGCCGGTACACCAGTCAAACACAGCACTGCAATCAAGGAGCTAATGGATGCCCTCCTACTCCCCAAAGAAGTGGCCGTTTTGAAAGTAAAGGCCCATGGGAAATTGGATACAGATGAAGCAAAGGGCAACCATTTGGCTGATCAGGCTGCTAAGTTAGCGGCCAGGGATTTGCAGGAAGTGGATGAAGAAGTGTCCGGACAAGAAGAAGAAGTCCCTATTTTTGCCCTGCAAACTCTTCCTACTGATTTGCGAATTTTACAAGAACAGCAAGCTGCAGTCACTCCTGAAGAAGTCCAGAAATGGAAAAAGAAAGGAGCTGTCCAAAAGGACGGAATATATTACAACAACTTCAAATTTTGTCTTCCCAGAAATTTGTATCCAGCAGTTGTCCAATGGGCACATGGGCCTGCACACCTGTCAAAAGAATTGATGGCCGCCCTCATACAGAAGTATTATGAAGCACCTGGAATCACAACATTGATCAATAGCTTCTGCAAGGCCTGTGTCATTTGTGCAAAATGCAATCCAGGAAGACCAGTTAAAGTACCTGCGAAACACCTGGCAAAGCCCATGTACCCCTTCCAGCGGATTCAAATTGACCACATCCAAATGCCCAAGAGTGGGCCCCATGAATATGCACTAGTAATAGTGGACATGTTCTCAGGCTGGCCAGAAGCCTACCCAGTGGCCAATATCACTGCAAAAACAACCGCAAAGCGCCTACTTACAGATATTGTATGTAGATTCGGACTCCCAGAAGTTATTGAAAGCGATCAAGGCCCAGCCTTTACAGCAACTGTGACTAAAGAAATTTGGACTGCTCTAGGGGTGACTCTAGCCTTCCACACCCCTTACCACCCACAAAGTAGTGGTAAAGTGGAGCGCATGAATGGCACCCTAAAAACTAGAATGTTAAAAATGTCACAAGAAACAAAGATGCCCTGGCCAGAAAGCCTACCGATAGCTCTATTTAGTGTTAGGCACACACCTAGAGGGAAGCATTCACTGTCCCCATATGAGGTTCTATTTGGGACAGCACCCAGACTAGGTTGTTATTATCCGCAGCAGTTGCAACTCCAATCAGATGTTTTAGTAGACTATGTAACTGAACTTGCAAATGTCCTAAACAAAATACATGCCCAAGTTTTCTCTTCAATTCCAGATCCCGAATTGGATACAGGTTCCCATAACCTACTTCCCGGAGATTGGGTCCTGGTCAAGAAGTTTGTGCGGAAAAATACCCTGGAACCAAGATTTGACGGTCCATTCCAAGTTCTCCTGATTACCGCAACCTCCGTCAAATTGGCCGGTAGGCCAAATTGGATCCACGCTTCCCACTGCAAGAAATCTCCTGCCCCAGAGGAAGCGAATATCGCACAAACATGTATCTCTGGTACATCTTCTCCTTAATTAGCCTTATGAAGGCCCAGCAAGTAGCCATTACCAAAGACATTAGTGGGTACACCTTCTGGTATAATTCATCATGCACCCAGGTGGCTACCTATACCTTTGACTACTGTGATATTGTAGAATGCCCATTTCCCACACCACAAATCCAGAGCATCTATAGAGATATCCCTCATTCGAAAGACCCATATGTTTGTGTAGTTGACAAACAATGGGGGCACAATTGTGATCACTGGGGGGCGGCGGGATGGAATGCCGGGCCTGCCTGGGGTTACAAACCAAAAAGTGCCGTAGCTAAAGTAGATGATCATGGTAGATCGCTTCTCCAGAGAATGACTTTGAGAAAGCCTGGGGGGAGCACACCAATGAAATTAATCCTTAACATTGAGCGCCCAAGCCCAACAGATGCAGACCAGTATGTGATGGGAATGTACTGGAAAAAGGGTTCCTACCAGAAATTAGGGCATTTCTACCTCAAAGATATGTGCAACTCTTCTGAGTGGCAAGGGGCCACCCACATGGTCCCTAACCCATTAAAACCCCATATCCAGACCTTTCAGGACATGATGGCCATCGCTAACCCCACTTTTGAAGATACCATGGCCGCTGAAACAGGTTTTAATGATGTAAATTTATGGTTAGAATGGATGAAATATAATGCTAATAAACATAATAGAACCGCATGTTATGTGTGTGGAGGTGCCCGGCCTCACCTGGGTACCGTACCTTTAATCCTACCCGTAGATATAGAAGAATGTGTTTTAAGCCTTTTTGCCTATCACTATAATTTTAACAGGTCCATATGTATTGCATGGACAAAGGAGTATCCTCTTCTAGCCAAAGACGTCAAACCCCCTGATGGTATTACCGTATATAAAGGTAATTACACTTGCTATGCCATGTACGATGGTATTGGTAAATTTGTAGGTAACTTTTCCAAAGGCTATTGTGCTACATACAGAACTGTCCCTGTACGTTTGCTGCAACATCACACTAGGTCACTAGGAGACATTTATTGGTTGTGTGGGGATTTACAGCTAAGATCCAGAATGGACACAGAATGGTGGGGAGAGTGTACTTTGACTAAGGCCATTATGCCTATACATATTATTTCTGACACACACCTCAACACCCATGAGTTCAGCCACACTAAGGTTAAACGTGACGCCCCAGTGAAAGGAAGTTTTGATCCTCATGTATATATTGATGCCATTGGAGTGCCCAGGGGGGTGCCCAATGAGTTTAAAGCTAGGGATGAAGTTGCTGCAGGATTTGAATCAATTTTTACCATAGTTACCGCAAACAAGAATCTAAATTGGATAAATTACATTTATTATAATCAACAGCGTTTTGTCAATTACACCAGAGACGCCCTCCAGGGATTGGCCGAACAGTTACAGGCCACATCCCAAATGACTTTTCAGAATAGGATGGCCCTAGATATGATCTTAGCCGAAAAAGGAGGGGTTTGTAAGATTTTGCCCGACACTATGACATGTTGTACCTACATCCCAGAAAACACAGGCCCTAATGGTAAAGTCACACTAGCTATAGAAAAATTAAATGACTTGTCTGAAGAGTTAAAAAGGAATTCTGGGATAAAAGATCCCTGGGAAAGATGGTTTGGTTGGATGACAGGATGGCAAAAGGCTTTAATGCAGATTGGTATGGCTATACTAATTTTTCTTTTTATTTTTGCTCTTCTCTTTTGTTGTGTCCTCCCATGTCTGAGAAAATCCCTCATGAAGACTGTTGACCAAGCGGCACCCGCTTTTACCCATCTCGAAGTTGATGACCAAGAATCTCAAGACATCAACTCACCCTGTCTGCCGCTGCAAACATTCCCTTTTGTCGATAAAGTGCAGGAATTCTAGGAAGGGACTAGCTCAGGGACAGCATCTGTCAGCGAATGGTAAAGGCCCCATGTGGAGAAGTGGTGGGTTAGCTGCCATGGGATACCCTTGGGTGTGAAGCGTTCGAGAGCCATACTGACGGATGGTTAGCCTATTAGGGTCAGATCTAGGGACAGCCTTGCACTTTGCATTAACATCTAGCTAGCGGCCACGGGGTTTCTGTGCCTTTGGGTTAACACGTCTTCTGATACTAACATAATAAAGTTTTATCTCTTAGAATCTAACATTTCATAGGGGGGACTGATGTGGAATTATTAAAAATCTTTATTGTACTTGTATTGAATTATTGTACTAACTCCATTTTAACTTTATACTGTGACTTCGTCCTCCATTTTGTCCTCCTAACCTGACTTCTTCAATCCTCCATTTTGTCCTCATGACTTAACTTGTTCATTTTAAAACTACATTACGTGACTGAACTTCTCAACCCAATTAATACAGTAGACAAAGACCGTGTTTCCTTCAAGGACAAGTACCAGGAGGTGCTGGCTACTCCTTAAGACTTGCTGGCTACTCCTTAAGAGCTTATAAGATAGTACAGTTTGAAGGCCACAGAACACAGTAGTAATGAAATGTTCTATTCATAAGAGACCTTGCACCTGGACATAAAGCCTGATATCATTGACCGTGTAAAATGACGCTTAGGACCCCCTTGTCCCCCACCCGTGTCCAGAATAATCCCACCTCTGATGGGTGGGCACGGGACTAACCTCTTAATTTTACTAACCAATAGGTAAGACACTAACTCCGTCACTTAACAATTAATCCAATTGATGATGTTTATTTGCTGATATTCTAATAATCAATGATGACGCAAAATGCCTCTTAAAAGGGCCTGCGCGCCCGCTTTTTCTTCACTTGCCAATAAACTTTCTCGAAGTTATTTTAACCTGAACCTCGTGTGTCAGACTTAATTACTTCAGCGTATATACGCAATTTAATTTATTGATTTGGACAGGAACAGATAGACTTTGAACATTTTGGTTTACTTTCAAAAAGTACCATAACAGGTGTATAACAGAGCTCCACAGCAATAATACTCCCAGTATTGTGTCTGAATGTATAACAGAGCTCCACAGCAATAATACTCCCAGTATTGTGTCTGAGTGTATCACAGAGCTCCACAGCAATAATACTCCCAGTAATGTGTCTGAGTGTATAACAGAGCTCCACAGCAATAATACTCCCAGTAATGTGTCTGAGTGTATAACAGAACTCCACAGCAATAATACTCCCAGTAATGTGTCTGAGTGTATAACAGAGCTCCACAGTGATAATACTCCCAGTAATGTGTCTGAGTGTATAACAGAGCTCTACAGCAATAATACTCCCAGTAATGTGTCTGAGTGTATAACAGAGCTCCACAGCAATAATACTCCCAGTAATGTGTCTGAGTGTATAACAGAGCTCCACAGTAATAATACTCCCAGTAATGTGTCTGAGTGTATAACAGAGCTCCACAGCAATAATACTCCCAGTAATGTGTCTGAGTGTATAAATTAATAATACTCCCAGTATTAATAATACTCCCAGTAATTATTAATTAAAAAATGGAAAATGTCGTTATATATTTGTATTTGTTATGTTGGGGGTCATTGCCCTCTATTAAAAAGAAGGATACGGATGAGAGGGGCGGAAGGTGGGGGCAATGACCCATGTTTATATGTTAATTTATTTAAAGCAATATTATCGTTATATACTATATATAAATTATTTAATAAAGCTGTGGACAAATTTTCCCATATACCAGAGTGTCAGTGTGTTATTGGGTTAGGTATGTGGGGGGGTTTTGTCCAAGTTTCCGCCAGCCCATATGGTGACTATACACCGGTCATGTGTCTGAGTGTATAACAGAGCTGCACAGTGATAATACTCCCAGTAATGTGTCTGAGTGTATAACAGAGCTCCACAGCAATAAAACTACAATAAATGTATTTATAAATCAGTTTGTGTTAATAAGACCCATTGTTCTTCTAAATTACATTTTAGTTGTATAAAGTGTTATTAGTAAGTCACCTAAAATGTCTCAGAACAGCCAGGCCGCTGACAACACCTTCACTAACACCCAGAACGGCCACGCCCCTGGCCACGCCCCCACGCACACCCGTGAAATGACAGTGTCCCCATTGTCTATATAGAGTGCTGGGAGGTTGATTATTAACCCCACCAGGTGGAGGCACTTTGTATTATGTTTGTGTATCCTCAGTGATCGGAGTAAAAAGAGAACATTTTGCAGCAAACCGTAATTCTGTTAGTTCACACGTGGCAGGCAGTCTGTTATAGTAACACCCAGCCACCCATCTGAGAACCAATCACTGGGGTACAGACACATGGGTTTAATGGAAGCATGTACAGCCATTCAATAAAACATTGAAAGGTTAAAGCACTAACTTGCATTAACCTTTTTATATGTTGCTCTATTTACTATGAACGCCTAAAGCCCTTTAGCTTGCTGAAATGCTTTATATGTGTGTCCTCTTTTTTTCATTTTCATTCAGAAAACTTCAGATTTCAATAGAAATTGGTACTTTGATAAATTAGCCTGGTAACACCCCTCTGGCTGTCAATCAGACAGCAAGTCCTGTTACTTCCTGGTTTGTTTAGCTCAGTGGAGATAAACTCAAGAGGCAGCAATTGCCCAGAGCACCTGCTTTGCTAAGACTTCTCATTGAGCTGCATTGGGAAGTCTGTGACTGGACAGCCACAGAAAATCTGGGCGGGGTTATCAGGGGAGGGCTTGCAAAGGATGCAGACAAGAGATCTGTAGTTTTTACCAGCATAATTAAATGCAAGTTTTTATTGGGGATTTATCTACTAAACAGTGATTTTTTGTTGATAAAAAGTAAAGTATTGCTGTATACTCATTGGTATTCTGCAAATCTATGCTCACACCATTAACATCTTTCATGTAAAGGGTTACTCCAACCACCATGACCACTTCAGTGATTCGAAGTGGTCGTGGTAGTAGGAGGATGTATGTGAAGTGCCGACAAATTGCAATCCCCTTCCACCCACAAAATACATTTTTCCAATCACAGGCTTCTAAAATAGAGGCCTGTAATTGGACCGTGCGTGGCCCCTGTTAAAACTATGTGAAAGGCTATTCTTCTAACTATGAAATATTCAACTGGTTAAAAATATTACAATTATAGCAACCAGCAGGACTACCTATCTCTGTTTGGTAGCCAACTATCTCTCCTGATAGCCATGCAATGTATCCTGGTAGCCGTACTATCTCTCCTGGTAGCCATACTATCTCTCCTGATAGCTGTACAATCTCTCCTGATAGCCATGCTATATCTCCTGGTAGCCATGCTATATCTCCTGGTAGCCATACTATCTCTCCTGGTAGCCACACTATCTCTCTTGGTAGCCATACTATCTCTCGTTGTTAGTCATTATTTATATCCTAGGTAGCCGTAGTATCTCTCCTAATAGCCATACTATCTCTCCTGTTAGCCATACTATATCTCCTTTTTAGCCATTGTATATATCCTAGGTAGCCATACTCTCTCTCCTGGTAGCCATGCTATCTCTCCTTTTTAGTCATTGCATATATCCTAGGTAGCCGTACTCTCTCTTCTGGTAGCCATACTCTCTCTCCTGATAGCCATACTATCTCACCTGATAACCACACTATCTCTCCTGGTAGCCATACTGTCTATCCTTTTTAGCCATTGTATATATCCTAGGTAGCCATACTCTCTCTCCTGATGGCCATACTATCTTTCCTTGCTAGCCATTGTATATATCCTAGGTAGCCATACTCTCTCTCCTGATGGCCATACTATCTCTCCTTGTTAGCCATTGTATATATCCTAGGTAGCCATACTCTCTCTCCTGAGGGCCATACTATCTTTCCTTGCTAGCCATTGCATATATCCTAGGTAGCCATACTATCTCTCCTGGTAGCCATACTATCTCTCCTGGTTAGCAATACTATCTCTCCTTGTTAGTCGTTATTTATATCCTAGGTAGCCGTAGTATCTCTCCTAATAGCCATACTATCTCTCCATGTTAGCCATACTATCTCTGCTGGTAGCCACACTATCTCTCCATGTTAGCCATACTATCTCTGCTGGTAGCCACACTATCTCTCCTTGTTAGCCACACTATCTCTGCTGGTAGCCACACTATCTCTCCTGGTAGCCACACTATCTCTCCTTGTTAGCCATTGTATATATCCTAGGTAGCCGTCTTTCTTGGCCAGGGTCCGGTCACATCGGTGGTTCAGCCAGGGATTGAATGAGTTAAGCGCTCTGTATGTACGGGTAGTGCTGAGGTAGCAGGGGACTCTGCAGTCTGATAATGAAGTGCGCAGAGCACTGTGTGTGTAGCGCTCAGTAATTACATTTTCCAGGTTACATAAGCATGCTAACTGCAGCTGAGTGATACGGGGAAGGGAGGACAGGAGAATGGGGCAAACGGCTTCATTGGGACAATCTCAACGGCCGTTCCATATGCTGGGAAACATAAAGCGAACCTGCATTATTTAATGATTAATAAAACGAGAGTCGCATTGTATAAACATGTGCGCTGCACGGCATGATAGTGGGACAAAGCCCCCCCTGTCTCCCCCTATTGTATACGCAGGATAGTTGACAGCCACAGTCCTCAGAGAAGATGAATAATTCAGAATTTCAGACAAGAAACTCAGAAAGAGAGAGCCTTTCCTTCCAGTCGTCAAAATGCCGCCGTTCTGAGATCTCTATTATTCTGACAAACTCCGTCTCACTGTCAGTGCCTTATCTCCCCCTCCCCCCCTTCCCCCGCTACTCACCTCTTGAAACATTATTAAAGATTTTACATACTCCCTCATTAAGATACAATTCCTTACCCTTTCGGTGCTTAGCGATCACATTGTCAGCGGCGTTTCATATATCTCTGGCAAAGTACCTAGAAACATGGGAAGCAGGCTTCATTTAGCATCATTCAAAACTGTTCCACCTCCAGCCCTACACCTAGATTCTTACTTTTAGCAGTACTTGTAATTTTACGTACATTTCTACTTTTACCTATATTTATACTATTGCCTATGTTTATTGCTAAGTATACTGTTTTGTTGGGCTCATTCACTAAGCGGTAACGTCTACTGGACTGAGATCTGAATACGCAATATTTTTGTATATTTCTTGGCTTAGATGCTATGTATGATGCGTCTTTGTTAGCTGTGGCCTCGTTAATTATCGTAGTACCAGTTCTGCTAAATACACAGTTAATGTTGTAACCCCATCACGTCACAATGCCCGGCTCTGCGGCTTAGAATACTTTTTATATACAGCGTTATTTACTAAAAGTGAGAATTCTAGTTGGATTCAAAGCGAATTTCAAGGCATCTAGGCTTTCAGTCCGGCTACTTCACTTTAAATTCTCTCTTTAGTAAATATCCTTGACAGCCTCCTGAGTCCACATCCCCGGAGTCTTGGCGCCATTTTTCGCGTTTTGTTATTTTCCGCTCTGCTCTGAAACGGCTGCACATTTATATACATATATATTTTTTTCTTTTTCCATCCCTGTCTTCAGATAGTGGTTTGACAGGCAGTAGATTGAAAGAAACCACAATTTATTGATTTTAATCTGCGCTCGTGCCAGGGGACAGAAAGCTTATAGAGTAAGCACGCTAGCAGTGCGCTGCCATTTATTTTTACTCTCTGTTTGAGAAGGTTTGTACTTTTGTTTTTAACAGTGCACTGTTAGTACATAGCCTCTCATCACAAGAATTGGGGTGATCCTGCACAGTGCTGCCCCCTGCAGCCTAAGGGAATAGAATATCACGTGTTAGAAAGATGGCACCAGCAATGGCTGGGTTCCATTTTGTGTGCCCCAACGTTGAGTGCATGACCCCTGACCCCCACATGAATTCCATGTTCCATAAATAAACCAATCAGACTCCTAGTTTGTGTATGGGGGAATAGCCACAACTTATGAATGCAGCACAAGCCAGCAAACATTACCAACTTTTTGGGGATTATCTAACATGGATCCATGAGTCCTGCGCCTTCAGCAGACTGCGACTCCCCTAAGTCCGTATTGAGCAACAAACTTCACGTTTCCCTTTTACGTTGCTTAGGACACCCACCAATAACAAGACTGTGACAGTAACAAGAAAAAAACAACACAGACAAAGAGCAACAAAAAACACCACAGCAACCAGGGGCGGGCTGGGCCGGGGGGCAGGGAGGCAATTGCCCCCCAGGCCGCCCGAAATTCTTTTAGGACCGGCCGCGGCGGGCCGGCCCTTTAAATGCTGCAGCCGCCGAGCGCTCTGTAAAGAGCGCTCAGACGGCTGCAGCTGCTTCTCACCTCCCCTCCCCTGTAGGTGGCCGAGCTGAACTCCGGTCCGCGGTCCCGGCCGGAGTGATGGGAAGGTGCACACTGAGTGTGCACTTCCTGTCAGTCCGGCCGGGTACAGGAAACAGAAACTCCTGTTCCGCGCGGAACAGGAGTTTCTGTTTCCTGTACCCGGCCGGACTGACAGGAAGGTGCACACTGAGCACCTTCCTATCACTCCGGCCGGGACCGCGGACCGGAGTTCAGCTCGGCCACCTACAGGGGAGGGGGAAAGAAGAAGGGGAGGGGGGGAGGGGGAAAGAAGAAGGGGAGGGGGGGAGGGGGAAAGAAGAAGGGGAGGGGGGGAGGGGGAAAGAAGAAGGGGAGGGGGGGAGGGGGAAAGAAGAAGGGGAGGGGGGGAGGGGGAAAGAAGAAGGGGAGGGGGGGAGGGGGAAAGAAGAGGGGGGGGGGGTGGGAGAGAGTAAAAAGAGAGGTGGGGGGTGGGAGAGAGTAAAAAGAGGGGAGGGGGGGGGGTGGGAGAGAGTAAAAAGAGGGGAGGGGGGTGGGAGAGAGTAAAAAGAGGGGAGGGGGGGTGGGAGAGAGTAAAAAGAGGGGAGGGGGGGGGAGAGAGTAAAAAGAGGGGAGGGGGTGGGAGAGAGTAAAAAGAGGGGAGGGGGAGGGGGGGAGAGAGAGTAAAAAGAGGGGAGGGGGGGGAGAGAGTAAAAAGAGGGGAGGGGGGAGAGTAAAAAGAGGGGAGGGGGGGGAGAGTAAAAAGAGGGGAGGGGGGAGAGAGAGTAAGAGGGGGGGGAGAGAGTAAAAAGAGGGGGGGAGAGAGTAAAAAGAGGGGAGGGGGGGGAGTAAAAAGAGGGGAGGGGGGGAGTAAGAAGAGGGGAGGGGGGTGGGAGAGAGTAAAAAGAGGGGAGGGGGAGGGGGGGAGAGAGAGTAAAAAGAGGGGAGGGGGGAGAGAGTAAAAAGAGGGGGGGAGAGAGTAAAAAGAGGGGAGGGGGGAGAGTAAAAAGAGGGGGGGAGAGTAAAAAGAGGGGAGGGGGGGAGAGTAAAAAGAGGGGAGGGGGGGAGAGTAAAAAGAGGGGAGGGGGGATAGAGTAAAAAGAGGGGAGGGGGGGAGAGAGTAAAAAGAGGGGAGGGGGGGAGAAAGTAAAAAGGGGGGGGGGAGAAAGTAAAAAGAGGGGGGAGAGAGTAAAAGGGGGGGGAGAGAGTAAAAAGGGGGGGAGAGAGTAAAAAGAGGGGGGGAGAGAGTAAAAAGAGGGGGGGAGAGAGTAAAAAGAGGGGAGGGGGGAGAGAGTAAAAAGAGGGGAGGGGGGAGAGAGTAAAAAGAGGGGGGGGAGAGAGTAAAAAGACGGGAGGGGGGAGAGAGTAAAAAGAGGGGAGGGGGGGAGAGAGTAAAAAGAGGGGAGGGGGGAGAGTAAGAAGAGGGGAGGGGGGATAATAAGAGGGGGGACTAAGAAGAAGGGGGAAGTAAGAAGGAGGGGAGATAAGAAAAAGAGTGGGGAGTAATTAGAAGAGGGGGGAGTAAGAAGAAGGAAGGGGGAAGAAGAAGAAGGAAGGGGTAAGAAGAAGAAGAGGGGGTAAGAAGAAGAAGGGGGGTAAGCAGAAGGGGGAGTAATAAGAAGAAGGGGGGTAAGCAGAAGGGGGGAGTAATAAGAAGAAGGGGGTAAGCAGAACAAGGGGGGGGAGTAAGAAGAACACAGGGGGGGTGAGAACACACAGAGGGATGAGTGAGAAGAACACAGGGAGGGTGGAGGGGGGATGAGAAGAGCACAGGGAGGGTGGGTAAGGGTGAGAAGAGACCGCTAGGGGAGGATGGGGGAGAGGAGAGCTCTAAGGGACAGAAGGGACAGCTCTATAGGACAGGGGGCAAGACAGGGAGCTCTTTAACACTACGCGCACACACACACAATGCATTCCTATACATACACAGAAACACACAATGCACCCCTATACATACACAGAAACACACAATGCATCCCTATACATACACAGAAACAGAACATGCTTCCCTTACACACAGAGAAACACACAATGCATCCATTACACACACACACACAATGCAACCCTTACACACAAAGACAATGCATCATTTGCACACATACACAGAAACATACAATGCAAACCCTTACACACACATGCAAACACACACACTGTTTTTCTTACATACACACAGAAACACAATGCATCTCTTACACTCAATGCACACACATACAGACACACACCTTGCATCCCTTATGCATACAAACACAGATTCACACAATGCATCCCTCACACACAACCAGAAACACATAATACATCCCTCATACACAAATACACACTGCTTCCACTACACACAAACACACTGCATCACCTGCACAAACTGGTATCCCTATACACTACATACCATAAGCACACATATTAGATAACACATAACACATCCCCTACACACTCCACTCCCTGTGAGCGAGCTCATGGGTGGGTGGAACATATAAGTGGACTTATGAGTGGGCCTTATGGGCATACTCACCGTTAGGCACTGGGGCCCAGACCTTGAGCTGTGTAAGAGGCCCCAAAAAATGGAGCTGCTTCAAATTCTCCCAGAACGTTGAATTTTGTGACCACAGTTGCAAACAGCCTCCAGAGGTCCTGTTCTACACCAGACCAGTGGAGCCAAACTCCAGCCCATCATCATCCTCATCTAATTGTAAGTAGGCAATCTAGTATATTATTAGTGACACTAATCTATAATTTACATCACATTAAAGGGACACTATAGCTTAATGAAGTGGTTCTGGTGTCTATAGCTGGTCCCTGTAGGCTTTTTAATGTAAACACACACTGTGTGCAGCACTGGCGTTAGTTCATATGGCAGATCATATGGGGGGGGGCAAATTTATATTTTGTCTAGGGCGGCAAAAATCCTTGCACCGGCTCTGATCCTGGGCAGGCGCACCAGTCTACTGGTGACCCACTGTCAGACCTTCCGGCATTCATTAACCGTGGACTTCCGGGTTCTCGGAGCGCGGCCACTCCCCCTCCTATGACGTGGTCGTTCCCAGGGTTCATAGAGAGACCGCGTCAACACCACAGTGCTGGATCAACTCGAAAGCTCCCGCGAAATTCAAACGGAATATTTACTTCTACTGTGTATCGGACCCGGACTGTTTAATCGTTTACCCTCCTTCTCCTCTCCTACGACCTCGGACTGTTTTTGGATATTCTCTTGCCTGCTGCAACCTCGATTCTCTGTGGAATCTCTATCACCAATTTGGATTATCGCTCCTTCATAAGTTAAGTAAACCAGATTGGCTCAAGCTTAATATATAACCATCCTAATTCTAAGTGGTTCGCTATCTGCTCCACATCAACTCCTAACCTTGTTTTCAACACCTACTTATTAATTATCTGCATCCTAATTTGGAACTTCTCGCTGGTTGTGTTAAATTTACCTTATCTTAAAACAACTTCAACACCGCTGCTGTTTATAACCTGCCAGGAATTAAAGAGACAGTTCAATTTGATTATCTTTTTTTATTTAAAGTAATAAACATTATCAAACTCAGA
Source organism: Pelobates fuscus (assembly GCF_036172605.1). Taxonomy (NCBI): domain Eukaryota; kingdom Metazoa; phylum Chordata; class Amphibia; order Anura; family Pelobatidae; genus Pelobates; species Pelobates fuscus. The sequence goes on from NC_086325.1 coordinate 13,456,723, forward strand.
AATCTGCAGTTGTTTCCATCTTATCAACAATTGAGCATTACACCCACAGGAGGGGAGTGCACTGATTGCACTGCACTCTCCTCCTGCCCAGACCCGTCTTGACCGCAGTGCAAGTGCCCTCCGCCCCTAATTTACAGTGGCTCACACTCACAACAAGCAGTGCCTAGAGCCCTTTGCAGAGACGGAAACAAAGAGGTTCTGCGGCAGCTGGCCGTCCTGCAAGCATTACATTAAACAGCTGTTCCCCATGCAGCCACAGGTGGCGTTGTGCTGGGAGACTGTGATTACTCTTCACTTCCTCCCAGCCTACAGAGCAGCGCATGGGGGAGAGAGGAGGAGGCATGATTTAATCTTGAATAAATCCTCTAAGCAAACCTTTATAAATTTGGGGGATCAGCTCTGTTTCCACAGTTTATTGGTGTTTACTCTCATCTCTGTATTAATATTGAGGGATGTCTAAGTAGTAACATCAGTGTGTGTCAGCAGGGCCAGCCGTTGGGGTAGGCAAGCTGTGTGGTCACGCAGGGTGCCATGACAATAGAGGCGCCCGGCGGCCAACACAGCTCACAAGTTGGGTACACCAGCATATTTAATTTAAACGATTCGCTGGTGGTCCACTGGTGCGCACCAGCAGTAGGTGCAGTCAGATCATATCCTCTCCCTCGTGGTTCCGGCGCTCAGTTAGTGAGTCAAAGCACAGGCTCAGAGATTCTCAGCCTGTGCTCTGACAACATTGAAAGTCAGAGCCGTGAAGGAGCGGGTATGGCAAAGAGCTACTGATTAGCATAACATCAATATCCGTTATAAAACCAGGAAAAGGTGGGCATGGATGGTGAACTGATTTGGTGGCGCAATGGGCCACTTGACTGGTTTTGCCCCCCAGGCTTAAGGCTGCCAGCCCTCCCCTGACAGCAACCACAACAAGTCACGGGAAACACAGTTAGCCTTCATTCAGTGACATTGTCTGGGAAGCCACCTTGCTAACCCTTTTTTAACTTTAGCATCTGCCAACATAGTTACATTGTCCTCCCCAGTAGCTTATCACGTGGGTAGTGGTCATTTGTCAATGTGGGGTTCCTGGAGGATGAAGATGGGGGGACAGAGAGGGAATCTGCTCCAAAAATTCAGATATCCTAAACAAGTCACAGCTGCAAGGGGCACCTCCGACAGACAAGGTCTCTAAGTCCAAATCATATTTTTCCCTACATTTGCAATTCAATTATTTTTTTAACCCCAAAGGACACAACTTTTGGAATGAAAGGGAATCATGACGGAATATTTACATCATCTGTCCTTAAGGGGTTAATTCACTCCAATACAGTGTTTATTAATACACTTCCTATAGACACTGTTACTATATACCGATAAAATGCAATGTCTGTCCAGGGCCAGATTAAGAGCACAGTGGGCCTGGTGCTGACAATTATGATGGGGCCTAATAAAAGAATCTTATCGACCAAAAACACAAACAGTCATTGATACCGGAGAAACTGACAGAAGCCAAGCACAGAGAGATGGACACAGGTTTCTTCAGGAAGGAAGAGATTCTTTATTCGGTTCACCGATCGGGACTCAGAGGGACTAATGTCACCAAAATACAACAAGTTCTGAGCCCCGGACAATAGTGCAGGCTCCTTATATAGGCATATAACTCCTCCCATATTAAGCTCCACCCGCACATTCTCTTGACCAATCAATACAAATAAGAATTAACTTCCTGCTTGACCGCATGGCCTGTCCAGCACAATGGAGGAGGGGAATACTACATCCTGTATTCTTGCACATGCTCCGTACACTACTGATCGTATCTTGCCACGTGCAACTAACTGATCGATACGTCAGCATATGCACGTACACATGCCACGTGGTAATCTCGGCCTACTAAATTTATTTTTACAGAGATTCCACCACATTCCCCCCTTTGATGCCTCTTGATATTTCACAATTACTTGAGGCATCACTTAACCTTGGTTTGCATACACCGCAAGTTACCATGAACCAGACCAGACTTATCTATGATGTGAATCTTCAACACTCATCTTCCTGCATTGGTTCTCCCTGATCTAGAGCCTTATATTTATAAATTGCCATTATCTGTGCAGCAGCCTTCCTCTCTGCTATATTTTCTATCAGGCTTTGCACAGACCTAACTACTAAGGGTATAAGACATGGTAGGAGTAGACACAACATTAAAATCAGTAGGACTCCACCTACCAATGCCTTAAGCCCTCCAAACTGCTCATACCAGCTACCAAACCAACTACTTGGATTGTACCCTTTCCATACCTGAGTAGGCACATGTGCTAGTTTAACCATATGGCTAGTAAGCTCAGCTATTGCTTGCCCTTCGTCATCTATTTGAAGACAGCAATTGCTCAGGTTAAACTTCCCACATACACCTCCCTCTACTGCCAATAGGTAATCCAAGGCTAATCTATTTTGGTATACTGCTGTCCTCTCCTGGTATTATGCTTCGCTAGAAGATTGAGCGCTTGTGAGGTCTCATTAGTAATAATCTCAACCACCGCCTGTAATCTTATAATACGGTTGAGCATATAAATTGGGGTTCTATAACCAAAGGTACCGTCCTCTGCCCACGTGGCTGGCCCATAATAATCTATAATACGCTGGGGAGGCCATTCATCATCTTTCCAGGCGCCTATCTCTATGGGTCCCCTTTTCTTCCTATGATTCACATCATACTGTTTAACACCTAAAGTCTCACCTGTTTCAATAGGTAACAAGAAGAAAGATGGTTTGAGCATACCCAACACACATGCCCCTTCCCAGTCCTGTGGCAACTCCGAATAGGCTTTCTTACCACAGATCCAGTACAAATTTGCTGGGGCTCTCCAACTAGATGTGATGGATAAATCAAACCACACGTCCTTTAAATTGGCATATCTTGCAAACGGGTTAGATGGTTCTGAGACATTTGAAGCCGACCACCAAGTTGTATTCTTTGTATCATCATCATAAGCTTTTTGCCCTAGACAAGTTAATTCTCCTACAGAAGTATTATACATCATTCCTTTCCTTGCTATGCAAACATAACCTATGATGGAGGTCTTTAATCTCCACTCAGATTTACCTCTAACACTCATCTGATAATCGGCTTGTGAAGATAATAATTGTTCAACTGCCTCAGAACCGGACATTACCTCCTTTGCTTCCCAAGGCCATTGGTCTCCCATGTTAGTACCTCCACACACATAGCAGTTGGTAACATTAAGACTACCGGCAATACTTTCAGCTAAATCAATGAACAGGTTTTTAGCATTATGGGGGATCTTATTATCTATACTCATTTCTTCATAGAAGGAATGGTATACCTGATGAGTTTGGGAGGTTACCGTATCAGTCTCTATCCCTATAAATAATATTGTCCCAGGGTCTAAACCCGTCCCGTATATTTGAAACCCAAATAAATTACCATATTTATCTAAGAACTTGTCGGGGTTATTTATAAGTATATGGACTGGATTGCATTCCATAGACTTACAGTATGGATTGGTAGGCAACTTAGTCACAATCATGTCCTTGTCTGCTGTCTGTCCCCAAGTTGCCCACCCCACACAAGACCAATATGGGCAAAAGTTATAATCTCTATTTGGGCATCTAGGACTCACATACTTATTTTTACTACTGGGACAAATATATTTATCGTTAGACCCATACGTTCTCTCCCATCTAAGATCCCCACATACATTCCACGGCTTTCTACCACTTGATATCGCCTTACACGCATCAAATAGCAGAACACCCGAAGAGTATACGGATTCTAATACCGTTTTGTTAATTAGGGTCCCCTGAGGATCTCCATTCCTGAGAGTCAACCAAATTGTACGAGGTTGATACTCTGGACTGAAGCACTTAGGTTCTCCTACTCCTAAATGGCACACACTATATTCTATATTTAAGTATCTACATCTTGATACATCTCCTTTACACTCGTATTGCGAATGCCAAATTAGGGTCTGGGAAATATGGTTACCTGTTCTTGTAGTCTTAATGCATACCTCACAGCTAGGAGTGTCGGTGTTACGACACTCACCGCCTGGAGAGTGAAGCCGCCGTTTAGTCGATAATCCCCTTTCTCCAGAAATGCAATTCCAGCATAACCGATCATAAAACTCCCGACCGGAGCATACGAATACGGTAACTCCCGATCAGCAATCCATCCGAAATCCTTCCACAGCTAGAAATAAACGAAAACGCTGTCCCAATAGTCAATCCCTCCACAAACGAGACAAAGCTCCGTTTTGAAGGTCAAGCAGAATGTGTTTAATGGGGGCTACCTGCCCAGTATTTATGCAGGTCTCCACCAGGTAGACACTCCCCTAGGGGACCTGGTGGAAGACTGTAAAATATATTAAACAGTAGCCAATCGCAGTGGCTATAACACAAGCCCTCCCCATTTTACCCATAATACATCTCTTCCTATCCTAGAGATAATTAGGGAGAAACCTAATTAACTCCGAGGATAGGAACCATCGCCATTTTAAACACAAACACAAAAAATGCAATAAAATACATAAAATCCGAAGTACCGAATCTATAGTGTTCGTGTAACGTATCCCCAGATAGCCTGAATCTGAGGGCATATTCCTACCGAATAGCGCTCAGATCCGAAGTACACAGTCCAATCGCCATGGGTATACGAATGACTCCATGGGACGGCTATCTGGGACGGCTATCTGGGTAAGTTCATACGGATGAAGAAAACCCTCGAACGGAACAGGGTTCGTATGCCTCCAAGGGAATAGAAGGGGAGACGGCCGTCTCCAGCGGTGTTCGGTAGATAAAGAGTCCGTTTTTAGATCCATGGGTTTCGCACCGAACACCGCTGATTCGCCTCGTGTCCAAAATGGCCGCCGCCTCGTGGTCGGCATCCGAACGACGACCACCCGTACGATGGAATGGAGAGGTGTTTGCGGTTAACCACAGCGTTCTAATTTGTGGTCAAGGTGTTAATGAGCCGCACACTCCTCTCCTGGGTGGCCGATGTTCGGTAGTTTTACTCGGTACTTTAGAAAACGTAAAAACAACAGCGTACGGACAGGAAATCCACGAATCCAATGAAAACAGATGAACCCGCAATACAGGTCTATGCAGCAGGGTTCGTCACACGGCTCCCCCTTTGTGGAACACTCCGGCAGACCGGCTTGGCCCTTTAGCGGGTCAACGTGGGGATGACCGGACTAGGAAGTAGCAAGGACGTCGGTTTGCCGGGATAACCCATCTGCATTCCCATTCTGCTTACCGGGTCGGTAGCTGATGGTGAAGTTATATGGTTGTAATGCTAAACTCCACCGCAGCAGTCTACCATTGTCTCCCGAGACCCGGTTAAGCCAAACAAGGGGATTGTGGTCCGTGATAAGGGAAAATTCCTGTCCATACAAATAGGGACTCAATTTCTTCAATGCCCAGACCAGAGCCAAACATTCTTTCTCCACTGCCGCATAACTCACTTCCCGGGGTAACAGCTTTCGACTGAGATATGCGACAGGGTGTTCTCCTCCATCTTCCCCGACCTGGCTTAGCACAGCCCCCAGTCCATACATGGAAGCATCTGTATGGACGAGAAAGCGTCTGTTAGGAAGTGGGGCAGCCAGGACAGGGGCATTCACGAGGGCCTGCTTAAGTGCTTGAAACGCAGCTTCACAAGCTGGAGACCACAGGACCTGCTTAGGGAGGTTCTTCTTAGTCAGGTCTGTCAGGGGTTTAGCTATAGAGCTATAGTCGGGGACAAAGCATCTGTAATACCCTGCAGTCCCTAGGAAGGCCAATACCTGGGTCTTAGTGATAGGTGTGGGCCAGTTCGCTACTGCCTCTATCTTGGCCGGCTCTGGTCTCTGGCTCCCACACCCCACCCTGTGACCCAAGTATTGTACCTCAGCCATGCCTAGATGACACTTTTCTGGCTTCAACGTCAGGCCAGCGGCCCGAATTTTATCCAGTACTACCCCTACGTGTACCAGGTGTTCCTCCCAGGACTCACTGTAGATCGCAATATCATCCAGGTATGCACAAGCAAATTCCTGGAAGCCATCAAGGAGCCTATCCACCATCCGTTGGAAGGTAGCTGGGGCGTTCTTCATCCCAAATGGCATAACCTTAAATTGGTATAAGCCAAAGGGGGTGACGAAGGCCGACTTGGGGATGGCGTCCTTGGCCAGGGGAATCTGCCAGTAGCCCTTACACAGGTCTATGGTGGTCAGGTAGCGTCCCCTGGCAATGCGGTCTAATAATTCGTCTACCCGTGGCATCGGGTAGGCGTCAGTGGTGGTCCGCTCGTTGAGCCTCCTGTAGTCCACACAGAACCGGGTGGTCCCATCTTTCTTAGGCACCAGGACTACAGGGGAGGCCCAAGGGCTATCGGAGTGCTCGATGACCCCAAGCTGGGTCATCTCCTCTATCTCCTTCCGCATTCCTTCTCGGACCGCTTCAGGGATACGGTAAGGGGGCTGTCGTAAGGGGTTCTGTCCAGGGGTCTCTACCTTATGTACAGCTAGGGTAGTGTAGCCGGGTTCTTGGGAGAACGTCGCCTGCTTCTCCCACAGAAGCTGTTTCGCCTGTTCCTTCTCCGCGGGGCTTAACCTGTCCCCTAGCTGTACGAGATCAGTCAGATCCGTCTGGGCACCTCTGGCTAATAGGTCGGGTAAGGGCAAGCTTTCGGTGTCGTCTGCAGCGGGGGCACACACTGTGGCTACATCCTCAGGTCGTTCCTGATACTCCTTTAGCATGTTCACATGAAAGGATCGCTGGATCCTGTCATCTGAACAGCTGGCTATAAGGTAAGTAGTATCGCACACCTGGGCTAATACTTTATACGGGCCCTGCCAAGATGCTTGCATCTTGTTCGCCTTCACAGGTTTGAGCACTAGTACCTTCTGCCCAATCTGGAATACTCGCTGTCGGGCACCCCGATCGTACCATTCCTTCTGTCTCCCCTGGGCCACCTGGAGGTTCTCTCTTACCATCAGAGACAGTTTCTCCATGCGGTCCCGAAGTTCTAGAACATACGGTACTATGGGGGTACCTTCCTGCTCTGTCTCCCCCTCCCAGTGGCCTCTAATGAGATCTAGAGGTCCGCGGACCCTTCTCCCATAAAGCAGCTCAAAGGGGGAGAACCCAGTAGATTCCTGGGGCACCTCTCTGTAGGCAAACAACAGATGAGGCAGGAATCGCTCCCAGTCTCGGCAAGTGTCAGAAAAGGTCCTCAGCATCTGTTTGAGGGTGCCATTAAATCGCTCGCAGAGACCGTTAGTCTGTGGATGGTATGGGGAACTAAGTATCGGTTTAATGCCGCATACCCTCCACAGCTGCTGGGTGAGCACAGCGGTAAATTGGGTTCCCTGGTCAGAGAGAATCTCTTGAGGGAACCCGACCCTGGTAAAAATCCTAACCAGGGCATCAGCAACTGTCTCTGCCTCTATGTTAGACAGCGCTACTGCCTCTGGATAGCGAGTGGCATAGTCCACCACGGTGAGAATGTATTTCTTACCAGATGGACTAGCCCTGGCCAGTGGACCCACAATATCAACGGCTATGCGGGCAAAGGGCTCCCCAATAATAGGCATCGACATAAGCCTACCTTTTGGGTGGTCCCCCCGCTTCCCTACCCGTTGACAAGTGTCACACGTGCTACAATATATCCGCACAGCCTGGTTAATTCCTGGCCAAAAAAAGTTCTGCATAATCCTATGGCCTGTGCGGCGGGACCCTAGATGTCCGGCTAGCGGGACATCATGCCCTATCCGCAGAATCTCTCGCCGGTATTTCGCGGGCACTACCAGCTGTCGATTTGGCGGAGGGGCAACACTTTTCTGGGACGGCTTAGGGATCCGATATAACCTGTCCCCCACCCACTCGTACCGCTCCCCCTCTGCTCCTTCTTCTCCAGTGTCTGCTCTGCCCCTATACCTCTGGAGAGATGGGTCTGTCTGGGTTTCCCTCCCGAACTCCTCCGGGGAATCCCAACTAGCTAACGTCTGCCCTGGGGTGTCAGTCGGGGAATCGGTTCTTACCTGGGTCTCAGCAGCAGGTGGGCCGGTTCCAGCAGCACGGGTCTGAGCACGGGTAGTCACTGGATTGGCTTCGCCAGGTCCCATAGTAGCATAGGCAGAAATCAGAGGGGCCAAATCCTTTCCCAGCAAAACATCGGCAGGCAAGTCCTTCATAACCCCCACATTCACATGTCCAGCTCCCGCTCCCCAGTCCAAATGAACCCGGGCAACAGGCAGACGGAACACGGCGCCTCCTGCCACCCTTACTGCCACAGTGTTCCCGGTGTGTTGGTGTTCCGAAACCAGGTTCTTTTGGAGCAGGGTCATAGTAGCTCCGGTGTCTCTTAGACCAGTGACCTCTTTCCCGTTCAACTTAACGGTCTGTCTGTGGTGTTGGCGGTTGTCCTGCTGAGCTGCGTGAACTGGGTCTGCTTCGTGAAGGAAACCCCAAAACTCCTCCTGCTCAAGGCAGTGAGCAGAAGGCTGAGGTGGCTGCTGGGCTCCGCCGGCTGGGTTTCTCCAGGATGGTGCTTGGTTGGCGTGGTTTAAAGGGCATTCTGGTCTTTTATGTCCCATCTGCTTGCATCCAAAGCACTGGACCTGGTTGGAGTAACCCCGTTTGTTGAATCGGGCTGACTGCCCATGGTTGGTTGCTGGCGGTATAGCGGGGGTACGTTGTGCTGGGGGTTGATATAGGTTGGTGGTTGGAGGTGCTGCCGGTTTGTATTCCACTCGGGCAGGGACCTTGGCTGCTGTCTGATCGAGCTTACGGGCATCAGTGTATTCGTCAGCCAGACGAGCAGCTTCATGGAAGGTAGCGGGTTTACGGTCCCTGACCCACTCCCGAACCCCTGCAGGTAATTTGTCAAAGCAGTGTTCTAGCAGGAACACTTCCAGCACCTCTTCCCCAGTTACCGCTCGACACCCTGTCATCCAGTGGGCTGCCGTGCGGTGTACCCGGCATGCCCATTCCACATAGGAATCACCAGCCTGTTTATTGTTGTCTCGGAATCGCCTCCGGTACGCCTCAGGGGTAACAGCGTACCGGGTCAAAAGGGCATCTTTTACTGTCCGGTAGCTAGTGAGTTCCTCCTCTGGGATGGCCCAAAAAGCTTCACTGGCCCGGCCGGATAATTTCCCAGAGAGGATAGGAACCCATTCTTCTGCGGGCACCTGGTGTAAAGCACACTGTCATTCAAAGTCCGCCAGGAACCCGTCTATCTCTCCTTCAGTCTCAATAAAGTTTTTAAAAGCAGCAAATGGTACCTTTTTCTTCCCATTGTTATTATGGGGTACCTCTGCTGCTGCAGCTCCGCTTCTCTGGAGCGCCTGTTGTGCTGCTACTGCGGCTTGTACTTGCACCACAATATCCGCTGCAGGGTTGGGGCCAAAGTGTGCCAGCCTTATCTGAACTGCCCGGTTAAACGCTATTTCCTCGGGTGTTAGATCCAGCAGGCCAGGCACATTAGCTATCTCCCTTCCCTGTGCTGTATCCATCTCTACCAATATAGCAATGATCTCCCTTTTCTTGAGATTGCTCGCTGATCGTCCTCTGCGCTCCAAAATGTCTTTAAGGGTAGCACGCCTTAACTCCTCATATTGCATTTCCAATCCGGGGTGTGTAGCTGGCCTTCAGGGCGGTGGGATTCATCCCGTCGCTTGCCACCAATTGTTACGACACTCACCGCCTGCAGAGTGAAGCCGCCGTTTAGTCGATAATCCCCTTTCTCCAGAAATGCAATTCCAGCATAACCGATCATAAAACTCCCGACCGGAGCATACGAATACGGTAACTCCCGATCAGCAATCCATCCGAAATCCTTCCACAGCTAGAAATAAACGAAAACGCTGTCCCAATAGTCAATCCCTCCACAAACGAGACAAAGCTCCGTTTTGAAGGTCAAGCAGAATGTGTTTAATGGGGGCTACCTGCCCAGTATTTATGCAGGTCTCCACCAGGTAGACACTCCCCTAGGGGACCTGGTGGAAGACTGTAAAATATATTAAACAGTAGCCAATCGCAGTGGCTATAACACAAGCCCTCCCCATTTTACCCATAATACATCTCTTCCTATCCTAGAGATAATTAGGGAGAAACCTAATTAACTCCGAGGATAGGAACCATCGCCATTTTAAACACAAACACAAAAAATGCAATAAAATACATAAAATCCGAAGTACCGAATCTATAGTGTTCGTGTAACGTATCCCCAGATAGCCTGAATCTGAGGGCATATTCCTACCGAATAGCGCTCAGATCCGAAGTACACAGTCCAATCGCCATGGAGTCAAAGTCTCTCATAAGTCCTTCGGTATACGAATGACTCCATGGGACGGCTATCTGGGTAAGTTCATACGGATGAAGAAAACCCTCGAACGGAACAGGGTTCGTATGCCTCCAAGGGAATAGAAGGGGAGACGGCCGTCTCCAGCGGTGTTCGGTAGATAAAGAGTCCGTTTTTAGATCCATGGGTTTCGCACCGAACACCGCTGATTCGCCTCGTGTCCAAAATGGCCGCCGCCTCGTGGTCGGCATACGAACGACGACCACCCGTACGATGGAATGGAGAGGTGTTTGCGGTTAACCACAGCGTTCTAATTTGTGGTCAAGGTGTTAATGAGCCGCACACTCCTCTCCTGGGTGGCCGATGTTCGGTAGTTTTACTCGGTACTTTAGAAAACGTAAAAACAACAGCGTACGGACAGGAAATCCACGAATCCAATGAAAACAGATGAACCCGCAATACAGGTCTATGCAGCAGGGTTCGTCACAGTCAGTACCTCTACCTTCCTGAATATAAAAATACACATATAAAAACATTATCAAAAACACATCTTTCGTCGTCATCCTCAGTCTTCGTCCGTGCGATGGCACCTCAGCTTCCAGGATGTAAGGGCTGCAGGGAATGGAGTTCTGCTCGTCTTCACAGGGGTCCCTTCGAGACTTTTCCTGACTTATCCACTACACGTCGGTGAGCGGACAGGCTTTATTATGGCCTTCTCACTCACTTACCAATCTCTGAAACAATAAAATTTGTAATCCACAAGGTTCCTCGTCACTCCGACTGAGTCGTGCGTTTTAACCGGATCTTGCAGGGATTCTCTGGATCTGCTGTAGCTTGCCAAGAATCGACTGCTGCTGGTTTAACCCTGGAGTGATGTATCCACGGAGTCACTTCGGCCACTTTTATCGCTGTAGGGGTAGACAAAAGAACAACATAAGGACCTCTCCACTTGGGCCCTAACGGTACATTATTCCACTCTTTAATCCACACTTGGTCTCCTGGGTGGTAATTATGAACTGGGGGATAAATATTCACAGGTAATCTATCTTGTACCCATTTCTGTACCTCCTCCATAGTCTTACCCAACTCTACAACCTGCTGCCGGGTAATTCCTTCTCCCAACTGACTCAAATCCCCCCTTAAGTTACCAAGTGCGGGAGGTGGTCGCCCATACATAATTTCAAAAGGAGAGAGGCCCATCCTTCTGGTAGGTGTACTGCGGATTCGCAATAGAGCTATGGGCAAGAGAACATTCCACTTAAGTTGGGTTTCCTGACACATTTTAGCCAACTGGTTCTTAATAGTTCTATTCATTCTCTCTACCTTACCAGAACTCTGGGGTCTATATGCCGTATGAAGCCTCCACTTTATACCAAGCATATGAGTCAGTTGTTGTAGGCACTGATGAACAAAAGCTGGACCATTGTCCGATCCTATAGAGCAGGGTAGTCCATAGCGGGGTATTATTTCTCGTAGCAGGAATCTCACAACTTCTCCTGCTTTCTCTGTACGAGTAGGACATGCTTCTACCCAGCCTGAATAGGTGCACACAACTACCAGTAGGTAGCGATGTCCACCAGATTTAGGCATTACTGTATAGTCAATTTGTAGATCGGACATGGGGAGTCCCCCCATAAACTGGACTCCTGGTGGCTTTACTGGTCCTTGCCTTGCATTATTTTTAGCACACATTACACATCTTCGTACAATGGCTTGAGTCAAGTTGGACAATCTTGGTATGTAGAAATGTTTTCTGAGAGATTCTTCTGTGCTGTCTCTCCCAGAATGTGTCCCGTTGTGATAGTTTTGGACAATTTCTACCGCTAGTGATGCTGGAATGACTATTCTCCCATCTTCTAACCATTTGTTCTCCAAATACTTTCCAGGTTCAGTCTTTAACCACTCCTCTTCTTGAGCTGTATAAACTGGAGTCCATTGAGACAGTGGAGTTGGTATAAGAGCAGCTATATGCTCCACATATTCCTGTCTTCCTGATTCAGCGGCACGCTTAGCTGCACTATCTGCCATACGATTTCCTTTGGTTACATCACCATCTCCTCTCAGATGCGCTCGACAATGTATGATACCGACTTCTTTCGGCTCCCACACTGCTTCCAATAGTTGTAGGATTTCAGCTGCGTACTTGATTTCTTTGCCTTCTGAATTAAATAGTCCTCTTTCTTTATACAAAGCTCCGTGGGCATGAGTGGTTAAAAACGCATACTTGGAGTCCGTGTAGATGTTCACTCTTAAACCTTCAGCCAATTGTAACGCTCGTGTCAGTGCTATCAATTCTGCTTTTTGTGCTGATGTTCCTTTTGCCAGTGGCCGAGCTTCTATCACCTTGTCTATCGTTGTTACTGCATATCCTGCATAGCGGATCCCTTCTTTCACATAACTACTGCCGTCTGTGTAATATTGAACATCAGGGTTCTGGATGGGAAAATCACGAAGATCTGGTCTACTTGAAAATACTTCATCCATCACTTCCAAACAATCATGTTGACTTTCAGTAGGTTGTGGCAAAAGGGTAGCTGGATTTAAGGTATTAACAGTCTCTAAATGCACTCTTGGGTTTTCACACAACATTGCTTGATACTTGGTCATACGGCTGTTACTAAACCAATAATTTCCTTTGTAATCCAACAACGTCTGTACTGCATGTGGAACTCGTACATAAAGTTCTTGACCCAGAGTGAGTTTATCGGCTTCAGCTACTAGCAGGGCGGCTGCAGCTACGGCTCTTAGACAAGGTGGAAGTCCGCTGGCCACTGCATCCAGTTGCTTAGACATGTAGGCAACAGGTCTTTGCCATGATCCCAAGTACTGTGTCAATACTCCCACAGCCATTCTTCTTTGCTCGTGTACATACAGGTAGAATGGTCGTGTGTGATCAGGCAGGCCTAATGCTGGGGCACTCATCAAAGCCTTCTTCACATCTTCAAATGCCGTTTGCTGTTCTTGAGTCCATAAGAAGGGGTCGTGCTCTGTACCTTTGATAGCTTCATACAGAGGTTTTGCCAGTATCGCGTAACTGGGAATCCATATCCTACAGAAGCCTGCTGCCCCCAAGAATTCTCGCACTTGTCTTCTATTCTTGGGTATTGGTATTTGGCACACAGCTTCTTTTCTCTCTGGCCCCATAATTCTTTGACCTTCAGAGATATGGAATCCCAGATATTTGACAGTTGGCAAACACAACTGAGCCTTCTTTCTAGACACCTTGTATCCTGCCTTCCAGAGAATGTGTAGTAGATCGTGCGTTGCTTGCTGACATATTTCCTTTGTAACTGCTGCTATCAACAAGTCATCTACATATTGTAACAATACACACTCTCCTGGGATGGACTCGAAATCCAGTAGATCTTGACTTAGAGCTGAACCAAATAGGGTAGGTGAATTTTTAAACCCTTGGGGCAGTCTTGTCCAGGCCATTTGGCGTTTTGAGCCCGTCACAGCGTTTTCCCATTGGAAAGCGAAGATACATTGGCTTTCTGCGGCAATTCGGAGGCAAAAGAAGGCATCTTTGAGGTCTAAGACTGTAAAATAAGTAGCCCCGCCCGGAATTAAAGCAAGCAGGTTATACGGATTGGGCACAAATGGATGTATACTAACAACCGCATCATTGACTGCTCTCAAGTCCTGCACAGGTCGATACTCATCTGTACCGGGCTTTTGAACAGGCAGCAATGGGGTGTTCCAGGGGGAAGTACAGAATTTTAGGATACCATACCGTATGAATTTATCCAGATAAGATTGAATGTTCTTCTTAGCCTTCTGCGGGATGTGATATTGCCGTAGGCTCACTGGATAAACCCCAAGTTTTAGTTCGATCTTAATAGGTGGAATATTGCGGGCCAGTCCTGGTGGGTTGTTCTCTGCCCAAACTCCTGGTATGTTGAATAAGGATTCATCACTCCTAGGGTTTTGGCTAGTCAATGCTGTATAAAGTCGCTACTCTTCTTCCTTTGGTACAGATAATGTCATAATACCTGAAGGTCCATTAAACTTTAAGGATGTTGTTCCATTTGGTAGGAATGTAATCTGCGCTTGTAATTTGGATAGCAAATCACGTCCCAGCAATTGGACTGGACATTCAGGCATGTAAAGGAATTGATGTTTTACTACGTGGCCTCCCAATGTACAGAGTCGACTTTTAAGAACCGGTTTTGCAGCACTTCTTCCAGTTGCTCCTATTACGGTAATAGTTCTTCCAGATGGAGGAGCAACTAGGTCAGTCACCACCGAATGTTCAGCACCAGTGTCGATCATGAATGCACTCCTTTTTCCCCCTATTGATACATCGACCATAGGCTCCGCTCGACCAAGGGGGATGGAGCCCGGTCGGTATCAATAGTCCTCCATAACCGTGTCAGCCAATCCTACAAAGTCCCTACCTTCTCTATCGCGGGACCTTTGCGCTGCTGGATAGTACCTGTCTTCTCTTACACTTCCTCTGTTACCATTACTCCCTCTATTACCATTACTCCCTCCGGGGCCTCCTCTACCTCTCGCTCTGCCTCTAAAGTTTCCATAACCTGCCCTGGGTGGGTCTCTCTCGTACTGCTCTCTTTGCGAACACTCGCTTCTCCAATGCCCTTCTTCCCTGCAATACGCGCACTGATTCCTACTGAGGGGCTCCCTATTCCACCTACTATCGCCTCTATCTGGGCCCCGTCTATCTACGCCTGCGATCGCTACCGCTAGCATATCAGCCTTTTTACGCATCTTGCGCTCTTCCTCTTTCTTACTTTCTGACTCCCTATTCATGTACACCTTATTCGCTACCTCCATTAGTTGGGTGATGGACATTCCTGCAAACCCTTCTAACTTTTGTAGCTTGCGCTTAATATCTCCGTAAGCTTGGCTGACAAAGGCGGAGTTTACCATTCGGGAATTATCAGCGTCTTCCGGATTAAAGGGGGTATACAAGCGGTATGCCTCCAATAATCGGTCATAAAAGACACTGGGCGCTTCATCACTTTTCTGAATCACCTCAACTGTCTTCGACATATTAATGGCTTTCTTCCCTCCGGCTTTCATGCCAGCAATTATAGCGTCTCTATAGGCTTTTAGTTGAACCATATCTGCGCCATTAACATTCCAGTCGGGATCGGTGTTAGGATAATGTGTTGCGGCCCATGCTGCTGGATTGGCTTGATTTAAAGCACGGGCTTCATCCTCTAGCGCTTTAATGGCCGCTTGGTTAATCCTAGTCCTTTCCTCATTATTGAACAATGTCATTAATAACTGCTGGCAATCAGCCCATGTCGGATTATGTGTCTGAACTATCGAGGTGAACAGATCGGTCATAGCTTGTGGTTTCTCAGTGTACGAGGAATTGTGGGTCTTCCAATTCAAGAGATCGGTAGTCGTGAACGGGACATATACGAAGACTGGGTCAGCATATACCATTTGACCTGCGGCATCGAGATAGGCTGACCCAGGATTCAGACGAATAGGCATCTGGTAATGTTTGGGTCGTTGGGTACCGGTCAGTTGTCGGGTTAGTATAGGGCTACGTGGAGGGGCGTCGGTTATGGGTTCCGGTCGGGGGGTAGTAAGACATGAGGATGTAGAAGCTTGATTTTGGGGAAGGTCGGTGAATAGAATATTCCGGGCCGGGCTAGAAGAAGCCTGACCGGAAACTTGAAGTGGCGCCAAATCAGGATAATCGGATCTAACGGGGGTTGGTTCCGGAAGGGGAGGTTTAGTACGATGGGGGGTGGATTCTACACTGGAGGAGGAAGCGGAAGCGGATGGGGGCAATGGGGGAAGGGGTGTAGAACTTCCTGTACTCGTATCACTTCCTTCTAAAGGGAAGTAAGGGGGCGGCAAAGGGATCTCGGACTCAGGGGGCGTGTCCAAAATGGGCCTAACCATAGTCCTAGTGGACAAACAAGTCCTGGCCACCATAAGGCGACATTGCTCCTCGTGGCATATCCGAATCCATCTTGGCGAGTCGTTTACGGCCTGTCTCCAACAATCAATATATGGAAACTGTCCGTAAAGTTCAGGCCTACCTGATACAGCCACGTGTACACGCTGTACCAGAGTTGGATCCAAACTGCCACGTGGCGGCCATGCCGCAACCAAAGTAGGCCACTCCCTAGTGCACAAAGTGACCAAATGTACAGGAGACATTTTAACCCCAAAATCACATGTTGTAAATCCCTTTTTAAAATTCTTTACCATACAACCTAAGGGATCCAAAATCGTCGACTCCGACGCGCCCATACTTATCAATGGAGTGTCGTTGACAACGAATACTATGCACACGTTCTATTCAACAGTCACACCCGTTTCTTCCGGCAACAGCACCACGTGGTACAGTTACCAAATGAAACGTACACAATAACACAATAAACACTCAGGGAATTCCCGTACACACACAGCTGTTACACCAGTCACTAAATAATCAATATTATGCCCTTTGGCGAAACTATACAGTCACCCACGCTATAATTCTCTATATATGAATTACCCGTCTATAACACACCCCAGTAACATCGTCTTTTACAAACAGCGGTTACAGTACGGTTAGCATAGGTCAAAGCACAATTTAAGGTCACAATACAATTATTAGTGGTTATGGTGTTAAACATGCAATAGACGACAATGATTAGTACTTATATACAGTGTCAGTAAATATACAGGGTTATGGTACTGTGCACTATAATACAGCAACACACTATTAACACTCTCGCTAGACGGCTGAGCTCGCGCTATCTAACAAGATATACACTTTACTAACAATCTTTAACACATATACAATCCCAACTAAACTATTGGCCAGTACCTTGATGGACTACCTAAAACTATCTACATCCGTTTTGGTTAGCCACACTGCCCAAGCACCACATATAGCGAACTAGAGGGCGGAATTTACAACAGAACCCTTTTAGTCTTTCTACTCTATCAATAGTCTAGTGGGTTCCAAATTTACACGCCTTCCCACTTAGCCAAGATAGGTTGAGATCTAGCAAACGATAATGTACATCAGAGTCTGCTTAGTCTCCCGGTCCCTCCGACCTAGCGAACGAATTGTACACCCTAGAACGCTAGTCTAGACAAGACACCGGTGTCCAGCTAGGGCTATTTACACCAGAACCCCGCCTGACTCCAAACCAAATCAAACGGTCTTACTAAAGAGCGTTCGATTGAGCGGTGCGCCTTCGCTCCTTCCCTCCGACAGAGGGGGCAGATTCCATACACAGATTTAAACCCCTTATGGGCCTACCGCACAATCGGTATACCCCTAGTGGGTCCGCCGTCTAAAACAGCGGTCGTCTTACCTCCTCGTTCCTGAACCTGAGTTCACACTCATCGACGGGGACACCCCAGCACTTCTTACGTAGAGGCCGATGATCTCCCGGACAACAGACCAGTGGCGCCGAGACGAAGGGAGGTCCACGCAGAAGTTCAGGGGTGCAGCCGTAGAGAACGTGGGCAAAGATAGACCGTCTCACGCCTCTGCCTCTCAGCTACCGTTGAACGATGAGCTTCCCGGCCAATGCACCAAATGATACCGGAGAAACTGACGGAAGCCAAGCACAGAGAGATGGACACAGGTTTCTTCAGGAAGGAAGAGATTCTTTATTCGGTTCACCGATCGGGACTCAGAGGGACTAATGTCACCAAAATACAGCAAGTTCTGAGCCCCGGACAATAGTGCAGGCTCCTTATATAGGCATATAACTCCTCCCATATTAAGCTCCACCCGCAAATTTTCTTGACCAATCAATACAAATAAGAATTAACTTCCTGCTTGACCGCATGGCCTGTCCAGCACAATGGAGGAGGGGAATACTACATCCTGTATTCTTGCACATGCTCCGTACACTACTGATCGTATCTTGCCACGTGCAACTAACTGTTCGATACGTCAGCATATGCACGTACACATGCCACGTGGTAATCTTGGCCTACTAAATTTATTTTTACCGAGATTCCACCACATCATACCTTTCAAGCGTCATGTATCTGAGTTGGTGTTGGGGGAAAACTCAAAGGATGCAGCTTTAAGAAAACACATACCCTATGCTAATCTCTTTATCTAATGTATGCTTTCATCTTTCAAGTAAATCCATACCCCCTAACAGCAGTGTCCAGTGAAGCAAGAAGTTAATGAGCGGGGTAAAAGAGTGGGCCACTAATGCAAATCACGTAACCAGAAGTGCCAAAATGGGCGAACATGCCCACAAATTGGGTATGTGTGTCCAAAGAATTGGAAGGCTAGTCTCCCAGTTGCTGTGTCCCCATGTCTCAGTGTGTCCCGTGTTACTAGGATACTAGGGGTAAACTGAGAGACATGGGGACACTGAGAGACATGGGGACACTGGGAGACATGGAGACACTGAGACATTTGGGGACACTGGGAGAAATGGGGTCACAAACACTAGGGACACAGAGACATGGGGACACAGACACTGGGAGACATGGGGACACAGACATGTGGGGAAACTAACACACTAGGGACACAGAGACATGGGAACGCAGACACTGGGAGACTAGGGGATGGTGGGAGACATGGGGGCACTGGCTGGGAGACATAGGGACACTGGGAGGCATGGGGACACTGAGACACTGGCTGGGAGACATGGGGACACATACATTTGGGGACACTGGGAGACATGGGGACACAGACACTAGGGACAGCTGTAGTCTGTCTCTGCAGGCTGGGAGCTGCTGTCTGGACTCTCTGTGCTGTGTTGCTGTTCCCTGTATCAGTGAGTAGAGAGAGGCAGGGAGGTATATGCTGTAACTTCCTATCCCTGCCTCTCTCCATACACAGTGACTGGCCGGTGCTGGTATTGCAGAGTAATCTCCGTTTATTCTGAAAAAAATATTTGCATTTGTATTGCCGGTATTACTGCAATAACATCACGGCCAGGCAGCCTTAAATACCAGCTGTGCCTTTTTTTTTTTTTTTTTTGATGGACCTATTCCAGGGGCCTGGGCCTGGAGCTGCAGCTCCATCAGCCCCTATGTTAATCCGGCCCTTTGTCTGTCACAGGAGATTGAGTAAAACAGTGCAAAAAGTCAAACAAACTTCCAAATGAGTATGCTGCCATTTACAATACCTGCAAACCCTTTGCCATCCACGTTAACCCATTGCTAACCTCCCTGTAAATCTATGCTCACATCATGCAAATCCCCCATTCTCCTTTTTGGAAATCTCTGAGTTGACCCTATGTCAATCTCTGCGTTAACCCTTTGTCCATCCCCCAATATCCTCTCTGTAATCTCTGAATTAACCCTTTGTCCATCCCCCAATATCCTCTCCATAATCTCTTTGTTAACCCCTTGTCAATTCCCCAATATCCTCTCTGTAATCTCTGTGTTAACCCCTTATCAATCCACCGTTATTCTCTTTGCAATCTCTGTGTTAACCTCATGTTAACCCTTTCTCATGCAGAGTAAGACAGCGTATCCCCCAATATCCTCTCTGTAATCTCTGTGTTAACCCCTTGTCAATCCCCCAATATCCTCTCTGTGGCGAAACCAACTTCGCCACTGTGGGCTGGAGAAGCCTGGCTGCTAGCCTCCTGCCCGCTGACTATGGCCCCTGGACATATTGCACTTTAAAGACTATATTTGGGCATGTACTAATTTATATTGCTGCTACTGGCCCTTTAAAATCAGCAATGGACATTTTGGGACTACTGTCCCTTTAAGACTGTGAAGCATATCCTATTGTACTGCCTGTATATTGTATATGTATTTATGTATGCAGTTAACCTGGGTTATATATATATATGCAGCCTTCATCTGATTGTTCGGTAGAATCACTCCATTCATTGTATTGAGGAAACTACAGAACAACCAGACCACCCAGGATTAAGTGTGCCTCCAATTACCGTTTGCAACAATGTTGCAAACGGGTAATTGGCAATCATGTAATGTGTTCTGTGTCCTCTGGGTGGCCGCCATTCAGGAAACCAACACGTGGCGGCGGCCATCTTAAACTACCGAACAGCGGTGTTTTGCCGTCGAGTGTCTGGAACTAAAATCGGACACTTGACTAGGCAAACACCGCTGAGACCTCCATACTTCCAGAAATTCGTATGGAAACTACCGAATGACCCGCCGTTCGGTAGAAAGAACCCCACAAACAAGGGAATTCATTCAAACCCTCTCCAGGCTCTATAACACAGGCAATTCGCCTGTTTTCATTCCCTTGTTTGTGACCGACCGCAGGGCCAAAATGCATGGAACTGATTTCGGATACTTTACCCATGCGGTCGGTCAATACTTTAAAGTCCCATAACTCCCGAACCGTTTATCCGAATGGGCTGATTCTTGCATATGTTGTCCCCCTGAATAAGGGCTATCAGGGGATACCTGTTTTGGAGGTGTAGCCTATGTATTTGGGGTACATCCAGGAATTGGGGAAAAAGGTGTACGGTATAATTGTGTTAAGTGTTAATCTAAGGGGAGGAAATGTGTGGGAGGTACATCCATGTAATTGGTTAATTTCATCCTCCCCCTGGGAGTGTCCTGTATGTACTTGTTTGTAATAAAAGCCAGACTGGGTGTCCCAGTCCACAGTTCCTGCTTAACCCTCAAAATGAAGTGTCGTCTCGTTCTTGGGGGGGATTGGATTGTAAGCTGACTGCCAAGAGTGTAAGCCGATTGTATGCTTTTCTTGTTCAGCTGTTCCAGTTCGGAGTGTTATTTCGTATCCAGATCGGGAGTGTGATGTTCTGCAGTAGCTGTGCCTGTCTTTAGAAAAGGGGATTATCGCCTAAACGGATTTTTCCCCTTTTATGCTGAAACGGTCTGTTACACTCTCCATAATCTCTGTGTTAACCCCTTATCAATCCCCCGTTATTCTCTTTGCAATCTCTGTGTTAACCTCATGTTCACCCTTTCTCAGTAAGACAGCGTACCCCCCAATATCCTCTCTATAATCTCTGCATTACCCCCTTATCAATCCCCCGTTATTCTCTTTGCAATCTCTGTGTTAACCTCATGTTAACCCTTTCTCATGCAGAGTAAGACAGCGTGATTTTATATGTATTGCTCAATTGCATGGTGGAGCAATCAAAGCAATCGCGCTCAATCAGCTTTATTGATCCACATTTAGTCAAA
The DNA here is from genome assembly GCF_036172605.1 of Pelobates fuscus. Taxonomy (NCBI): domain Eukaryota; kingdom Metazoa; phylum Chordata; class Amphibia; order Anura; family Pelobatidae; genus Pelobates; species Pelobates fuscus. The sequence goes on from NC_086325.1 coordinate 13,478,111, forward strand.
AGAGATCAGTTACACGGCTTGCCTGCACTTTCTATGACTCAAGTTGTCAATATATCTTTGAAACAGCGCATGTAAGGAGTCTTACTCCTCTCAAAGTGATAGAGTGATCAGAAACTGACGCTCCAACTCCATGAGTGTAACCGTAAGGCCTCTAAATGCTGTGTCCCTGCACCCCCTCATACTGTATCCCTGCACCGATAATACTGTTTCCCTGCACCCCAGTACTGTATAGCTGTACCTCCTAATACTGTATCACTACACCCTCTAACACTGTATCCCTGCACCCCCTAATACTGTATCCCTGCACCTCTTAATATTGCATCGCTACACCCTCTACTACTGTATCCCTGCACCCATAATACTGTCTCTCTGCACCCCAGTACTGTATAGCTGTACCTCTTAATACTATATCACTGCACCCTCTAATACTGTATCCCTGCACCCCCAAATACTGCATCCCTGCACCCATAATACTGTCTCTCTGCACCCCAGTACTGTATAGCTGTACCTCTTAATACTGTATCACTACACCCTCTAATACTGTATCCCTGCACCCCCAAATACTGTACTGCTACACCATCTAAATGCTGTATCCCTGCACCCCCTAATACTGTATCCCTGCAACCCTTAATACTGCATCGCTACACCCTCTAATACCGTATCCCTGCACCCCCAAATACTGTATTGCTACACCCTCTAATACTGTATCCCTGCACCCCTAATACTATATCCCTGCACCCCCAAATACTGTAACGTTACACCCTCTAATACTGTATCCCTGCACCCCCTAATACTGTATCCCTGCACCCCCAAATACTGTATCCCTGCACCCCCTAATACTGTATCCCTGCACCCCCTAATACTTTATCCCTGCACCCCCTAATACTGTATTGCTACACCCCCAAATACTGTATCACTACACACTCTAAAACTGTATCCCTGCACCCCCAAATACTGTATCCCTGCACCCTCTAATAATGTATCCCTGCACCCCTAATAATGTATCCCTGCACCCCTAATACTGTATACCTGCACCCCCTAATACTGTATCCCTGCACCCCCTAATACTGTAATACTGTATTGCTACACCCCCAAATACTGTATCCCTGCACCCTCTAATACTGTATCACTACACCCCCAAATACTGTATCCCTGCACCCTCTAATACTGTATCACTCCACCCTCTAATAATGTATCCCTGCACCCCCTAATACTGTATCCCTGCACCCCCTAATACTGTATTGCTACACCCCCAAATACTGTATCCCTGCACCCTCTAATACTGTATCACTACACCCTCTAATAATGTATCCCTGCACCCCCTAATACTGTATCCCTGCACCCTCTTATACTGTATCACTACACCCCCAAATACTGTATCCCTGCACCCTCTAATACTGTATCACTACACCCTCTAATACTGTATCCCTGCACCCTCTAATACTGTATCACTACACCCTCTAATACTGTATCACTACACCCTCTAATACTGTATCACTGCACCCTCTAATAAAAAAATACAAAAAATACAAATTGCTGCTTAGTAAATATATCATAATGAAAACTTGCATGCATTTAATTATTCTGTTTTCTATTGGAGTATATCCAAAAACAGCTAGTAAAAGTTGCAAATCTCTTATCTTCCGCCTTTGGAAGCCCTCCCCTTCTAACCCCGCCCAGTCTGTCTGTGGCTGTCCAATTACAAACTTCCCAATGCAGCTTAATGAGAAGGATCTGCAAGGCAGGTGCTCTGGGCAGTTGGTGCTCCTTGCTCCACTGAGCTAACCAATCAGGAAGTAATAGCACAGCTTGAGAGTTTACAAGGGGACGAGGGGTTTACAAGGATAAAGGAACTGTATAGGTAAAAAAATGCATTTCCACGACCTCCTCCCTTCCCCCAAATCTTTACTTTGATTAGATTCTCTGCTCCTCCTCTGATTTCATATTATATCTCCCTACTTCCTGTATTTCAGCCAGGCTGTCCACCAATGGCCATGCTCCAGTGATTTTATTAAGACACGGAGGCTCCTATTATGCTGCACTCTTTCTTTATTTACCTCAGCAGCAAAGAAAAATAACAATAAATCCGTATAAAAGAAACCAGTAAATAACATGAGGTATATCTTCCTAGCAACAGGAACAGCCAATCAGCATCCTCTTTATAGCATAATAGGCAGTGTCCAGTATAGTACTTCCTCTTTCTTTGCTGCTCCCTCAATTACGTAACATTGGGTCCCATGCTTCTTAACTGTGGGATCTTTTACTTTAATTCATTTCATTACTGTGGTTAATATAGTTATTACATTTTAATTATAATATTTGTATGTTTATAAATATATTGAGTTACTTAATTTTAACTTAATTTGATTTATTTACTTAATTTGGTTCAGTTATATGCTTTATTGTATATCCTTTGATAATTTATTTCCCCTCTGACCTGCCTGCCCCTAAGATTACCATCAATTAGGGCTCAGGGGCATCTTTTAGGATCTTTATCCCCTAAATAGTGCCATTGTGCTGTTTTTCCCCTCCATTCACCTGTCTGGCCGCTGCTCTGCCCCCAACTGCCAGAAATCCAAGCTGGGGTTCAGTTATAGTGGCAGCCGGGCAGCTCCTGTGTTTTTATATTACAATTGCTATTTTTTCACTATTGTGGGTACTTTCATTTCTTTATCCTGTTTAGTTATTTATTTATTTTTTTACTTAAGGGTTACTCAACCCTTTTCTTCTGGTATTATTTTGCTTTATTCATCCCCTTAGGTTTGTTTGTATATTTATGATGCAGTCTGACAGGATCTTTCTGTGCCTTCTGGGACTACAGCAAACATGCAGATTAACGTAGAAGCCTCTCCAGGTATCTCTGGAGATGAGGCTGAATTTCTGCTTTACTGATCCTGCTGACATGCAGGCTTTAATTGACACTTCCATGGCAAAAGCCATGACTAGGCCCTGGTGTCAGGACGCAATGCCTCATATAAGGCTAAACACTCCTCCAAAACAATAGAGATGGACAGTACCATACCTGTCACGGATGGCGCGATTAATTTATCACCGCGCAAAAGAGCTACTAGTCGGACAAAATCGACTAGACTTTGGAAAAGGGCAAAAGCCCAATTGAACTCTGAATCTGAGCTCAGAAATATTGAGGAGGAGTTCCCCGAGTACCATATGGAGGTGTAACTGTACTCACACCTGCTCTGCTTCAGCCTGGCCGCAAGGCCTCATATAAGGCTAAACACTCCTCCAAAACAATAGAGATGGACAGCAGAGGCGGCTCTAGACTTTATGAGGCCTTAGGCAAAACGCAAACATGAGGCCCCACTAACAAAAAAGTGTCACATATACACATTAATGCACTGTCTACCTGTGTATGTGCCTGGGAGTGTGTCTGACAGGGAGTATCCTTGTGTGTGTGAATTTATGTCTCTGTGAGCATGTTTGCATTTTTGTCTGAGACCCTATGTGTATGGGGTAGCTGATGGTGAGAGGGAGCGGGGGGTGTGATGGTGAGAGGGAGCGGGGGGTGTGATGGTGAGAGGGAGCGGGGGGTGTGATGGTGAGAGGGAGCGGGGGGTGTGATGGTGAGAGGGGGCGGGGGGTGTGATGGTGAGAGGGAGCGGGGGGTGTGATGGTGAGAGGGAGCGGGGGGTTGATGGTGAAAGGGAGCGGGGGGTTGATGGTGAAAGGGAGCGGGGGTAATGTGAGAGTGAGAGGGGGTAATGTGAGAGTAAGAGGGGGTAATGTGAGAAGGAGGGGGTGATGGTGAGTGGGGTGAGGCTGAGGGTGGTGATGGAGGGTTATGCTGAGGGTAGTGGGGGTAATGCTGAGGGTGGTGAGGGGTGATGCTGAGGGTGGTGATGCTGAGGGTGGTGGGGGGTTAATGCTGAGGGTGGTGGGGGGAGTGATTCTGAGGGTGGTGATGCTGAGGGTGGTATGGGGGTGAAGCTGAGGGTGGTGGTGGGTGGTGAAGCTGAGGGTGGTGGGAGGTGAGGCTGAGGGTGGTGGGGGGGTTATGGGGGATGGTGAGGCTGAGGGTGGTGGGGGGTAATGGTGAGGGTGGTGGGTGGTGAGGCTGAGTGTGGTGGGGGGTAATGGTGGTGGTGGGTGATGGTGAGGGTGGTGGGGGTGATGGTGAGGGTGGTGGGGGGTAAGGCTGAGGGTGGTGGGGGGTAATGCTGAGGGTGGTGGGAGGTGAGGCTGAGGGTGGTGGGGGGTAATGGTGAGGGTGGTGGGGGGGTGAGGGTGAAGGGAGGGTGAGGCTGAGGGTGGTGAGGGGGTTAGACAGAGGGTGGTGGGGGTGATGGTGAGGGTGGTGGGGGGTAATGGTGAGGGTGGTGGGAGGTGAGGCTGAGGGTGGTGGGGGGTAATGGTGATGGTGGTGGGGGGGTGAGGCTGAGGGTGAAAGCAGTGGTGTATCTTGGTTTTGTGCTGCCCTAGGCAGGACAAAACTCAGACCCCCCCCCCGCGCGCGCGCGCTCCACCCCCACCCAACCCTTCCCCCCTGACCCGCCTTCTAAATACACACACATTCACTGACAGATACGCATACACTAGCTAACAGACACACACAGTCAGACACACACAGTCGGACACACACAGTCGGACACACACACACTAACAGACACACACTGTCGGACACACAGTCAGACACACACTAACACACACTAACAGACACACACACACTAACACACACAGTAACAGACACACACTAACAGACACACACACACACACACACTAACACACACACTAACAGACACACACAGTCGGACACACACACACACACAGTCGGACACACACACTAACAAACACACACAGTCGGACACACACACACTAACAGACACACACAGTGAGACACACACACTAACAGACACACACTGTCGGACACACAGTCAGACACACACACTAACAGACACACACACACTAACAGACACACACACACAGTAACAGACACACACTAACAGACACACACACACACACACTAACACACACACTAACAGACACACACACACACACTAACAGACACACACACACTCACACACTAACAGACACACACACTAACAGACACACACACACACACTCACATTAACACATTTTTTTTTATTTACTCCCCCCCAGCCTCCTTACCTTTGGGAATGCTGGGGGTGGGGGGTTCTCCCATTCCCTGGTGGTCTAGTGGCTGCAGGGCGGCACTGGCGGGCAGGCTGGGCGGCCGGCGAGGGAGCTCTTCCCCTGAGCTCTCTGCTCAGCTCCCTCGCGCGCCGCCCGCAGAGTGAGGCTGGAGGCGGAGCCGGAATATGACGTCATATTACGGCTCCCAGTCTCACTCTGCCGGCGGCGCGCGAGGGAGCTGAGCAGAGAGCTCAGGGGAAGAGCTCCCTCGCCGGCCGCCCAGCAACCAGCCCAGCATGTCTGTTAGCCGCAAGGGGGTGAGGCTGAGGGTGGTGGGGGGTAATGGTGAGGGTGGTGGGAGCTGAGGCTGGGGGTGGTGGGGGGTAATGGTGAGGGTGGTGGGGGTGAGGCTGAGGGTGGTGGGGGTAATGGTGAGGGTGGTGGGGGGTGAGGCTGAGGGTGGTGGGGGTAATGGTGAGGGTGGTGGGGGGTGAGGCTGAGGGTGGTGGGGGGTGAGGCTGGTGGGGGGTGAGGCTGAGGGTGGTGGGGGTAATGGTGAGGGTGGTGGGACGTGAGGCTGGGGTGGTGGGGGGTAATGGTGGGGTGGTGGGAGGTGAGGCTGGGGGTGGTGGGGGGTAATGGTGAGGGTGGTGGGGGGTGAGGCTAAGGGTGGTGGGGGTGAGGCTGAGGGTGGTGGGAGTGATGGTGAGGGTGGTGGGAGTGATGGTGAGGGTGGTGGGAGGTGATGGTGGTGGGGGGTGATGGTGGTGGGTGATGGTGGTGGGGGGTGAAGCTGGGGGTGAGCCTAAGTGTGGTTGGGGGTGATGGGGAGGGAGAGCCTACCTTTCCCTGGTGGTCCAGTGGGCTCCCTGGTGGTCCGGTGGCCACTGCTTCCGGTCTGCAGCTCCGCAGAGCTGCAGACCGTGTAATCTCGCGAGATTTCAGAGCGTTGCCGTGGTAACCCGCGGCAACACTCTGATTGGCCAATTCTCGCGAGTCACATGGTCTGCAGCTCTGCACACTGCGGAGCTGCAGACCAGTGTCTGCGATGGTGGCCGGGCAGCCAGGAGGGGCCTCGCACCCGGCGGCATACCGGGCAAGCCGCCGGGCCCCCTCCTGGTGTCAGGTCCTCGGTCACTGACCGAGGACCTGACACACTCTGCCCACAGGCGGTTTAGGCGGCCGCGAGGCCCCCACCAGCGCGAGGCCTTAGGTGGCCGCCTAAACCGCCTAATTAGAGAGCCGCCTCTGATGGACAGTACCATACCTGTCACGGATGGCGCGATTAATTTACTACCGCGCAAAAGAGCTACTAGTCGGGCAAAATTGACTAGACTTTGGAAAAGGGCAAAAGCCCAACTGAACTCTCAATCTGAGCTCAGTGATATTGAGGAGGAGTTCCCTGAGTCCTATATGGAGGATTCAGAGGATATTTCTGATCCTGATTATGAAATTACTAATGAAGAGGATGCTAATCCCATTTGGGATACAAGTCCTGTTAAACCTACCAAGATTTAGGTAGATTATGCGGACTCAGGGACACCGATAGGATCTTGGACACTCAATGTGAACCCCTAATCGAACCTGATGACCTATGTCACCCAGTGGTCTCCTCAGACAATGTAGCCAAGTATATTGCATCCAGAGTACGCAAGCCTTTTGAGAAGGCAAAGTGAAATAAATAGCGGGCTGAATGGCCACGCCGAACAGTCCCTGATGACTCATGTAAAACGCTATCAGTTGATCCTAGGATCATTCAATTCCTGAGTAAGACAGGATGGAAGCCATCTAAAGGATTAGATTTTCATTGCAAAACTGTCGGGATAAAATCCTGGGCATCTTGGGCTCAGCAGCCAAGATCTTTGAAGCAGTAGAGGATGATCTAGAATTAGATTGCGCCATCTTAAGTGGTTAGATCCAGAGAGTGATTTAACAATGCGATTGTCACAGAACGCCACAAATCGATCTTGCTCAAGATTGAGCCCAAACATTTAACTATGGCTCTGAACGAGCCAGATAATACAGGCAAAAGGTTTTCTCTTTGGGGACAACTTTGTAAAAGAATTTGGCTCCTTTGTCCGGCTAAACTAACAGAAGTTCTTTTAGACAGAACCAAGGCTCTTATACTTGCCGAGCCGATTTCTTTAAACAATGCACTATACCAACCTCCTTCCCACAAAGTGGTCGACCCTGGGCTCTTAGTGGCCTAACAGGTGTTCCTAAGAAGTCTTCACAATTTCCATTCTTCCTTACTGATAGTGGGGGGCAGGCTCACACATTTTTCCCATGTATGGTCCCTCATTTCATCAGATGCTTAGGTTCTTCACACTGTGAAAGGGTATTGCATAGACTTCCTTTCTCTACCTGTTCAATGTTCCCCATCGAGGGAAATTGTTTTTTCCCAATGAGACGCAGACCTTGTCTCTGTGGACAATCAATCGTAGAGATTCCGGCCCATACCCTGGGTTACGTGAGCAATAGTGATGTCGCGAACATAAAATTTTCCGTTCGCGAATGGCGAACTCGAACTTCCGCAAATGTTCGCGAACGGGCGAACCCGGCGAACCGCCATAGACTTCAATAGGCAGGCGAATTTTAAAACCCACAGGGACTCTTTCTGGCCACAATAGTGATGGAAAATGTTATTTTTGTTTGAGAGCACCTTAAAAATATTGGATATCACTAAAAATCATGATCACTATATACTTTCTCTACAAACCTCTAAAACGAACCAAACTACTCATCCATCCGCTATACAACTTTATCCCACCTAGAACTAGTGCCCAGTTAAAATACTTGACTCTTACTTACCCACACTCAGTCATGCCACACACATTTCACCACTACTCTCACTGAATCCCTCTCACTACGGCTAAATTCATCTTCTACTCAACACTACTCCTAAGATTGGGTTGTATCCATGTCTCGGGTCTTTCATTTAGAATAGGGGCAGCTTCGGTCTCCTTCAACACTGACACTCCAGTGCATATGATTAAAAGATTGGGCAGATGGAAATCCTCAGTCTACAACCGATATATTCCTCAACCCGAGAAAGAAATGAGGAAAGCTTTTAAAAGTTTGGCTTTGTAAATTTGATGCAATAAGTGTGTTTTTCTTTAATACCTTTTCACCCTCTTTGCATGAACCCGATTTACATATATTACTAATATGTTTCTGAACATATATATTATATTATTCACTCACTCACTCTCTGGGCCGGTCTAAGACATCATGCTGCCTAGGTCCAAAGATAAATGACTATGGGGTATAATGTATAATAAACACAGGTTACTGGCTATGGGGGGATAATGTATAGTAAGCACAGGTTACTGGCTATGGGAGGATAATGTATAATAAACACAGGTTACTGGCTATGGGATGGATAATGTATAATAAACACAGGTTACTGGCTATGGGGGTATAATGTATAATAAACACAGGTCACTGGCTATGGGAGGGATAATGTATAATAAACACAGGTTACTGGCTATGGGAGGGATAATGTATAATAAACACAGATTACTGGCTATGGGGGGGATAATGTATAATAAACACAGGTTACTGGCTATGGGGGGACAATGTATAATAAACACAGGTTACTGGCTATGGGGAGGATAATGTATAATAAACACAGGTTACTGGCTATGGGGGATAATGTATAATAAACACAGGTTACTGGCTATGGGGGATAATGTATAATAAACACAGGTTACTGGCTATGGAGGATAATGTATAATAAACACAAACACTAAAAAAAAAAAAATGCAGCTTCAGAATTAATCTAAATTGTATGCTGTCTAGGAGGTGGGGGGGGTCTGGGAGGGAGGGTCTGCTGCTGATTGGCTGGAATGCGTCTGCTGACTATGAGGTACAGGGTCAAAGTTTACTCAATGATGACGAATAGGGGGCGGAACTGAACATCGCATATGTTCGCCATCCGTGGTGAACGCGAACAAGCTATGTTCACCAGGAACTATTCTCCAGCGAACCGTTCGGGACATCACTAGTGAGCAACCTTTTCTTGTTTTCCAAAAAAGGCAAAGGTATCCATCCAGTGATAAATTTGAGACAGCTCAATAGTTATGAGCATATCAGCACTTCCAAGATGGAAGGAGGGCATTGTTTAAGGGATCTTCTCCAACCAGCAGATTGGGTGGCCAAATTGGATCTGCAGTGTGACAGACCCCTTTTTGGAGTGACAGATACCATCTCGGAGAATTGCCGTTGTATGTGGATTATTGTGGATTTCGGGTACTTGTGGATCCGTACGGTACACACCGCCACGTGGAGAGAACAATGGGTCGCGGCCATTTTGACCGCATGGACTAATGACCGAACACTCACGAACTTTCCACACGACGAATTTCAACCTTACCGATAACGTACGCCCATGCTGGTCGACAGATCCAAAGTACCGAAATAAAGACACCGGATCCAAGAGAGAGTTTTTGTTTATGTTATATGGTTCCTGAGTAAATGGTGCAAACGTGTATCTAGCGAACGGCCCAACCGATCTAGGGGATTTTCACGTATATTGTTCCCTTAGATCTCCGTTCCCTAATACACGTAGCACATTGCATTTTCATTATATATTGTGTGTGTTATTAAACCTGTAATAATTGTGAAATATTCTGCCCGGTACAGTGGGAGTGACTCCCACTGTAAATGTATTATCTCCTCCGGATACGGGGAGGAGTTGTTGTACAGCATAAAAGCCCGAGTTGCAGAATAAACATTATTCCTACTTTGACCCTCAACACAGAGTCTTGTCTCGTGCTTGGAGGGGATGGCTATTACTTGGATTTGTAATTACTGGGAACCTGTTATGCTTTAGCTGACTTCATCTTGAGGGGGAAAGGACACCTTCTCAGCGGCGTAAACCCCTACTACACCGGGGTGCCGCTACAATTGGTGGCAGCGGCGGGATCGTTCTTTCACCCCAGAAGGACAGCTACCGAGAGCAAACAAGATGGAGGCCTACTACGGAAGGTTGAAACGATCTACCCTAAAAGACTTGTTGGAGAGCCGTGGTCGTTCGGCTAGCAACAAAAAGAAACGAGACATTTTGGCAGAGTTGGTCGCATTGGACTTAGCTGAACAGAATGGCGAACTGGGTGTCGAACCAAACCCAGAACTGGAGATCGCATTGGTCCGAACCCCGGAAGACGAACGATTCGACCACGAGGTGAGGGTAAGGCTGGCTCACTACGGACCAAACCCATCACCTAGGATCGTGACTCAAGTAATTGCGGCGGTCGATGCCAACCGGCGCCAGACTTCCACCAGCGCCAGTCCAGCTGCTGGGACTTTGCAAACTCCTGAGGAAAAGAGGAAAGTACACTTTGCCGCTTTTAAAAATTTTGTGGAAGCAGAGGGGGAGATTGACCAATACTTAGCGGACTTTGAGCGTCAATGTGCCTTGCATAAAGTACCCTCCGAGGAGTGGGTCAAAATTTTGTCTGGCAAATTATCCGGACGAGCCAGTGATGCTTTCCGGGCGATCCCGGACCATGAGGTGGGAAACTATCGGTTGGTAAAGGAAGCTCTATTGTCCCGATATGCGGTAACCCCCGAAGCATATCGGAGACGCTTCCGAGAATCCCGAAAGCAAACCGGTGACTCCTACACCGAATGGGCCTGCCGATTACAACGCACGGCTGGCCACTGGATGGATGGGTGCCAAGCTACCACCGCGGAGGAGGTATTACAATTGTTTTTGTTGGAGCATTTTTTTGAAAAGGTGGACAAGGAGCTCAGAGAGTGGATTCGGGATAGGAGACCCCTTACCCTACCCGAAGCCGCCCGGTTGGCCGACGAGTACGCAGACGCCCGCAAACCCGACCCCTCGGTCCAAAAGACAGCTTCCCGAGTAGAAAGCCGCCCCGTCGGCCCTACTCCAACCACCCCCGCTACTCAACCTAGCTACAACACTTCCTCCCGCTTCGCCCAGTCCAGTGTCCCGGACCGCCGGCGGTGCCATAGGTGCCAACAGGTGGGCCACCTGAGAGACAAATGCCCACTAGATCCAGCTCGACAAGCTTCTTGGAGGAAGCCCGCTGAAGGGAACACCCGGCCCTTTACCTCAGGGGCCCATTGCATTGAAGCCCAGCCCCTGGGGGAAGAGCAATGGGAAATTTTGCACGAGGCCAACCCCCTATATGCGGCTGCCGTAGACAACCGTCAACATCACCGACAAACAGTCCGAGTAAATGGACAAGTTGTCAGTGGATTACGAGACACTGGGGCCACCCTAACATTGATCCAACACGACCTGGTCCCCGAAAAGGAACATACTGGACAAACGGTGGCCGTTAGAGTGGCCGGGGGTGCGGTGCATCGCCTCCCCACGGCCCGAGTGCATTTGGATTGGGGGGTGGGAGCTGGCCAAGTGAATGTGGGCCTGATGAAAGGGCTACCAGCGGAAGTACTCTTGGGAAATGATTTAGCCCCGCTGTTGTCCGCTTTTGCTCCTCAAGGCCCTGCTGGAGCCTGCCCTGTCACCACCCGGGCTCAGGCTCGTGCCATTGGAATCGGCCCGCCGGTCGTGGAGACCCAGGTAAGATCTAACCCTCCGACTGTGACCTTAGGACAGACCCCCTTAGACTGGGATACCCCTGAGACTTTTGGGAGGGAGACGCGGGAAGACGTCACTCTACGGAAGTATAGGGATAAGGCTGACAAAAAGGAACTAGGGACGGATGGGGAAAGCTACGAGTGGGTGGGGGATAGACTGTATAGGATCCCCCAGGAGCCCGCAACAGGTAAAAACCCCGTCCCGCAGAAGCAACTAGTGCTACCAAAAAAGTACCGACAAGAGATCATGAGGATCGCTCACGATATACCCTTAGCTGGCCATTTAGGAGTACGTCGCACGGGCCATAGGATTACCCAGAATTTCTTCTGGCCAGGGTTTAACCGGGACGTGTGACAATACTGCAGAACCTGTGACGCTTGCCAACGGGTGGGTAAGAGGGGGGATCGCCCAAAGGCCAAATTAATGTCGATGCCGATCATTGGGGAACCTTTCTATAGGGTCGCCGTCGACATTATAGGCCCCCTAGCGCGACCTAGCCCATCCGGTAAGAAGTACATTCTTACTGTGGTGGACTATGGGACCCGGTACCCCGAGGCAGTACCCCTGTCAAATATTGAAGCTGAGACAGTAGCCGATGCCTTGGTTAAGATATTCACTCGGGTGGGGTTCCCTAAAGAAATCCTATCCGACCAGGGAACCCAGTTCACTGCCGTACTCACACAGCAGTTATGGAAAGTGTGCCACATTAAACCCCTACTCAGTTCCCCATACCACCCCCAAACTAACGGTCTCTGTGAGCGCTTTAATGGGACTCTCAAACAAATGTTGAGGACCTTTACGGACGGTTGCAGAGACTGGGAAAGATTCTTACCCCACCTGTTATTTGCATATAGGGAGGTCCCCCAAGAATCTACGGGTTTCTCTCCCTTTGAGTTATTGTATGGGAGGAGGGTGCGAGGACCCCTCGATCTCATTCGGGACCACTGGGAAGGGGAGACCGAACAGGCAGGGACACCTATTGTGCCATATGTCCTGGAACTCCGGGACCGCATGAACCAACTCTCCCTATTGGTAAGGGAGAATCTCCAGGCGGCCCAGGGGCGACAGAAACGATGGTACGATAGGGGTGCCCGGCAACGACTATTCCAAAAAGGGCAGAAGGTATTGGTGCTAAAACCGGTGAAGGACAACAAACTGCAAGCTGCGTGGCAGGGTCCTTACAAGGTTTTAGCCCAACTCTGTGATACCACCTACCTTCTTGCCAGCTGTGCAGATGAACGGATCCAACGATCCTTTCATGTGAACATGTTGAAGGAGTACCAAGAACGGCAAGAAGATATTCACGCTGTTTGTGCCCCAGCTACTGATGACCCCGAAAATTTACCCCTACCTGACCTGCTAGAAAGGGAGACTCACCCCGACCCAGTTAGCCTAGTGAAGCTGGGAGAGCGACTGAACCCTACGGAGCTGGAGCAAGCTAGACAGCTCCTATGGGAGAAACAGAGTACCTTCTCCCAGGAGCCAGGATACACCACCCTGGCCATACACAAGGTAGAAACCCCAGGGCAGGCCCCCCTCCGACAACCCCCTTACCGTATTCCGGAAGCCGTCCGGGACGGGATGCTAAAGGAAATACGGGAAATGACCCAGCTGGGGGTCATTGAGTCATCAGACAGTCCCTGGGCCTCTCCCGCAGTCCTAGTCCCCAAGAAAGACGGAACCACTCGGTTCTGCGTCGACTACCGACGACTGAATGAAAAGACTACCACTGACGCTTACCCCATGCCCCGGGTAGACGAATTATTAGATCGCATAGCCAGGGGTAACTATCTCTCTACCATAGACCTCTGCAAGGGTTATTGGCAGATTCCCCTGGCCGAGGATGCCGTCCCCAAGTCGGCATTTGTCACCCCGTTTGGCCTATACCAATTTAAGGTCATGCCATTCGGGATGAAAAATGCCCCGGCTACGTTCCAGCGAATGGTGGATTGGCTCCTCGATGGATTCCAGGAGTTTGCGTGTGCATACCTGGATGACATTGCGATCTACAGTGAGTCTTGGGAGGAACATTTAGTCCACATAGGAGTAGTACTAGATAAGATTCGGGCCGCGGGCCTGACACTAAAACCCGAGAAGTGCCATTTAGGAATGGCCGAGGTCCAATACTTGGGTCACCGAGTAGGGTGTGGGAACCAGAGGCCAGAACCTGCCAAGGTTGAAGCAGTAGCAAACTGGCCCACACCTAATACCAAGACCCAAGTATTGGCCTTCTTAGGGACCGCCGGGTATTATAGGCGTTTTGTCCCTGATTATAGTACGGTAGCCAAGCCCTTGACTGACTTGACCAAGAAGAATTTACCTAGACAGGTCCTGTGGTCTCCCGCTTGCGAAGCCGCATTCCAATCACTCAAACATGCCCTTGTTAATGCTCCTGTCTTGGCTGCCCCAGTACCTAACAAACGTTTCCTTGTACATACAGACGCTTCCATGTATGGACTGGGGGCTGTGCTGAGCCAAATCGGGGAAGATGGAAAGGAGCATCCGGTCGCATACCTCAGCCGAAAGTTGTTACCGAGGGAAGTGAGTTATGCGGCCGTAGAGAAAGAGTGCCTGGCCCTGGTATGGGCATTGAAAAAACTAACTCCTTATTTGTATGGACAAGAATTTTCCTTGGTAACCGACCACAATCCATTGGTATGGCTTAACCGGGTCGCAGGAGACAATGGCCGATTGCTAAGATGGAGCTTGGCCCTGCAAACGTACAATTTCACCATCAGCTATCGACCCGGTAAGCTAAATGGCAACGCCGATGGGTTGTCTCGACAACTTGACAATTCTCCGGACAAGTGAATTCCGGTCATCCCTAAGTTAATCCGAAAGGATCAAGCCAGGTCTGCCGGAGTGTACCACTAGGAGGGAGCCGTGTGACAGACCCCTTTTTGGAGTGACAGATACCATCTCGGAGAATTGCCGTTGTATGTGGATTATTGTGGATTTCGGGTACTTGTGGATCCGTACGGTACACACCGCCACGTGGAGAGAACAATGGGTCGCGGCCATTTTGACCGCATGGACTAATGACCGAACACTCACGAACTTTCCACACGACGAATTTCAACCTTACCGATAACGTACGCCCATGCTGGTCGACAGATCCAAAGTACCGAAATAAAGACACCGGATCCAAGAGAGAGTTTTTGTTTATGTTATATGGTTCCTGAGTAAATGGTGCAAACGTGTATCTAGCGAACGGCCCAACCGATCTAGGGGATTTTCACGTATATTGTTCCCTTAGATCTCCGTTCCCTAATACACGTAGCACATTGCATTTTCGTTATATATTGTGTGTGTTATTAAACCTGTAATAATTGTGAAATATTCTGCCCGGTACAGTGGGAGTGACTCCCACTGTAAATGTATTATCTCCTCCGGATACGGGGAGGAGTTGTTGTACGGCATAAAAGCCCGAGTTGCAGAATAAACATTATTCCTACTTTGACCCTCAACACAGAGTCTCGTCTCGTGCTTGGAGGGGATGGCTATTACTTGGATTTGTAATTACTGGGAACCTGTTATGCTTTAGCTGACTTCATCTTGAGGGGGAAAGGACACCTTCTCATCGGCGTAAACCCCTACTACACCGGGGTGCCGCTACATGCAGGAATGCCTATCTCACAGTGCCTATCCCAGTACAACCTCAAGATTGAGAACTTCCTGCAATTTACATAGGTAGGACAATAAATAGAGGTTCAGCTGCCTCCCATTCGGACTGTCTTTGGCTCCATGGTGCTTCACCAAGCTCACGTCTCATAATATATTTAGACGGCATTTTCATTCTGGGTCAGTCTATTCAATTAATCCGGACATACTTTGCATGGACTTTGACTCTGTTAGAGAACCTGGGCTTCCTGATCAATTGGGAGAAATCCATTATCATTCCCACGCAACAAATCAAATTTCTGGGTTATATTGGATTATTGTAGATTCTACCTTTCAAACTCTACACCTTCCGGTGGCAAAATTAGCCAATATCAAGAAGGAGATAGGCGAACACTAGCAACCTCTCAACTCTCTCTCAAATAACTGTTGAGAATGTTAGGCCTTCTAGCGGCATCTATACAGGCCATTTTTCCAGGTCTTCTTGGCTATCGAGCCCTACAACGATTACAAACTTCATCTCAAGGGCAACGCATCATACACATATATGGTAACTCTGGACTCAGAAGCAGAGGATGAACTTCAATGGTGGCTACTTCACATGGAAGCTTGGAATGAGCGCACCATATTTTGTACAGCTCCAGATTTGATAATCAAATCCGACCCAAGTTTGCACGGTTGGGGTGCTCAATGCGGAAATATTTCCACCAAGGGCAGATAATCAAACCTGGAATTGACACTCCACATCAATTGTTTTGAACATCTGGCCGGTTCCAGTTTCTCCCCAACTCAAGTCCAATGCGCTATCCTTCTGAAGATGGACAATGTGTCAGCAGTCCGCTACATCAATCACTTGGAGGCACAAAATACAAAATTCTGACCTACATGCCTCGTGATTTCTGGCAATTTTGCCTGATACACGGCATTTCAGTCATGGCAGAATATATTCAAGGTCTCTCCAACACTACGGCGGACTGGTATTCACGCCAACTCAGAGATTCCAGCGACTGGCACTTGGATTCCATGGTCTTCCAAGACATCTGGAACCTATGGGGTCTATTGGAAATAGATCTTTTCGCTTCTCGTTTGAATGCTCAACTTCCCCGTTTTTTCAGTTAGAGACCAAATCCGATAGCACTGGCTATGAATGTTTTCTCCAAGGAATTACAATTTTCTGCCCTTTGCACTGATTCCCTGTTGCCTTTCCATCTACATCGCCAGTCCGGCACATGGTGATTGTGGCTCCTCTGTCACCGTCCCAACCATAGTTCTCTCCTCTTCAGGAGATGGTTACCTTCCATTTCTCGAGTGCCTTCTTCAGGATCCAGACGGTGTACCTCATCCCCTTGTTCTCCAAGGTATCTTGCATTTCATAGTGTAGTCTATTTTAGGGAACCTTGGTCATTCAAGGGAGTTTCGCAATCAACTCCCCAACTTATCAAGGGTGCACCCAACACGAGACAGGCTTATAAATCTGCTTGGAGCAGATGGCATAGTTGGTGCATGGAATTACATTTAAACCCCATATCAGCTCCTTTTATGTCTGTCCTCCATTTTTCTGACTTCTATGATGAAGGTAAAGCCTATCGCACTGTGGACCTTACCGATCATCCATTTCTGCTGGCCATCAAAGTTTCGATTAGACACCTGTCGGTTGACATCCTGTCATATATTGACTTCTCTGAGGAATATGGTTTGCTCATCCACCCTTACCACGATACTCTGTCATGTGGGACGTCTCTTTTGTCTTGAATTCTTTTCTTGCAAGAGGTTTTTCTGACGTATGAGCTCTTGAGGTGGTTGCTCGTTCCTTTACTCCAGAAGGTGTCCTCTTTGACATTTCACGGAGGAAAAAACCTTCTCTAAATAGTTTTCCCTGATAGATCTCTCCTTTGCCCTGTTGCATACTAATGGGTGTGTGAACGTCGTTCTACTACGTTACGGAATCCTTTGAAACAGGAACTCTTCATCTCCTTCCAAAAGTCGCGTCTTCCGGTATCTACTCTAGCCTGGTGGGTCAAAATCGTTATGTATCTAGCAGATATTGATACCCATGTGTCTGTGCCTCATTCGGTTTGTGGGGAAATGGCTTCTAAGGGGTCCTCGATTGGTTGTCGCTTGGAGACAGAGAGCGGCTGGTCTTCGGAGTCTACATTCCATGATTTCTACTTTAGACCTATTCAACACTGCACAGGAGACATCATTTCACAGCTTTGAACTAGCATAATAGGAGCCTACGTGTCTTAATAAAATTTACAGATTTTACTATTAACGTGATTTTAAGTTTAAGATTTAAGTGATTTTAAGTTTTTACTATTAAGTTATGATTTTATTAATTACACGGAGGTGAGTATTATCCCTCCCTCCCATCCCTGGAGGTTTGGTCTTCTCTGGGTAAGTTGACTTCACAGTAAGTCTTTTTTGATTACTGGGTTTTATCCTTGTTAATGACTGTCAAGAGCTTAAGGTTTGACTAAACTGAATTTCATGTTATGTATATATATATATATATATATATATGATATTCCATGTAATGTGAATTTATGCATAAACCCAGTTTTATACTTGGATATTACCATATTCTCCTTTCCCTTCCAGCTTGACTTCGAGATCCAGTTTAAGGCTCGTATACCCTCTTATTGGAGCCCACTTTTTATTTGGATTTTTTGTCCTTGTTCGGGATCGAAGAAAGAGGAAGTACTATACTGGACACTGCCTATTATGCTACAAAGAGGATGCTGATTGGCTGTTCCTGTAGCCCCATGTAGCTAGAGCGCAGCTAAGCGGAAAAAGGCCTTGACAGGGGTTAGGAGGCGGGCTTAGGAGGAAGTAAGCAAGGGTTGGATTATGGGTAAGTAGGATTGGCTATTTAAATGAGCAGCCATTTTAGGTGAGTCATTCTAACTTTCTACCCGGTTGAGTTTGTGTTCACCTCGGTGTGCGCGGACTTTGCTCGGTTGGATTTTCTTTGTCTCCTCTGCAGGACCAATGGACGACGTGGAGCGATTGCTGGAGGGGATCAGGTCGGCAGCACGGCATCAGGGTGTGGACTGGCTACGGGCACAGCTCGGCCCTGCCCTGGCGGAGGCGGCGGATCGGGACGGCGATGGCGGGAGACCGGTCAGGGCCCGGAGGCCCCCGAGGAGGCTGAGCCCGGGCACAGGGCCCGGTGAAGTTGTCCCCGGAAGCAGTGGGGTTCCGGTTGCGACCGGCAGCAGGCCCGGGAGCCGCGTGGTCGAGGCCTTGCCTCCCCGCGCGCGGACGGAGCCTCGGACGAGCACTCGGAGGCAGAAGGATGTCGTGGACGGGGGCGCTGCTGCTGTCGGGTCGGAAGTGGCCGGGCGGCCCCCTGGCGTTGCAAGACCCACGGAGGGGAGGTCTGGGCGGGCTTCCCCCCCATCGGAGAGTACCGAGGATGACGAGGCCGGATCCGGGAGACCGCATGGCCGGCCTGGGAGGCAGCAGGCAAGTGCAGGGGGCTCCGGCCGGGGCCCTCTTGGCGGGAAGGTTGTTAGGGGGAGCTCTGCCATGGAGAGAGGCGGGAGTAGGCCAGTGGGGGGTGCCCAGGCCTTAGTCCTAAGGGGGGAGGGTCCCGGGGCCCCTAAGCGTAAACGTAGATCGAAAGGTGTGAGTTCCAGGGGCGGGGGGGGGTCTCGAGAGGTGGCCAGGTCAGAAAGCGGGTCCCCCGTAGGGGTGGTGGGTAGGTCCGGGCTGTCGGGGTCTAGTCAGAAGGGGGGTAAGGGTAAAGGGGCGGTGGGGATAGGCGCAGGAAAAGGGGTTACGGAAGCGGTCAGTCGGAAGAATGCAGGAGGTCGGGGACCGGGATCCTCGGTAGTGGTCGGGCGGCGGGGGGGCCCGGATTCTGAGAGTGGTAGCGATAGTCCATCACCCGTTAGGTCGCAGGGGTCCCGGGAGGCGCGGGGGAGGTCGGGTCGGCACTGCTCCCCCTCGGACAGCTCGGCAGGGGAATGTGCGGCAGCCCCTAGGTATGGTCGGCAGGGGCGGCCTACTAGTAGAGACGGGAGGAGTCGTAGCCCCAGGGGTTCCAGGGTGCCACGTGGTGGTAGAGGTCAGCGGGAGGCTTCGGTACAGAGCAGGCGCTCCCGGGGTCGTGACGGGAGGGGTATTGATGTCCGTTACACCCTACCCAGGACTTCTTCTCCTTGTCCTAGGTCTCGGAGCCGTTCCGCCTCCTCGCAGGCTGGTCACCGGGTGGGCTCCCCGGTCGGCGAGACAGCAGCGGAAGTTCCTCTTCCTGGATGTCGGGCGATGCGCACTGCAGCCCCCGCCGTCCCGGTTTCGGGGGGCTTGGCCGGTGAGTCCAGTGGGTCACTACACTCTAACGCATTAATTACCACACTTCAGGCACTACTCCACTCATTGGGGGCGGGGGGTGACACTAGCGGCATTGGTCAGGTGTGGGCTCCAGGCGTTGGGGCTACGGGCTCTCGGGTTGGGAACTCCACAGGGCCTAGTTCGGGCGGGGATATGGTGTTGCCGCAGGATGTGGGGGAGATTGGGAGCGAGAGGGCTGAGTTGACAGGGGGCATTCCCGACGCGGCTAGACAGCACGCGTATGTGTCGTTTGCGGGCCCGTTGGGGGTCCATTTGAAGCAGGAAGTGAAGGATAAGATATGGAAAGGGGAGTTTTGTGAGATCTTCTCCCTCCTCCCCTTGGAGGACTTTATAGACCTCAAGGAGGAGGATAAGAAGGACGAGAAGAAGGAGGAGGAGGAGAAGAGGAAACGGTATCGCAAGATTCCGAAATCCTTCGGGAATTGGCTGAGGGCCTTTTGCGTGCTGGCTAGCGTGCTCGGCGAGAAATCGCCGGGGTTATGCTCCTCGCTGTTTTGTTATTTGGATGGCATTTGGGAAGCGTATCGGACTTACGGAGGGCTGGCGTGGTGGCGGTATGATGAGCAGTTTAGGCAGCGGCTGGCGGCTAACCCGGGTATGCGGTGGGACCAAATGGACCTGCCGCTCTGGATGAAGTTAATGATGGCGCAAAAGGCGCAGCCCTTTCAGAACTCGGCCGGCGCTAGGGGGCAGTCCGCCTCGTCGGCCGCCTTACCAAAGGGCTTATGTTGGCTCTATAATGAGGGCCAATGCAAATGGGGGACCACCTGTCGCTTCAAGCACGAGTGCTCCGGCTGCGGAGGCGCTCATGGGCTCAACCGCTGCTTCAAGAAAGGGAAGTCCGGTGGCGCCGGTGCTGCGGCCGCGGCCGGTGGAGGGGGAGCATCCGCTTCCCCTGGGCTTAACCCCAGTGAGGCTAAGCGCGATGGAGCCATGGCTAAGCCGCTACGATAACAGGGCGGATGCCGCTGTGCTCCGGGCGGGTTTTGAGAAGGGGTTTTTCATTCCGTTTCAGGAGCGGGAGGGGGGATCGGGAAGGCTGCGCAACCTGAAGTCTGTGGCTGACTTCCCGGACGTGGTTAGGGAGAAGCTGGGCAAGGAAGTCGGGCTAGGCCGCATGGCGGGCCCATTCACAGTGCCTCCGCTGGATGGCCTGCGGATTTCCCCACTCGGGGTGGTTCCCAAAAAGGAGCCGGGTAAATTTAGGCTCATTCATCATCTCTCATACCCGAAGGGAGAGTCGGTGAATGACGGTATTCATAAGGACTTGTGCTCGGTGTCTTATGCGTCTTTCGACCGGGCGGTCGATTTGGTCCGGCGGGCCGGGCGTGGGGCTCTGATGGCGAAGGTGGATATTGAGGCCGCGTTTCGGCTGCTGCCGGTCCACCGGGACTGTCATCACCTGCTGGGGTGTTTCTTCGAAGGGGACTACTTCGTTGACTTGTGCCTGCCCATGGGTTGTTCCATCTCGTGCTCCTATTTTGAGAAATTTAGCACTTTTCTCGAATGGGTGGTACGGGTGGAAGCAGGGAATCGTTTGATTGTACATTATTTAGATGATTTTCTGTGCGTGGGGCCGGCTGATTCCTTGGAATGCCTGCGCCTGCTGCGGACGGTTGAGTGGGTGGCGGGCCACTTCGGGGTTCCGCTGGCGGCGGATAAAACTGAAGGCCCGACCACGTGTCTGAGTTTCCTGGGTCTGGAGATTGACTCTGGATTGGGTGAATGCAGGCTGCCTCGGGATAAGCTGGACAGGCTTCGAGGGGCGGTGGCCGCTGTGGCGGGGGCGCGCAAGGTTACTCTGCGGCAGCTCCAGTCTTTGATTGGGCTGCTCAATTTTGCGTGTCGGGTAATCCCGATGGGAAGGGTTTTCAGTCGCAGCCTGTCGGCTGCTACTGCGGGGGTTCGGTCTCCGCACCATTTCATCCGGGTGTCGGCGGCCATGAAGGAGGATTTGGGCATTTGGGATGCCTTCTTGCGGGATTTTAATGGGACAGTGTTGTTCAGGCAGGAGGGCCAGTCATCGGCCGAGCTTGAGCTTTTCACGGATGCTTCGGGCAGTGTGGGTTTTGGGGCATACTTTGGTGGCTGCTGGTGTGCGGAGAGGTGGCCGGACTCTTGGGGTTCGAGCCCTCTTATGCGCAACTTGGCTTTCCTTGAGTTATTTCCGTTAGTGGTTGCGATGGCACTATGGGGCGACAGGCTGCGTAATCGGAAAGTGGTCTTTTTCTCGGATAACATGGCG
The DNA here is from genome assembly GCF_036172605.1 of Pelobates fuscus. Taxonomy (NCBI): domain Eukaryota; kingdom Metazoa; phylum Chordata; class Amphibia; order Anura; family Pelobatidae; genus Pelobates; species Pelobates fuscus. The sequence goes on from NC_086325.1 coordinate 13,500,013, forward strand.
GTGGTTCACGCGGTGAATCGTCAGTCTGCGGCCTCAAGGCCGGTGGTTAGGCTGCTTAGGCGATTGGTATTGCTGTGTATGTCTCGGAACGTTGTTTTTCGCGCGCGGCATGTTCCCGGTTATTTGAATGAGGTGGCTGATGCTCTGTCTCGTTTTCAGTGGTCCCGATTCTGGCTGGTGGCGCCGGGGGCTTCGAAGGACGGGCAGGCTTGCCCGGACGAGATTTGGCAGCTGGGAACATCCTGCTTGGAGGACTTGTGAAGGCTTCTCTGGCACCGGCCACCGGCCTCGTACAGTAAGGTTTGGGGCCTGTGGGAGCGGTCGCTGGACGGGCTGGCCATGGACAGCGGGGAGGCCCTGCGGGATGCTTTCCTGTGGTACACTTGTCAGTTGCTGGCAAAAAGGGCGTCGCCTGCCATGGTGGACAGGTCCATGGCGGCGATGGCGTTTTGGTTCAGATGGCATGGGAAGGAGGACTTTACTAAGACCTTCATTATCAGGCAGGCCCTGAAGGGCTATCGCAAGGGACGCAGGTCGCCGGATACCAGGCGCCCGGTGTCGGTTCGACTACTGGGGGATTTGGTGGGTTTGTTGCCCGAAATCTGTTTCGATGGGTTCGAGGCTTCTCTGTTCAAGGTGGCGTTTATTTTGGCGTTTTTTGGGGCATTCCGAATTGGGGAATTGGTGAGCGCTAATAAGATGGTGCAGGGGGGCTTGCAATTTTCGGGGGTTCGTGTCTTGGATGGGAAGGTGGTGGTGCACCTTGGCAGCTCCAAAACGAATGTCCGCGGCGTGGGCCGGGACGTGGCACTGGGGGCCTTGCCGGGCTCGGCTTTGTGCCCGTTGGCTGCTACGGCTGAGTACCTGGCGCGGAGGCCAGTGATGGGGGGTTCCTTGTTGGTGCATGCCGACGGATCCTCCCTCTCTCGGTTTCAGTTCACGAAAGTTTTTCGGTTGGGCTTGGGCAAGTTAGGGCTTCACGCTGAACGATTTGGAACACACTCGTTCCGTATTGGGGCTGCCACGGAGGCGGCTCGGTTGGGATTGGGGGACGAGGTGGTGAAACGGATCGGGAGGTGGGAATCAGTAAGATTCCGTTCCTATGTCCGATTGGGTCTGTTGGAATAATGAGTTTGGGGACCGTTTTATGCAAAAAAAAAAAAAAAAAAAAAAATGTATATATGTTGGGGATGAGCGACTTGTAACTGGCTGTACTGTAACGGTTCTCTGTGTTATTTGGGCTGGGGTGGGGGTCTCTGTCGGACTTCCCTCATCATTTGTTTTTTCCCCCCAGGGCGTGAGGCATGGATCGTGGGCCATTCGTTTGTCTTCTGGGCCGAGAGGAGGGCCGCAGCTCGAGCGCAAGGCCAGCAGCTGGGTTTTCCGAGGGGCCAGTTGGCAGTTCGCTGGTTTGGGTATCGGGGTTTCTGCTGGGGGGATGTTTGTGGTAAACTGTTTGGGATGCTGGCAGCGGGATACACGCCAGACTTACTGGTCCTGCATATTGGGGGTGGATGAAGCAGGACATCAATAAGTTGAGGGGCCTGCTTCCGGGGGTCATGTTGGTGTGGTCGGAGATTGTCCCGAGGCGCCGGTGGCGGCACGCTCGGGATCCGTTAGCTATGGATAGGTGCAGGAAGAAGGTGAATAGCTTGATGGCAAGCTTTGTGCGGAAGGTTGGGGGTGTGGTAGTACGGCACCTTGAGCTGGAGGAAGGGTTGCCAGGATACTACCCCTCGGATGGTGTTCACCTCTCGGAGGTGGGTTTGGACCTGCTCAACTTGGGTTGGCAGGATGGTATCCGGATGGCTCTGTTTCTTCGGGGTGGCGGAGCTCAGACAGCTTAAGGGGTCAAGGTCTGAGCTTGTGGCGGGACGGGGAGCCGAAGGAGAGGAAATAGGCTCCCCTGGATGAACGTGAGGTGGAATAACAGATTGTGGTCATCGGTGGTTGAGAGGTTTCGAGTCCTGGAGGTGACTCAGAACCTGGTGGGGCAGGGGTATCCGGGTATACCCCTGCCGTGGTTAATGGTTGGTTGGCACTTTGGAATGTTGGTGTATGTTATAAATATGTTATAAATATGTATAGGTGTTATTATATGGGGGTCATTGCCTTTTGTATGGTAGCCGAAGGAACAGGATGCGAGGGGGCGGAGTATGGGGGGCAATGACCCATGTTTAATATGTTAATTTATTATTGTTATTATTATTATTATTATTATTATAATTATTGGTTAATAAATCTGTGGACAAATTTCCCCATAATACTTAGTGTCCGTGTGTTATTGGGTTAGGTTATGGGGGTGGTTTGTCCTGGATTCCGACTGCCCAAATGGCGACTATACACCTGTCATGTAGCCCCATGTAGCTAGAGCGCAGCTAAGCGGAAAAAGGCCTTGACAGGGGTTAGGAGGCGGGCTTAGGAGGAAGTAAGCAAGGGTTGGATTATGGGTAAGTAGGATTGGCTATTTAAATGAGCAGCCATTTTAGGTGAGTCATTCTAACTTTCTACCCGGTTGAGTTTGTCCCACCCACCCTCCCTTTGTTTGTTATGTGTTTATTTAACCCGTTTCTTTCACAGCGGCGGGACGGTAAGCCGAAGGAGAGGAAATAGGCTCCCCTGGATGAACGTGAGGTGGAATAACAGATTGTGGTCATCGGTGGTTGAGAGGTTTCGAGTCCTGGAGGTGACTCAGAACCTGGTGGGGCAGGGGTATCCGGGTATACCCCTGCCGTGGTTAATGGTTGGTTGGCACTTTGGAATGTTGGTGTATGTTATAAATATGTTATAAATATGTATAGGTGTTATTATATGGGGGTCATTGCCTTTTGTATGGTAGCCGAAGGAACAGGATGCGAGGGGGCGGAGTATGGGGGGCAATGACCCATGTTTAATATGTTAATTTATTATTGTTATTATTATTATTATTATTATTATTATTATTATTATTATAATTATTGGTTAATAAAGCTGTGGACAAATTTCCCCATAATACTTAGTGTCCGTGTGTTATTGGGTTAGGTTATGGGGGTGGTTTGTCCTGGATTCCGACTGCCCAAATGGCGACTATACACCTGTCATGTTGCTAGGACGATATACTGAATGTTATTTACTGGTTTCTTTTATACGGATTTAATGTTATTTTTGTTTGCTGCTGAGGTAAATAAAGAAAGAGTGCAGCATAATAGGAGCCTCCGTGTCTTAATCATGACTTTACGTCATGTTAATAGTAAAATCTGTAAATTCTCTATGAGAATCAGTAATGACTGATCCTCACAATGTCTGTCCGCCAATGGCCATGATCCATTGATTCTCTATGAGAATCAGTAATGACACACCTACAATATCTGCCCACCAATGGCCATGCTCCAGTGATTCTCTATGAGAATCAGTAATGACACACCCACAATGTCTGCCCACCAATGGCCATGCTCCAGTGATTCTCTATGAGAATCAGTAATGACACACCCACAATGTCTGCCCACCAATGGCCATGCTCCAGTGATTCTCTATGAGAATTACCAGATTTTACTAATTACATGACGTAAAGTCATGATTTTATAAAGGACACGGAGGCGAATAGTTAGTTAGTGACAGGGCGCAACCTGTCCGTCATATACGTTTTGGAGGTTCGTTTGCCCACGTGGTGGGTCTTTTCAGTAGCCTTGCGACCGGTGAGGGAAGCAGGCTTGTCATCTTGGGCCTTGGGGTGGAGGCCGCTAGGGTTGTGATTAGACGCCAAGATGGCGTTACTAATGGACTGGGTCAGGTTGTCTGACATCGCCCCCATCGCCGTGTATATGGCCTGTGTGACCGACTTGGCCATGGTTGCATCTAGGAGCGAATGGAACTCCTCCGAGTTCAGCTGCTCCATAGAAGCCGCGTCCTCTCTCTGTGGTGAGAGTGGGCACGTGGCAGGGGACACCCGTGTCCTTGCTGGCAGTAGTAGGAGTGCAAGTCTCCTGGGCTCTGGGGTTCTGCATGATAGTCACACTGCCTGCAGGGGTTGTGAGAGAAAATGTTTTATACTCAGTTTGTACAAAGCAACTGAATATCCACAGAGTGTATGTGCAAACTAGTATGAGTGTGCACTCAAACTGTCCCTCAAACGGTATGTGGGGAAGTTTCTCACAGAATTCCCTGGTACAGGTAAAAATTAGCTAATGTGGCTGGCTAGGAGTGATAGGACAAGGCACAAGCAAAAAAGGCTGTCAGCTTACCGAGTGTTCCCTCCGGAATGGCCGCAAGGGAGCACTGGTAAGCTGCAAGCCCCAGCCAGCAGCCAATCTGCGCACTCCCGCCCGCCCCTCAGATCACAGGGGGGCGCCGGGAAAAACGCGGGAAAATCCTGTCAGCCTTTTCAGTGGTAATGGCTGCCGCGAAACACCCGTGCCGGAGAAACGGTCGCGGTGTGCGCCCAGGGGGAAGGATGAGGATACGAAACGGGTAATAAACTACCCGGGGAGGTGAGGGAGGGGGGTGTTTTACCGCCTGAGGCGGAAACCCACCGGGTGAAGAAACCCCAAAGCGCGCTGACACGCTGGCTTAAAGGGGTATACCTAAGGGAAAAAACTGAGTGAAAAAATACATAACAAACATATAAAGTCAAGCAAATTAAGCATAAACTCCTCTGACTAGAGAGAGATAAAATTAGGTGATACTTAGCTGAGGCAGCAGCAAAGAAAGAGGGAGAGGAAAGGTCACATGGGTGGTTATGGACAAGCGGACTGTTCCTATTGGTTAAGGGTATAATGTTGTGTTAACCCTTTGAGAACTTGTTCTTATTTGATTTTTTTCTATGAATATCTTATACCTTCTCTTTGCTGCTGAGGTATAATAAAGAAAGAGATAAGCATAATATGAGCCTCCGTGTCCTTTAATAAAATCAGTAATGTCCACCAATGGCCACGCTCCAGGGATTATCTATGAGAATCAGTAATGACACACCCACAATGTCTGCCCACCAATAGCCATGATCCAGTGATTCTCTATGAGAATCAGTAATGACACACCCACAATGTCTGTCCGCCAATAGCCATGATCCAGTGATTCTCTATGAGAAGCAGTAATGACACTCCCACAATGTCTGCCCACCAATGGCCATGATCCAGTGATTCTCTATGAGAATCCGTAATGACACTCCCACAATGTCTGCCCACCAATGGCCATGCTCCAGTGATTCTCTATGAGAATCAGTAATGACACGCCCACAATGTCTGCCCAGCAATGGCCATGCTCCAGTGATTCTCTATGAGAATCAGTAATGACACACCCATAATGTCTGCCCAGCAATGGCCATGCTCCAGTGATTCTCTATGAGAATCAGTAATGACACACCCACAATGTCTGCCCAGCAATGGCCATGCTCCAGTGATTCTCTATGAGAATCAGTAATGACACACCCACAATGTCTGTCCGCCAATGGCCATGCTCCATTGATTCTCTATGAGAATCCGTAATGACACTCCCACAATGTCTGCCCACCAATGGCCATGCTCCAGTGATTCTCTATGAGAATCAGTAATGACACACCCACAATGTCTGTCCGCCAATGGCCATGCTCCATTGATTCTCTATGAGAATCAGTAATGACACACCCACAATGTCTGCCAGCCAATGGCCATGCTCCAGTGATTCTCTATGAGAATCAGTAATGACACACCCACAATGTCTGTCCGCCAATGACCATGATCCAGTGATTCTCTATGAGAATCCGTAATGACACGCCCACAATGTCTGTCCGCCAATGACCATGATCCAGTGATTCTCTATGAGAATCCGTAATGACACTCCCACAATGTCTGCCCACCAATGGCCATGCTCCAGTGATTCTCTATGAGAATCCGTAATGACACTCCCACAATGTCTGCCCAGCAATGGCCATGCTCCAGTGATTCTCTATGAGAATCAGTAATGACACTCCCACAATGTCTGCCCACCAATGGCCATGATCCAGTGATTCTCTATGAGAATCAGTAATGACACTCCCACAATGTCTGCCCACCAATGGCCATGCTCCAGTGATTCTCTATGAGAATCCGTAATGACACTCCCACAATGTCTGTCCGCCAATGACCACGCTCCAGTGATTCTCTATGAGAATCAGTAATGACACACCCACAATGTCTGCCCACCAATGGCCATGATCCAGTGATTCTCTATGAGAATCCGTAATGACACTCCCACAATGTCTGCCCACCAATAGCCATGATCCAGGGATTATCTATGAGAATCAGTAATGACACTCCCACAATGTCTGCCCACCAATGGCCATGCTCCAGTGATTCTCTATGAGAATCAGTAATGACACACCCACAATGTCTGTCCACCAATGGCCACGCTCCAGGGATTATCTATGAGAATCAGTAATGACACACCCACAATGTCTGCCAGCCAATGGCCATGCTCCAGTGATTCTCTATGAGAATCAGTAATGATACACCTTACTCGTTCACTTCACTCCACATGCAAGCCTCCTCGGAGCCCTCAGAATTTAGAACTTACAAACCACAACACACACACATCTAGAACTTACAAACCACATTTAAGTTATAAAAGTGACAATGTCAAAGTAAAGATATAGGGGTCCGGAGTGTCCCTTTACTTAGCAAATAAAGAAATGTAAATGCAGAGTTCATCATTGCAACTTTTTCTTAACATTGTGCCTTTTTTTTATTGCCATTTGTTAGTAACGACCCTGAGATAATCTGACAGTAACCTGGATTCCATTTAAAGCATTTTATTACATTTACTAAACTGCGAATTTACTAAAAAGTTTTCCTTCTTAATCAGTAAATAAGATGTAAGACTTGTATCACCACAAGACATGGAGGAGAATAGATATCGGCTAATTCCTCTCAGCCAGTGACTGAATAAAAGGGTCTGGGAGCGTGAATCGAAAGGTATAATTACATAATTAATTAATAACGCCCGCGGGACTCAGAGAGCAGCGCGGGTAATAATTAATGGCCAGAGAGCTGATTTTGTTTCCTTAACTGATGAGATGTTAGATGATTGGGAAAAAATGTGTTTGCACAAATCGTCTCTCATTACAGAAAATAAGAAAAAGCAAAGTTGGGTAAATGGTGATCGTAGAACGCAGTGGGATCTACTTTCGCCATGAGGCTATGCAACCGCTTCTGTGATATGGGTATAGATCCCACATAGTCCGCACACAGAGCTCCCAGACAAAGCACATTCAATAACCACAGACAGAGCACACACAGAGCTCCCAGACTAAGCACACACAGAGCTCCCAGACTAAGCACACACAGAGCTCCCAGACTGAGCACACACAGAGCTCCCAGACTGAGCACACACAGAGCTCCCAGACAGAGCACATTCAACCACCCCAGACAGAGCACACACAGAGCTCCCAGACAGAGCACACACAGAGCTCCCAGACTGAGCACACACAGAGCTCCCAGACTAAGCACACACAGAGCTCCCAGACTGAGCACACACAGAGCTCCCAGACTGAGCACACACAGAGCTCCCAGACAGAGCACATTCAACCACCCCAGACAGAGCACACACAGAGCTCCCAGACAGAGCACACACAGAGCTCCCAGACTGAGCACACACAGAGCTCCCAGACTAAGCACACACAGAGCTCCCAGACTGAGCACACACAGAGCTCCCAGACTGAGCACACACAGAGCTCCCAGACAGAGCACATTCAACCACCCCAGACAGAGTGTTATGGGCAAATGCAAATATTACAAGTTTTAGAATGAAATGTTGTATTTCTTAAACTGTGTACTTTGTCTTTAAGAGATATTGCAAGTTGACAAGGTGTTAGAAATGGAACATATTGTTTTTCATAGATGTTTCTTTAAGCAATAGCCTCAGTGCATAATATGTTTGCGCCATTTTGTCCCAGACGAATTACAATAACAATAATGCATAAACAAGCTTCAAGGCTATACTACGACTCTTTCAGTACACAATATACTGTGGTAACCCCAAGTTAATGGAACTTCCCCAAATCCGGGAATCTCCCACGACTGTGCACTTACGTCTTAGTATAAACAACAGATAAGCTATTCAGACTTTGGGAAGCCATCTTGTCCCAAGTTGGTGGAAGTTCCCCAAGTCAGGAAAATTTCCATGACGTGTGCACTTGCTTTTAGTTATGGCCTTGTATCTTTGCCAAATTAAGGGAGGTCCTAAATTGATTTAAAGTAGACAAGTTACTTTTTCATATATGAACTATGGTAACTCTAAAATGACGACACTTAAGGTATAAATAAGTGTACTTTTAAATGTTAACACACGGAGGAGAGACTTGGAGACAGACACTGCTCCATCTTAAAATGACTGAGAGGCTGACATGATGACATGTTCAGGAGGGTATGTTAACCTATTAATGATATTTGCAAGCATTTAATTTCATCTTATAAACTCTGCTATAATGGATTTGATATGTCTATATTTATATTTTTATATAATAAATATCTAAAAGACAAAATCTATGGCTTCCAAGACAATCCTTATTTTATATTGTATTCTCAATTATTTACACATGTTAAATAGAGGATCTCTTACTAACTATATAACATTATGGCTAAGATATCTGTATGGTTAGCCCTACTAAGTTCTATGCTTTAAGACATTATAGTGGTAAATAAGGGAACCGCCAGCGGTTACAATTGGCGACCACGAAGGGACTTGTACTTGGAAGCTTTAACTATAAAATAACAAATACCTAGGTAACCTCTTATACGTAAGAGAAGACACAATACTTTGTCATGGCACAAGTCTTGAAATATCAAGAATCTATTGAGCTATTTGTAGCCCAGACTCAGAGAGAGATCTTCATCATGGAGAGATGATTTTAATGTGAACTTGTACAAGGCACTTTAAGTTCAGGTGACAGGTACATTGTAATTAGCATACAATGCTGAAATTGTGGATCTTAATATCATAAGAGAACAAATCTACATAGTTGGTAAACTCCCTAACATGCCTAATACACCAGCACAGCATGGTTCATTAGTTCCAGGACAGTGGATTGCAGGCAGAGGGGTATGTTCTTTTTGTAGCTGCGTAGTATGCATGCGCAGGAAAAAGATTAATGCAAAATGTTGTCAAAAGAAAAGTGATAAGACAGAGCGATGAAATTTGAAGTCTAATTCCAAGAATGCAAAGAAAATTGCATTATGGCTTAATGAAAATATTCATGCCACATAAGCGACAGACAGACAGGATTTTTAATTATTGCATTACTGCGTTCTGGATTCTAATGTCCACTATATAAGAAAAGTTTTATAAAACAGTGATAATTTCTATATTGTCAGTTACGCTAGCTGTTCATTAAAAATCAGGAATTATAACAGCATAACTGTTTTTGGAGTCTGGAATTTCCAGCCAAGGTTGCGGAGATAGGAGACATGTAAACATTCCAAGGAATTGAGAAGTCGTTGGTTTATATTCCAAATTATGAACAACATTATTACATATGATACAGCCATAAAGAGAAAGACATGGCTTTTAAATACATTCAGTGCAGTACAATGCAGTACACTGCAGCATATATTTTATATAATATATGATAACTAGCTCATATTTTTTCCTAAACAGAGTTGAAATTATACTACCCTCCTAGAAAAAATGCAACCGGTGGTTATACATCCTTTGCTTCCCTAAATGCTCTGCAAAAATAAATATTTATAAAATGATTAAAAATAATATATATGTAAAATAAATCAGGGCAAAATAAAATTGTAACTATACAGGGTCTCTGATAACTTTTAAACTGAAATTATTAAAGGCTTATTTAAATAAAATGTTATATACATTTACAGCTTTAAATGTGACCAAAAGATACTAAATGATGTGTTAAGCAGCCAGCCCAATTCACTAGAATAGCATAAGTATTCTACTATTTAAAGTGCACAATTCCTGCACATAATGACTTTGCTTACTCAGGTACAGTCTTTAGTCTATTGCAATGGCAGGATTAAAATCCACCAATTTTAAAAGGGAAAGCTTACTTAAATAAGTGGTACTATCCCACTGTACCTGTAGTGCTAGCAGTAAGGAAATTAGAACAATGATATTGTACTACTGACTCTAATCAGATCAGACACATGTAATCTCAGTGAATTTTATAAACTAGGTTTTCATAACACATAAAATAAAATAAATACACCAATGTTGTTTATAAATAAATGTATATAGACCAGGCAATAAGAGCATTCAGCAGCCTGTTCTCTCAGAGCCAGAAACGGATTTCTAAAAAAAAAAAAAAAAAAAAAATAGGTTTTAAAAAGTCCACCACAGTCAACCACACATGAAGGGTGAAATAATTGCTTCTTTAAAAGCTATATGCTGCCGCAATTATGTATATAAATAACGATTAGGGCACAGTGTAGAAATAAAAATACAGTTTCAAATCTCATATATGGGGATTCAGTTCCACCACATATTCTACAAGTCTGAAATAGGCTAATTTTAATAATATGTTGTAAGAGCATTGTGAATATATATACTGCAAAATTAATGTGATATTGCAAAGCCTGCAATTTTCTAAACAGACATTAACAATTAAGAAAAAAAGAAAAATAATTATGCATAAAGAATAATGCATTTAAAAAAAAGTGTCAATTAAAGTGATAATGCTCTGATATAGTAAATCCCATTGCATATCACATATCATATATGCTATATGAAAAGTATAATTAAGGTAACTTTACTGTCCAAAGCCCCCTCACATATATTTTATAGAATCTATACTTTTCTGTGGTCACCTCCAAAGAAGCCTCTGAAACTGGGGTGCTCATCCTAAAAGGAATCAGATTTCACACTTAAAAAAAATAAATTAAATAAAATAAAAAATATAATAATAGAAGAGGTATTGTGGGAACATCCAGAACATGCATTTTTGTATATAATCTTAATTTGCAGATATTTTATGCCTTAAAGACATATAAAGGATATTTAATGAAATATGCAGGTATCTTTTTAAAAAATTAAGCAATGTTAAAAAATAAAATAAATAATAATAATAAAAAATATATATATTTTTACCACAATATAAACAGCTTTGTTAAACAGATTTAAGTACAAGTACTTATGTCAAGAAATATACCGAATCCATTTACAACAGGCAGGTTTAGCATAAATGAGAAGTGGGGGATTTATTATTGCCCGAGAAATCTCTGAACATATTCAGAATTTTTGAGAGCAACAAGTATAGATAGCAGATTGCAATGGACACCATTACAATATTGCTTTGCCGATTGAGGTCAGAGCTTTAAAGAATAAATAAATAAATATTCTATAGCTCGCTAGACCACTGGCTTTTAACGAACAGTTTGCACAACACTTATAAAATAGTTTGTTATACTACACATTATAGCTGTGACAACATGATATACAGGGTAAAAATGCTATTTCACTGTTTAATAGACTTACCCAGTATTTAAGGACGACATGTTTCTTGCAAAGTCATCGGGACTTTGAGGGAGGTTCTAACTACGTTTAATTAATTAATTAATTAATTTACTAAAGAAAAAAAGGTTTTGTTTTTTTCCCCTGCAAGTGAATTTTCAGTGCAAGGTCATTCTGTGTTCACAGACTATTTGGATTTTAAAAAAGCTGTTCTTTATCTCACACTACGAACGGCCTTGTAATTCCTATGCACACTAAAAGTTGGCTTTTAAATGTTATTGTTTTAACTTTAATATATCATAGTTAATACAGAGGATAAAGTAATTTAAAGAAAGTATATTAATTGATAAGATTTCATTTATCTATTTTGGTCCACTGTTAACTGATCTCTAGTCTCAGTCTGGTGTTCAAACAGTTTTTCTTACGATACTTCGTGTGTTTATATCCACAACTGCATTTTGCTTTGTGGTACCAAATTGAAAGCCTGGCATTGTAATACGTGTACGGACATGCTTATAACAAAGCATGGTCCCTCTCCTCATGTAGTTGGTCATTAACAGGCACTTTGATGCAATGTGTCTACCAACACTTTTCTGTGGTCACTGGATCACATCGCATACCCTATCTCTCAGTCATGATGCAGAGTTTATGCTTGCAAGGATATCCAGACCTTATCCACCTGGTATCCACATAAATACTCCTATAGTTTAGAGGGGTTAATTACATAATAACCATTGAAGGTAATATGTTGGTTGTTCTTCCTATAGAGGAAAGATAGACTTGCCCAAAAGCTTTTTCATGGCTAGGACAAGCTCTTATAGAGAGAGGTAATGTACTTCTGACTCCTGAAAAGGAATATTGGTGGCCCAATATGGGATATACTGTAATTCATGTGTTTAGTAATCATAAGCATTTGCTTATTGCCACATTACTGATGTACTTTTTATTGAAATATTAATATCTAACGTACTTTTTGAATTACTATACATTGGAAGTTTGCCAACATCTCATGGTTATGAATATGTTTTTGTATGTGTTGATGCATGTACCAGGTTTACTTGGATATATCCTGTGCGAAGTGCAACCTCTGATACCACGTTTTCTAGTCTCACTTCCTTAGTATGCATTTGATAATCCCAGGACCATCCATTTGGATGGTGGTCCTGCAGTTACTGCAAAGGAAACCTAAAACTGGGCAACCACATTTGGGTTACTTTGGGATTTCAGTGCCCCAGCCACCCCCAAAGTAGTGGGGTTGTGGTCTGGGAAAATTCTGAGGTTAAATGATTATTAACCAAGTTACTAGTTGCTTGCCCCACACAGTGGTATCTATTTATTCCTGTGGTACAGATGAGCATTCACAACATACCTGATGATACAAATGGTGAGACACCATATGAAATGTTACATGTTTTTCACTGACAAACATATTTCTGCACCAGGGAGAGCTTAGAACCATTGGTTCTATTGGAGAAATTTAGGGAATTTTTTTTTGCACCACCAACTTTTTCTTACTGTTGGCCAGCTTGTCCTGGAGAGGGTGACTCCGAGAACTTTTACTACAGAGAACAATCAGAGCCAACAAAGAGTAAGTTTTGATATTTTACTAACAGGACGTTCACAGAACCACTGACTCAGTGAATGCTGTTAAAGATGACAAGATAAAACAAACAGAGGACGACAGAAATGCCACCAGAACACAGCCACCAGAATCATAGCCACATAACAGACTGAATCATGATCTGACATCTGAACCTGCAAATGTGAAGGAGAAAGGATGAACAGACAGGCGTGATACATTCACAGTTAACATGGAATGTATGAAAAATGAATCATCAACATCATTATAAGAAAGACTCTGGAGAAAACAGAGACTGAACCTGAATTATCTTATACAGTAAGAAAGAAATGCAAAGATGGAAGCAAAAGAATGCTAGAAAATTGGTTATGGTGTCTCCTTCTTACAATCTGCAGCATTATCATAACATCAACCCTAGCTGTCGTTTTAAAACTGCATTGGGATTATGTTAACAAGCAGGAAGCACCTGAACTGAATTGGACTGCACACTATACAAGTTATTTGATCGTGAGGACTACCTCCAAGAACCATCTCAAAAGGAGAGACACCGCTCACAGTGAAATGAATACACTGGTATTTCACAAGGAACCTATTGAGATCATTCCAAAAACCGATTATACATGAGAGAGATGTGATTGGACTATTTCAAATCCTAATAATGGACTCATTATTTTCTGAAAACAGAAAAAGACAGGACGGATGCTTGTGAAAGACTTTGGATGCACCTATGAAGGTGATGTAAGAAAAGACTGCAATATAGTTTATCATTGAATGACTACCGCAAACAGCCTTCTTATGCTGAAAAGAAGTGCTATGCTAATTCTGGACATTGCTATTATCCAGACAGAAGATGACCGGAAAAAGAAATGAAGGCTGATAATTGTCAACACCCAGCTGTTTCTCAAGATGGAACATGGTACCTGATTGACTATTAAAAAGCGCCTCACAGTACAAGACGCAGATTGTTGCCTACAACTCAGAAAACGTGGTTAATAGGAAAGAGCAGAAGAAGAGGAATATAGATTTCCTACTGGAGTGAAAAACCATCCTGGAACAATATTCTGTAACAATGAACTTTATTATGACATTTGGTGGCATATGAATTTGAATTCGGCAGAAACATATCAATTAACGAAAGAAACCTTGATGCAATTAATAAATAATAACATCACACGCCCACTAAGAGCAGATGCCCTGCCAAGAGAATGGAATATAAAAGACCAGAATCTGTCAGAAACCTGACATCATGAGACACTTGTACTAAAGCACGATTTGCAGCTTTTCTTAAACTCTACATATTATGTACATACCTGCAAAGCAAGGAACTCCTGTACACAAAAACACAGATACATTGATACAACAAGGAATCTGTAATGGTTCTGTTGCAGATGTGATCTACCGATGTACTCCTTGCTCTTTTGGTATAACTATACCAATGAAAACGTTAAATGGCTCCATAGAATCAAACGACAAAGGATTTTTGCTATATTCTGGACTTCCAGGAATGTGGTGCATGGACAGAAAAATGATAATTACTAGAGCAATCATGCTTTTTTTTCCCTGTATCAGAAATGTGTCAGTGACAATGTGTAATATAATACAGATACTATAATTAATGGTATAAAATAAACACATAATGTGTTAATTACAAAGGTGGATAGACTTTGTGAATATCTGAAACGCAATTGAAGATTATTGCTAAAATGCCATATGCAGCTGCAGTATGGCCTACAAACAAATATATTAGATAAAGTATAAGAGCATAACAGCTAATTACCCAGATAAATAATTGAATCATGATAGTTAAAGATCATATGATTACAATAACAACTGCAATAATGTTTAAACTTTAGAAGAAAATGTGAACTGTTCTTATTAAATCAGAAACTACTCGATATTCGTTTAAGTTTGCAGAGTGGTATAATTAATATAAGTGAAGTACTTCAACAGTTAAAATTTAACTGAAAGAGAGGCAGAAACTTTACTTCAATTATCATAAAGTTTATTTACAATGATAAACATATTCAGTCTGCCATAGCTAAGGCCAGTCAATGGAAAGTCAAAGAGTATTATGGATTAACCCGTCCAGGTGATATACACGATGATTTTGGAAATTGATCATTTAGGTCACCTATTGCAAACAGGTGAAAAGATGTCAAAGATATAAATTCAACATCCATACCACTCTATGTATATATATATATATATTAAAATACACGTAGAAATATTTTATCGGTTTTTCAAATACCAAGGAATTGTTATTTGGTTTGTGATGGTTAAAGGTAAATATAAATACCTTCAATATTGTATCTGAGTGCTTTCTTAACTCACTTTTAGACATAATAAATATCCACATCATCTTAAGTTACACCCAACAGCCGCTGGTAAATATATTTAAACAATTAAGATTCTCATTGTTAAGCATCCAATCTTACGAACGTGACTTTCCACAATGGCTGTCAGATCTTGGTAAAAATAAAAATAAAATTCAATATTTGGGTGTTTCTGGTATTTTAAGCCACTAATAACTGTAGTTATTATATTATCTAACCATAACTTATGGAATAAGTTGTCTTCTCCCTAACAGGACAAAGAAAGATGAATAATGTCATATTTCCAATTATCAACTATTCTAAATATATTGAGACATTTTGAATAAAAGAGTATTTTTATCATTTAAAGAGAATGTAATTTTACATACCATTGTGAACAAAGGCGGTAAATACTGTTTCATATTATCCTTATATCTCTAAATCATATACAATGGTTTTATCTCTAAAACAAAACACTAGAAAGATTAACTATGTCACTATTTCATCTATCATTTTTATACAAAGTATAACAAATGTAAAGATTTTTCCACAGATTTTACCTGTTAACATTTTTAGCACAACAGCACCTGATGTCATTGAGATGTCTATCACTGAGATGTTACAAAGATTCCAATACAGCAAAAAGAGGCAATCTTGAGATCCACTTCGATTGCTGTATCAACATAACATTTACTATAATGGGAACCATGTCACTTAAGACAATGTCTTGGAAATGCTGTAAATTAATTTATTCCGTAAAAGAATATCGGAGATTATCCAATATATACACATCATAAAACGGTGTAAAAATGTTTCACGGAAAAAAACAAAACAAAAAGCAAACAAGACAAAAGACAAAAGACAAATACCAACGCCATCACCACGGTGATAACAGATGATGCTGATTCAATATCTGCAACCAATTCTAGCCAAATATTTGGAAAGCTGGACTCTACAATCTATACTCTACAACAAATACCCGGGTATTCTACAAACACAACCTCCAGCAATGTATCTAAGGAATGTAAACTTCTACAGGCCTTTACAGACTTTGGATTACAAATACAATTACTACTTTTAACTTTGGATTACAATTCGTATCTGGATCCATCCGAGAATATCTTACTCTGGAACTTGGTGTTCTTTTCAATTCTTTCCTAGACAAAAGCTTTGCTCATTTTAATCAACCACATTTACAGGCAAAGATCACACTACGGATGTTTTACTGTTACAACAATGATCAAAGAAGCTGGGAGCACAAAAAAACCTAGACTGTTGGAGAACTTTGGTTTACTAATTTAAGGAAGAATTGTCAATGTCCACAGTTTAATGGAGAGGGTGTTATGGGCAAATGCAAATATTACAAGTTTTAGAATGAAATGTTGTATTTCTTAAACTGTGTACTTTGTCTTTAAGAGATATTGCAAGTTGACAAGGTGTTAGAAATGGAACATATTGTTTTTCATAGATGTTTCTTTAAGCAATAGCCTCAGTGCATAATATGTTTGCGCCATTTTGTCCCAGACGAATTACAATAACAATAATGCATAAACAAGCTTCAAGGCTATACTACGACTCTTTCAGTACACAATATACTGTGGTAACCCCAAGTTAATGGAACTTCCCCAAATCCGGGAATCTCCCACGACTGTGCACTTCCGTCTTAGTATAAACAACAGATAAGCTATTCAGACTTTGGGAAGCCATCTTGTCCCAAGTTGGTGGAAGTTCCCCAAGTCAGGAAAATTTCCATGACGTGTGCACTTGCTTTTAGTTATGGCCTTGTATCTTTGCCAAATTAAGGGAGGTCCTAAATTGATTTAAAGTAGACAAGTTACTTTTTCATATATGAACTATGGTGACTCTAAAATGACGACACTTAAGGTATAAATAAGTGTACTTTTAAATGTTAACACACGGAGGAGAGACTTGGAGACAGACACTGCTCCATCTTAAAATGACTGAGAGGCTGACATGATGACATGTTCAGGAGGGTATGTTAACCTATTAATGATATTTGCAAGCATTTAATTTCATCTTATAAACTCTGCTATAATGGATTTGATATGTCTATATTTATATTTTTATATAATAAATATCTAAAAGACAAAATCTATGGCTTCCAAGACAATCCTTATTTTATATTGTATTCTCAATTATTTACACATGTTAAATAGAGGATCTCTTACTAACTATATAACATTATGGCTAAGATATCTGTATGGTTAGCCCTACTAAGTTCTATGCTTTAAGACATTATAGTGGTAAATAAGGGAACCGCCAGCGGTTACAAGAGCACACACAGAGCTCCCAGACAGAG
The DNA here is from genome assembly GCF_036172605.1 of Pelobates fuscus. Taxonomy (NCBI): domain Eukaryota; kingdom Metazoa; phylum Chordata; class Amphibia; order Anura; family Pelobatidae; genus Pelobates; species Pelobates fuscus. Next base: position 13,517,618 of record NC_086325.1, read on the forward strand.
CACACACAGAGCTCCCAGACAGAGCACATTCAATGACCCCATACAGAGCACACACAGAGCTCCCAGACAGAGCACACACAGAGCTCCCAGACTGAGCACACACAGAGCTCACAGACAGAGCACATTCAATGACCCCAGACTAAGCACACACAGAGCTCCCATCCAGAGCACACACAGAGCTCCCAGATAGAGCACATTCAATGACCCCAGACTAAGCAAGCACAGAGCTCCTATACAGAGCACACACAGAGCTCCCAGATAGAGCACATTCAATGACCCCAGACAGAGCACACACAGAGCTCCCAGACAGAGCACATACAGAGTTCTTGGACAGAGCACACACAGAGCTCCCAGACAGAGCACATACAGAGTTCTTGGACAGAGCACACACAGAGCTCCCAGACAGAGAACATACAGAGCTCCCAGGCCAAGCATATGTGAAGCTCCAATTGTAAAGGAACACTATAGTGTTAAGAATGCAAACACGTGCATGTATACCTAACATTTACATTAACATTATTGGGCTCCGCAGAATGAATAAAATAAAGAATTTTACTCATCTATATACCATCACCTTGCTGGTCTCCATTCAGCCGACCCAATCTTCTAGCTGAGATCATAAGCGCTGATGGTCTCAGTCAATCCAATGCTTCCCTATAAAGAAGCATTAGGAGGCTATGGTGCATGTGCCAATCGGCATCTGCTCCTAGATATGCATCGTATCAGTGCACCTCTACGGGGAGCATTCAGGCCCTGGGGAGATAGCGCAGCTAAGCGGACACATGTAGGAGTGTGTGAATAGATGCGTGGGATTGGTTGGGAAAGAGTGTGTGGGTGGGATTATGTTCTGTGTAAGTTAGTGTGGGGGAGGTCTTACCTCAGTGCCACTTGGGATTCGGGCCAGAAAACAGCTTCCCTCCTGCCCGCCCTATTAGTATATTTAGTCACAGCTTGCCGGGAGTATGTCCTTGCCAATTGAGTTTGAGGGGTTACGTTTAAGTATATGGAATGAGATGAACAAATTTTTAAGGTCTCAACCTCCCCTGCTTCAAAGGTTTAACATTAGGTTGCCTGAGGTCTCGTGCCCATCGAGCGTGGATAAGGTCGGCTAATGGCGGGCATTGGAAGGATATGTTTTTATGACGAGGGGGGAGGTGAGAGGAAGTGGTGATTAGGAACCACTGTATGTTTATTGGCAAGGACGGTTGGGTCACTGTATAACACTATGTGTGGAGTTATATATGTATATATGTTAATTTATGCTTATTTATGTCTAATGTTTTTGGTTACAGAAAAAGAAGAGATTTAATATATAAAGTTATGGATGTGTTATGCAGTAATTTAGTTTGTGATAATAAATGCTGTGGCCTGTTCATCCATATTAAGTGGTCTGTCATTATTGGGGGGTTGAATGGGGTTAGTTTTTGTTCTAGGCTGCAGTGCGATTCCCCACTACTTACATACAAGTGTCTAGATGCAGAGCATGTAGATGCTGAGTGTAGGTCAAGTAATCGTTGCAGGACCGAACCCAAGAAGTCCCTCTATTGGCCACCCGAGTGACAGCCACGAGAGGTTTTCCTAGACCGCAAAATAAACACTGCCTTTTCTCAGAAAAGGCAGAGTTTACACTGCTCGGTCTGCAAGGACAGGCTATAGTGGTTAAGCTGTAGTAGTTGTGGTGCCTCTAGTGTTCATTTATGAAGAATCAACAGACTGCACGCAGACCTAAATAATAATAGTAATCCAGACCACCACGTGTTTATATATTACAGCATGCAGTTAGAGCTTCAAACAAGAACTATGACTCAAATAGAGAACAAATCTTACAATTGGAGCTTTCAAACTGACTCCCCAAAGTAACGTCAGAGCTCAGAAACAGAGCTTGTCAGAGCTCCCGTTCCCTCGCTCCCTTTATCCCGGCTCCAGCTGACGCAGGATTATATCTCCTGTGTCCTAATGATAGAAATATATCAGTTGCCGAGATTAGTTCTAGATGTCCCAAGGCCAGTATCCTGCGGGTGCGTTAGAGCAGGCGAGTGATGCTTCCAAGGCTTCCTTATAATAAAATAAAGGATTTATGGTTCCCATCTAGCCTGCTCTATATAACTCTTTATCAAGACGTCAGGATGTATATCAACAAGTCATTCAGCGACTTTCCCTGTGTGTATTTCTTACTGACGGTTTCTATTGACAGTTTTTCTCAGAATAATCTACCACCTTTGGAAGGAACTGTGCAATTAGCCCTGAGCTAAAATGCTCTCCATCCAATTTACACGCAGGGATCCACGGAGACCGCAATATCCAAAATAAATCCTTCGCCCCGCTCAGGGCCACAAAGAGATCTCACAGTGATACAAACGCTGCAGACAGAGCTGGAGGTTGTATCATTTCCAATCACAAGTGTCTTTATCCATGGACTGTGTGATAGCCCACAGGGCCGTGTTGGATCCTGGAACAGTAGAACAGCTCTCCTTTACATGAGGAGGCGGGCTGAATGCCAGCTGGATAAGAGGCATGTGTGGGTGTGGGGAAGTGTAGGTATAATATAGGGGAGTGGTAAAAAAAGGGGCCATCTTAGAATAACAGCTTGGTAACAGCTTCCAGTGTTCCTTGTTCCTGGGATTGTGTTACCAGTGCTTTCTAGACAGCCAGGGCATGGATATTGAGGGTGTTCTTGTTGCCCTTAGGGCTGAGGCCCAGCTGGATTGTCTGCAGGGTGCCGCCGTGGTTGCCGCCTCCCCCGCCGGTGGTCGGGTGTGGCTCCCTTCCCGTTTTAGTCCCTCTTGAGAGGCCTGGGCTAGGGGGCGGAGCAAGGGCCTGCACTTGAAGTCGGACAGCAGGGACAAAATTTGCAAAGGGGAGTTTGTGGAAATATTTTCCCTCCTCCCCCTGGAGGACTTGCTCCCGACAGATAAAGATGCTAAGGAATTGGATTTTGGCTGTTTTCTATCCCTGCCAGTGTAATTGGGGAAAAGGCACCCGAGAAATGCTCTTCTCTTTTTTGTTACCATATATTTGTAACGTGTGTCGGGTATATGGGGGTATGGGATGGTGGCAGTATGACAAGCAATTCCGCCAGCGTTTGACAGTCCACAGGTTGGGACAAAATGGATATCGGCCTATGGCTGGCGATTATGACTCGCCCGGCATTGCACCAAGGGGGTTTTGTTTTTTTTTCTCAGGGGAACAGGTGTGGGAACTTTGGCAGTGTGGAGCGCCTTTCTCAGTGAGTACAATGGCAGGTCCTACTGGCACCAGCCAGAGGTTCCTAATTCCTTGCTCTATCTGTTTACTTGGGATGCATTGGTGTACAGAGTCCTGGCCGGAGTCCTGGCAATCGGCAGGTCTGACTCGGAACCTAGTATTCCTGGAGGTGTTCCCCATTGTAATAGTAGTTAATCTGTGGGGGTCCTTCCTTTGGGATCGGCGGGTCGTGTTTTACTGTGACAACCTGGGGGTGGTTTTTGCCATTAACAGATTGAGGGCTTCCTCCCCCGGGTGGTACTGCTTTTGAGGTATCTGGTGTTGCACTGCTTGTCCTTAAATGTTACTTTCAAGCTGTGCACATTACGGGCGTTAGGAATATAACAGTGGATGCTCTTTCTCGTTCACAGTGGCAGGCGTTTTGGGCGGCTGTGCAAGGAGCGGACACAGAGGGTTCCTCCTGCCCAGCGGAATTGTGGTACCTTGGCCTGAACGAGTAAGGGCGTGGGTTCGGTCTTCGGTGTCGGAGGCCATGTGGACTCGGTATAGTAAGGCATGGGGGGCCTAAGGTTCCGGACTCCCGTATGAAATCTCCGGGGTGTTACTGTTAGGGATTGTATCGGTCCTCCCTCAGATTTGTTTTTCTGATTTTGAGGTGCGGTTGTTCCAGGTGGCATTCACGTTTGCCTTCTTTGGGGCTCTGTGAGTTGGAGAGCTATTAAGCCCCAATAAACGGGCGCCAGGTAGGATTCTCTTTACGGACGTATCATGTGCGGATGGGGTGATTCGATTCCTCTTGCGGCGCTCAAAAAACGATGTTTGCAGTCATGGGGTTTGGGTCACCATTCAAGCGATTACAGAGTCCAGGACGTGCCCCATATCGAACTTCCATAGGTATTGTTCCGTTTGCCCGCCGTCTATGGGCCCTTGTTGATCCACGGGGACAGGAGTTATTTGTCCAGGTTTCAATTTATTAGGGTCTTTCGGATGGTGCTTGAGCTGCTTGGCATTCTGAGGAAGGAATTTGGGGGTCACTCCTTCCGGATTGGGGCAGCGACAGAAGCTTCTCGTTTGGACTTCTCCAAGCAGGCTATCCAGAGGATTGGCAGATGGGAGTCTAGGAGGTTTTGGTCCTATGTGTGCCCAACCGGGCTGATTGCGTTTTCCCCTGTGTTTTCTCCGGAGGGTCCAGCCGACGGGTCGGCTAGTTGGACATTCCTATGTTAATTGGACCCATCTCTGTGCGTGGGTTCGACCTGGTGGGACTCGGCCTTCCAAGTTAGCAGATATCAGATGGTTTGGGACTCGTGGCATGCGATGGGTTCAGCTGCTTCATGAAATAGTCCAGCTTTCTAGTCTTCTAGAAGCCCTGGACGTGTTGGTCATACACCTTGGGGGCAATGATTTGGGAGCAATGCCAGTGTGGGGCCTGGGGGAAGGATTAAGCGTGATCTGGCACCTTGTATATATATTTAAAAAAAAAAAAAATTACATTTGATTTTTTTTTCTTACAAAAAAAAATGCATATACATTAGCATTGTGCATGGCAAGAATATTTAGATGCCCAAATTTCAGCCAAATTTTTGTAGAATTTCAATACCAAAAGCTGATTCAGACTGACCATCAGGGGACATAAACAGGCCGATCAGTGTACTAGTATAAATATTCTGTATATATTCTGCAGTACTTTGATAGGAGAATGTTCTCAGCATTTATTTCACAGATCAAGTGAGAAGTGACCAATTAAAAAAAGAGGTGGACCAGTCAAAATAAATCTATATCTTTATATTACCGTATGTATTTGGTATTTTATTCCCCTCTCTGTTGGTCATTTCTCTCTTGATTTATAAATAATATAAATGTATAGTGACTGCCCCCCCTAACCATCACTTATCTTTTTTACCCATCAATAATCTTCTCTTTTTTTGGCAGCCCAAGTGGGATTCAGAATCACAAACCAAAACAGGCATATTCGGTCATTACACGCTTTGGTTGGCTCGTGATTTGGTCCATTGTGACCTGGCGTTTGGGAATTTGACCGATTATCTGATTGGCCCAAATTTGGATGAATTGCAGTTCAGACCGAAATTAATCTCCAAGTCTAATATGCATATCGTCATCCATTAGTAAACCATAAGATAGGCATTAAATAAAATATCTGTGTTCATTAATTAAAATACTGTAACAATGAACTGATATACAATGAATAACAAATGTTGCCCGTCCTGGTCGATAATCCAAAGTTAAATCTTTCTTCCAAAGAATAATATATTGTCTGTACATGTAGAATGCAGTTGTTTATATTTTTTAGTATATTCTCTATGAGCTGTGCTATTATACGTCCCGAAGTTATTGTGAAATGATTTTTATGACAAGTTGACACTTTCTATCATTTCTATAAAGATCAAAACGCTCCGCACAACACACACAGGCTCTATTTTACAAGGTAAAAATGAAGAGATTTGGTTACGCCACCTTTTCCCCTCTGTGCTGAACCCACCACAGCCTCACCGTTTGCAGTATCAAGCCAGTATCAATGGATTCTCACAGTCCTGTGTGCGTGTAATTTGGGCATCCAGTGGGTGTTGTGTCGGCGGTCCGATTTCTCATACAAATGGCTTGTGAATGCTGTGTCCTGTGAATCTGAGTCGCAGTGGCCCTTTGGGAAACCAGGCAACACTGTGCCAACGGCCAGTAAATCCGTGGCCTGAGAATGTGTATTAATTTCTATTCCTGCAGTTTCTGGGCTGGGCGTCTCACTCCTTACAAATCTCCTGTCAGTAACTAAACCGAGATCTGTTGTTTTTCCTCCACTTCCCATTGATTTGTTGAAGGGGGGGCCCGTGACATTTTTTTTATTTTTAATTCCGAACCAAGAGCTGAGCATTCAGACTCTGACAGAACAAACAGGTTTCTCGGAGACTGCCCTGAGCTGATGTCTTTTTCCCTGCGGTTGTCATCAGAGCATCGCTCTCAAACCCTGGCCTCTCAGAATCAGGCCGATCGCTAACATGTTGTCAACATGTTGTTGACCTATTTCATTGGTTTTGTTGGCCGTGGAAATCAATCTTACAGAAAGCTTGCTGCTCATTATTCACTACCTGTCATAATTGGGAGAAATGTCTCTCCTTTCGATGAAGGGGAGCGGGAACCAATAAACTGCTCTCTCCTGCGGGTCACCACCAAACTGCTGATTAGGAGTCGGCACAAATGAAGCGATCACTAAGTGGATTTCTGGAATTTAGGTCTCATCACCTGTCACACATTAAAATATGATGCTAATATCTCCTCGTCACCAAATCGTGGCACCGCACCAACACGACAATTCTAGTGCCACTCAATGTCTGCGATGTTAAAATTAATGCCACAGCGTGTCTGTAATATTTATTATAATGCTAAGGCATGTCTGTAATATTTATTATAATGCTACGGCGTATCTGTAATATTTATTATATTGCTACGGCATGTCTGTAATATTTATTATAATGCTACGGCATATCTGTAATATTTATTATATTGCTACGGCATGTCTGTAATATTTATTATAATGCTACGGCGTATCTGTAATATTTATTATAATGCTACGGCGTATCTGTAATATTTATTATATTGCTACGGCATGTCTGTAATATTTATTCTAATGCCACGGCGTATCTGTAATATTTATTATAATGCTACGGCGTATCTGTAATATTTATTCTAATGCTACGGCGTATCTGTAATATTTATTATATTGCTACGGCGTGGCTGTAATATTTAGTATAATGCCACGGCGTATCTGTAATATTTATTATAATGCTACGGCGTATCTGTAATATTTATTATAATGCTACGGCGTATCTGTAATATTTATTCTAATGCTACGGCGTATCTGTAATATTTATTATATTGCTACGGCATGTCTGTAATATTTATTCTAATGCCACGGCGTATCTGTAATATTTATTATAATGCTACGGCGTATCTGTAATATTTATTATAATGCTACGGCGTATCTGTAATATTTATTATATTGCTACGGCATGTCTGTAATATTTATTCTAATGCCTCTGGCGTGTCTGTAATATTTACTATAATGCCACGGCGTGTCTGTAATATTTATTATAATGCTACGGCGTGTCTGTAATATTTATTATAATGCTACGGCGTGTCTGTAATATTTACTATAATGCCACGGCGTGTCTGTAATATTTATTATATTGCTTGGCGTGTCAATGATATTTATTCTATACCATGTCGTGTCTAATATTTATTCTATACCATGGCATGTCAATGATATTTCTTTAAATGCCTCATCATCTTGTGGTATGAATTGTAAAAGAAAACATTAACTGCCTATATCTTGCCCCGTGCTTAATATCAAATTGATGCTTAAAAGCCATATGAAACAAAAGTTTTCTGCTTGGTTCATCTATTCTGTTTGCGTGCACAAATTTACTCTCAAATGCTACATCAGCCACACAAGTACTGCGAGGATGAGATAAAGAAACTCAGAGTTGGAGAACGTGCAGAGACTAAGGTTGGTCAAAACACATCACTGGGACATCTTCAAAAAGTATAAAGACACGGTTTTATCTGATCGTGGTGCGCGCCGGCTGAATTACTTTGAAAGTACTAAACCTCTGGCACTTTGTTTAGTAATCCTGCTTCATTGTTCAATAATAATATTTTAATTTGGACCAGATGTTTCACATGCCTTATTTTCTTCAACAACAGCTTTTATTTAACACTGTCAATGTGAATTCTCTGTCTTTGAGAAGACCGGGCAGAGTTTGGAAAAGGACTTTGCATGTTGGAAGAGACGTAGAATGTTCGTAGAAGACCAGTCCACGTGCAGATAAAGGATTTGAGATCTAGAAAGCAGCATCTGCGTGAAAGCTGGGTGTGACCCATTAATGTATAGCCTGGAGGGCTGTGTAGAAGGCGGCCGATTGCTGCAGCGAAAACATGCACAAGGCTCAGTAATGTGGCCTTGTTTCCCCCAGGCCGGCTTTTAAACGCGTCTCGTACGAGGCCCCATACATTCTTTTCCATTCTCCTTTACTTTAATTTCTCTCATATAATTTCACTGAGCTACTGAACCGCATCCAATTGTTCAAAATGCTTTATGTACTTATTGAAAATGTGTAACAACAAGTTAAAATGCCTCCGAATGACATCGCAGCTCATGCGTGGATAATGGAAGCTGAGGGTAATAATGGAGGGAGACGAGATGTCTAATAAGGAGGAAACAAGAAGAAAGGGTTATTTATTGCACAGATCACATCCTCCGAACAGGAGTATACCGTCTGCAAATCTATAAATCAATATCCTGCTAATCAATAAGGCAATATCTACACCCCACACTCAGGAGCTAATGCTGCCCTCTATTCATGGGACATACCCCACTCATATAAACAGAGAAAGCTAATATTAAATAAAGTGTCAGCTCTTGGGGACCAATGGATCTGTAGGTGAAATGTACTTAATGTGAATACAGACTCAGATAAACATGAAATCCATGATGTATGACTGTGCTACATGTTTAGTGCTGTATATAGTAATACAGAGTAGGACTGTGCTGCATACAGTGAGGGAAAAAAGTATTTGATCCCCTGCTGATTTTGAACATTTGCCCACTGACAAAGAAATGATCAGTCTATAATTTTAATGGTAGGTGTATTTTAACAGTGAGAGACAGAATAAGAAAAAAAATCCAGAAAAACGCATTTCAAAAAAGGCATAAATTGATTTGCATGTCAATGAGTGAAATAAGTATTTGACCCCTTCGACTTCGTACTTGGTGACAAAACTCTTGTTGGCAATCACAGAGGTCAGAAGTTTCTTGTAGTTGGCCACCAGGTATGCACACATCTCAGGAGGGATTTTGTCCCACTCCTCTTTGCAGATGCTCTCCAAGTCATTAAGGTTTCGAGGCTGACGTTTGGAAACTTGAACCTTCAGCTCTCTTCACAGATTTTCTATGGAATTAAGGTCTGGAGACTGGCTAGGACACCCCAGGACCTTAATGTGCTTCTTCTTGAGCCACTCCTTTGTTGCCTTGGCTGTGTGTCTTGGGTCATTGTCATGCTGGAATACCCATCCACGATGCCCTGGCTGAGGGGAGGAGGTTCTCACACAAGATTTGACGGTACATGGCCCCATCCATCATCCCTTTGATGCAGTGCAGTTGTCCTGTCCCCTTAGCAGAAAAACACCTCCAGAGCATAATGTTTCCACCTCCATATTTGATGGTGGGGATAGAAACATAGAAACATAGGAACATAGAATGTGACGGCAGATAAGAACCATTCGGCCCATCTAGTCTGCCCAGTTTTCTAAATACTTTCATTAGTCCCTGGCCTTATCTTATAGTTAGGATAGCCTTATGCCTATCCCACGCATGCTTAAGCTTTACTGTGTTAACCTCTACCACTTCAGCTGGAAGGCTATTCCATGCATCCACTACCCTCTCAGTAAAGTAATACTTCCTGATATTATTTTTAAACCTTTGTCCCTCTAATTTAAGACTATGTCCTCTTGTTGTGGTAGTTTTTCTTCTTTTAAATATAGTCTCCTCCTTTACTGTGTTGATTCCCTTTATGTATTTAAATGTTTCTATTATATCCCCCCTGTCTCGTCTTTCCTCCAAGCTATACATGTTAAGATCCTTTAACCTTTCCTGGTAAGTTTTATCCTGCAATCCATGAACCAGTTTAGTAGCCCTTCTTTGAACTCTCTCTAAGGTATCAATATCCTTCAGAAGATATAGTCTCCAGTACTCTGTACAGTACTCCAAGTGAGGTCTCACCAGTGTTCTGTACAATGGCATGAGCACTTCCCTCTTTCTACTGCTAATACAACCAAGCATTCTGCTAGCATTTCCTGCTGCTCTGTTACATTGTCTGCCTACCTTTAAGTCATCAGAAATAATCACCCCTAAATCCCTTTCCTCAGATGTTGAGGTTAGGACTCTATCAAATATTCTGTACTCTGCCCTTGGGTTTTTACATCCAAGATGCATTATCTTGCACTTATCCACATTAAACTTCAGTCGCCACAACTCTGACCATTTTTCTAGTTTACCTAAATAATTTGCCATTTGGCTTATCCCTCCTGGAACATCAACCCTGTTACATAACTTAGTATCATCCGCAGAAATACATACCTTACCATCAAGACCTTCTGCAATATCATTAATAAAAATATTAAAGAGAATGGGTCCAAGTACAGATTCCTGAGGTACCCCACTGGTGACAAGCCCAAGCTTCGAATATACTCCATTGACTACAACCCTCTGTTGCCTGTCACTCAGCCACTGCCTTACCCATTCAACAATATTGGAATCCAAACTTAAAGATTGTAGTTTATTGATAAGCCTTCTATGTGCAACAGTGTCAAAAGCCTTACTGAAATCTCGGTAAGCAATGTCTACTGCACCACCCTGATCTATAATTTTAGTTACCCAATCAAAAAAATCAATAAGATTAGTTTGGCATGATCTCCCTGAAGTAAACCCATGTTGTCTCTGATCTTGAAATCCATGTGATTTTAGATGTTCAACAATCCTATCCTTTAACATGGTTTCCATAATTTTCCCCACTACTGAAGTAAGGCTTACTGGCCTATAGTTGCCCGACTCCTCCCTATCACCTTTCTTGTGAATGGGCACATTCGATAATTTCCAATCTTCTGGGACTACTCCTGTTAACAATGATTGGTTAAATAAATCTGTTAATGGTTTTGCTAGTACACCACTAAGCTCTTTTCATAGCTTTGGGTGTATTCCATCAGGTCCCATTGACTTATTTGTCTTTACTTTTGACAGTTGAAATAGAACCTCTTCCTCTGTAAACTCACGTGTAATAAATAACTCATTTATCCTTTTTCTTAACTGAGGTCCCTCTCCTTCATTTTCATCTGTAAATACTGAACAAAAATATTCATTGAGGCAGTCAGCTAGACCTTTATCCTCATCTACATACCTTCCTTCTTTTGTTTTTAATCTAACTGATCCTTGTTTTACTTTTCTTTTCTCATTTATGTATCTAAAAAAAGTTTTGTCCCCCTTTTTTACTGACTGTGCTATTTTCTCTTCTGTGTGTGATTTGGAAGCTCTTATAACTTTCTTAGCCTCTTTCTGCCTAATCTTATAGGTCATTCTGTCTTCCTCACTCTGGGTTTTCTTATAATTACTAAATGCTAACTTTTTGTTTTTTTACTATTTTGGCCACATCTGCGGAGTACCACAGTGGTTTCTTGAATTTTTTGCTTTTACTGACAAGCCTAATGCAATTTTCTGTTGCCTTCCGTAGTGCAACTTTTAAATAATGGCGTTCTTGGGGTCATAGGCAGCATTCCTCCTCCAACCATGGCAAGTTGAGTTGATGCCAAAGAGCTTGATTTGGTCTCATCTGACCACAACACTTTCACCTAGTTCTTCTCTGAATCATTCAGATGTTCATTGGAAAACTTCAGACAAGCCTGTACATGTGCTTTGTTTGAGCAGGGGGACCTTGCGGGCGCTGCAGGATTTCAGTCCTTCACAGTTTTTTTTCTGTTTTCTTGGTGACTATGGTTCCAGCTGCCTTGAGATCATAAATAAGATCCTCTCGTGTAGTTCTGGGCTGATTCCTCACTGTTCTCACAAAGTGATATCTTGCATGGAGCACCAGACCGAGGGAGACTGACAGTTATTTTGTGTTTCTTCCATTTCCGAATAATCGCACCAACTGTTGTCACCTTCTCACCAAGCTGCTAGTCGATGGTCTTGTAGCCCATTCCAGCCTTGTGTAGGTCTACAATCTTGTCCCTGATATCCTTGGACAGCTCTTTGGTCTTGGCCATGGTGGAGAGTTTTGAATCTGATTAATTGATTGCTTCTGTGGACAGGTGTCTTTTATACAGGTAACGAGCTGAGATTAGGAGCACTCCCTTTAAGAGAGTGCTCCTAATCTCAGCTCGTTACCTGTATAAAAGACACCTGGGAGCCAAAAATCATGCTGATCGAAAGGGGATCAATTACTTATTTCACTCATTGATATGCAAATCAATTTATAACTTTTTTGACAGTTTTTCTTGATTTTTTTAAAATTTTGTAGTGATACATAGTATGACTGTGCTGTATATAGTGATAGAGAGTATGATTGTACTGCATATAGTGATAGTGAGTATCAGCAAATGATTCCTTTCCCACCCACTGATTTGTGTTATGCAGTTTCTGAACATATTTGTTTGCTTTCTGAACTATTCTTTGTCACATATCTCCACTATATTCCATACTGATTGTCAGCTCTTTTGCGCAGAGATACTCTGCAGTTTTTTCACTGCTTGTTCTGTTATTTAATGGTGGCTTGCCAGCGGATTCTGGAGATTTACTGCACAGACAGGCCGCTAGTAAAGAATCGAGTTGTGGTAGGTGTCCCCATCTGAAACCGTTGTCACTCATTGCTCTGGGATTATTGTCCAGGAATGCAGAGCGAGGTGCCAGGCGATTGGATTCTTCACGTAGATTTATGGTCGTTCCTGGCTGCACCGCAATGAATTTTCACTTCGATCCCATTATTCAAATGGAAACAGCTTCTGTTCTGGGCTGCAGTCAGATTGCTTCTCCTGCATGGGGGATTCTTTGCATGTAACCCTTCAGGATCTCAAAGCAATCACAGAATTCACAGGATTAAATCAGCCTGGTCACCCTACTAATTGCTGGGGGACCTCCACTGGAGGTATCTCTGCATCCTTAATTAACCTGGTGATTTGATTCTGATCAACTTGCACATTGCGAGTGTAATGGCGCATGGTGACTGCATATTACTTAACATTTCAAATGGACAAAGAGGACACTTTGGCCAGTATAAAGTTCTGTAGATTGTTATAGTGATAGTATAGTACTGGGCTCCAGGGATTGAAATGGTGCAGTGTTCTCAGGATCACGGCTCGCACACTTAGTCATTTTCTTACTATGTATATTTTTAATGGGACAATAAATACAGTCCATTCCTCAGATCTAGTATTCTCCAGGAAAATCCACGAGATAAAGCTTATTTTCAGCCAGGGGGGTATATATATCTTATTTAGTACGAACCTGTTGTAGTAGAGTTAGAACCAGGGCGAGAGGGGCAGGGATTGGAATTTTCTTAATCCAGGGTCTGCAGTCAGGAACCATCCCAGCTCATTTACTAGAAATCTAGTTGACTCCGTCTTTGGAAATTGCCAGTTTGGAAGACATATGAATATTGTCCGAGTCTATTTTCTGATTCTGGTCTAAATGTATCATTCATCTTCATCTCACAGCATCTGTCTGTTTGGCGACTATGTCCCTGTTAAGATTATATACATTGCTGTGCTAGAGTTATATATTATTATTTTTTTATTGCATTAGCCGGTCAGACCCTGTATGTGGATCAATCTCTATCAGGATCATCCTGACAAATCCAGTAAAGAATTCTCCTTCATTTAGACCAGGTTAGGGGAAAGGTTTCAATTAGTCCTTATATCCAATTTATTTTGCATTTATTTTCTCACCAGAAGCTTTGAGAGGGATGGGAGCTGCTCAGTGTGCATTTTTCTAGCGCTCTGTCCAAGATATTTCCCTTCGTGTCTGCAAGGAGTGCAATAATTCAGCATATTTAAGAATCTTAAGTGGTTCTTCTCACTGCTGGAGAACTCATGGCTCACAGTCCTAATGAGACCATCAGACATCAAACCCGTTAACATTTCAAACACAAGATGGGCTTCCATTTCATCTGTGACTTTCATGGGGGGAAGGTAAATGACAACCAGTGACATATCCAAACCAATATACATGTGAAAATCCGGAACACAAATCTAGTGGACATCTTCAAACTGGAACCAGTATCAAAATGTCTTCTATAAAATGAAACCTCCAAATCTTATGAGTATCTTTAAACTTGAACCTTGATCCAATAGGTATCACCAAACTGAAAACCCCATATCTACCGAACATCTACAAATCATAAACTAATCCCAAAAAATCTCCAAAACTGAAACCCTAAATCCAATGGAAATCTCCAAAACTGAAACCACCATACCCAATGAGCATCTTCAAATCCAAACTTGAGTCCAATGGACATTTCCAGAACTGTAATACTCAATCCAAAGGAAATATCTAAGTAGAAACTTCAATCCAAAGGACATCTCCAAACCAAAACCCAAATTCAACATTTTGGACAATTTTAATCAAATCTAATGGACCTTTTCAAACTGAATAGCAATGAACATCTTCACAAAATGATAAAGGGACGCAATACCTTGTGGGTGTCTTCAAATCTGAATCAGAATGAGTTAATATGAAAATTAAGAGGACGGAAAACAAAGTATAGTGTATTATGTTACTGTTATCGGTGAGGTAAATAATAAAAATGCACTTATAGATTTTATGATCAGCTCCAAAAGTATGCTCCTGAGCGGTACAATCCACACCTGTGAATATAAATGTAGTCTTGGTCTGGTGTTTGGAAGTCCTCGCTTGAGAGCGCAGTAGAAGCGAATCACCGTTAAGAGTAATATATAAAAAAATAAAACAAAATATAGTGCTCTTTGATAAAAGGTGATAAAAGTAATAAAACAAGAGGTGCTCACAAGAGGAGAGCAAAACAGTGTTTGCTCATCCTTATAGCTTGGGTGGTGTATTCCCCACCAAGTAATTTGAAGTGAGAGTCTTCTCTGAATAATTTTCTAGATACAGTCAGGAAGTTCTGGGTAGGTTAAAATATACCACTTTTTTTAGAAATAAAATACAAAACCATACAAGGAAAATACACTGACGCGTTTCACTAAACCATAGACTTTCTCAACACTTGGATACGGTTTTAGATTTTATTTCTAATAAAAGTAGTGTATTTTAACCTACTCTGGACCTTCCAGACTTTATCTAAATAATCCAATGGAAAGCTCAAAACTAAATCCAAATTCAATGGACAGCTTGAGCCTGAAACCCCAATCCAACAGACATTTCAAAACTGAAACCCCAGTCCAATGGTTGCCTTCAAAATGAAATGTCAACATACATTTACAAACTGGTTGCATAATCTAATGGATATATCTTGTACTGAGTAACAAACCTACTGCTAATAGCTTGTGCTGAGTAACCTACCTACTGCTAATATCTTGTACTGAGTAAGCTACCTACTGCTAATATCTTGTACTGAGTAACCTACCTTCTCCTAATATCTTGTACTAAGTAATTTACCTCTAACCTACCTCTAATATCTTGTACTGAGTGCCAGACAGTAAGTCATTACCTACCTCTTACCTTACTCTAATAGCTTGTACTGAGTAACAGACAGGACGTTATTACCTACCTGTAACCTACTGCTAATATCTTATACTGAGTGCCAGACAGTACGTTATTACCTACCTCTAACCTACTGCTAATATCTTATACTGAGTGCCAGACAGTACGTTATTACCTACCTGTAACCTACTGCTAATATCTTATACTGAGTGCCAGACAGTACGTTATTACCTACCTCTAACCTACTGCTAATATCTTATACTGAGTAACAGACAGTAAGTTATTACCTACCTGTAATCTACTGCTAATATCTTATACTGAGTGCCAGACAGTACGTTATTACCTACCTCTAACCTACTGCTAATATCTTATACTGAGTGCCAGACAGTACGTTATTACCTACCTGTAACCTACTGCTAATATCTTATACTGAGTGCCAGACAGTACGTTATTACCTACCTGTAACCTACTGCTAATATCTTATACTGAGTGCCAGACAGTACGTTATTACCTACCTCTAACCTACTGCTAATATCTTATACTGAGTAACAGACAGTAAGTTATTACCTACCTGTAACCTACTGCTAATATCTTATACTGAGTGCCAGACAGTACATTATTACCTACCTCTAACCTACTGCTAATATCTTATACTGAGTGCCAGACAGTACGTTATTACCTACCTCTAACCTACTGCTAATATCTTGTACTGAGTAACAGACAGTAAGTTATTACCTACCTCTAACCTACTGCTAATATCTTGCACTGAGTAACAGACAGTAAGTTATTACCTACCTCTAACCTACTGCTAATATCTTATACTGAGTGCCAGACAGTACGTTATTACCTACCTCTAACCTACTGCTAATATCTTATACTGAGTGCCAGACAGTACGTTATTACCTACCTCTAACCTACTGCTAATATCTTGTACTGAGTAACAGACAGTAAGTTATTACCTACCTCTAACCTACTGCTAATATCTTGCACTGAGTAACAGACAGTAAGTTATTACCTACCTCTAACCTACTGCTAATATCTTGTACTGAGTAACAGACAGTAAGTTATTACCTACCTCTAACCTACCGCTAATATTGTATACTGAGTGCCAGACAGTAAGTCATTAGCTTCCAGTGTCAGCAAACATTACCTCCCTGTCACTAATTTCTATGTCCGTTGCATTTAAGAAAAATAACTTAAGTAAAAATCCTTTGAACACAATGATAAAGAGTGCAAACAGCATGGAAATACTTAATTATGGTTTTAACACGCAGCACAGAGACAGTTTAAGTGGACATGTGATGTGGGTCACAGACTCCCTTACTGTCTAGAAACCAAATTAATTGCTGCTTGTATCTCCAGCCATACCGTCCCGAAAACCAGAACAAAGAGCCATCTCTCCTCTCTGTAGCTCCAACATACTGAACTTTTCGCTAGTAATATGTACTTTAGAAAAAAGCGGACTGAGATGTTAATAAAATGATCACACATGACTCGTTGAGCCCAGGGTCCTATTATTAATGCAAGAAGCTGAACGGGTCCCTGTTTGCACAATCCATCAGGTTTCCCGAGTATCTGGGAGCTCTCCAAACGATGGGATGCTTGGAGATTTCATTTCTGTCCTTAATCATGTTTAAAGAATCTAACATTAGGGGATTGGTGGAGACAATTAGCTTCAGTACATTAACCCGGACTGATAGATGTTAAATAACTTGGCTTTCGTGCGTGTGCCGGGACATTCACGACGGACTCTCGTGGGACCCCCTGAAATCTCTACTGTTTGAGAAGCTAACACCTACTATCCAGTTAGCTGCAAACGGTAAATACTCGCTAGATGTAAAAACACCGGTCCGCATGAAATAAAATATATCCATATAAGTGCTCAGAATAATTAAGCTTAGTCTAGTCTTTTCGAACAGATTTGGAATGCCTTTATTTTTTTTTTGCCTTTTAAATATTGAGGGCATTTTTTCACAATATTGTATTTATTATCAATATGTATATATATATATATATATATATATCATTTAGGATTGACACTAAGATCTATGGTTTATGGGGTGTAAATAATGACAGTCTTTGATACAGGAGGGCACAAGCAGGTCTAATGTCTCTCTCTGCACAAATTGCAAATGTGTAGAAACAGATCAGGTTCAGATACTTAGATACTTCTGACACCATGTTTTATTTGGTTCAATTAAATACAGTGCAAGCTATTAGTGAATGCACGCCATGATAAAATAATAATCGGAAGAAACACCAAAACATGAAGTAAGGGCAATATAAAAGGCAGCCATAGAGTTTCCTGTAAACCAAATATAAAATCTCCCTGTTTTAGTGAAAATAAACCAACATTGTAAAATGTGGATGAGTCCAAGTCCTTGTAATAACATATTCAACAGGTTCAGTCTCCCGGTTGGTCGTGAATGGCTTCCACTACAAGTGAAGACTGGTCCTGGTTGTGTAAGAGCTTCTTAGCTCACTCTAAAGTTACTGGGCTCTTCCCTCTACTTACTGGCCTGCCTTGGGCTTGACTGCAGGTATACTTGGTTGTTTAGGGCTGCCATTAATGCTAGTCCGTGGTATCACATCTGTACACCCCTTCCTGCTGACTAGTGAGTGTTTCCTTGTTAAGCCATGCATGTCTGGTCTGTCAAGTGGATATTGTGAAACAGGCTGCTCAGCCACTAGCAAATCCAGACGATTGTGTCGGCCTTCAATGTCCACAAGATAAGAGTGTGGTGCAACCTTTTGCAGACAGGTAATCCAACGACCTGTCTGATCTCTAGACAGTGGTTTCATATGGCTTTGTTCCCCAATATTCAATTCAGTCAAATCTCTAGCAGCTGTGTCATATCGTGCCTTGAACACTCACCTCTTAAGTTGTAACTTTTTTGGTACAACTTGTATCAAAGTAGCTTGTAGGAGGTCTTTAATCTCAGGACTACTATCCATGCCCTCGGTTGGAGTGTTTCTCCACTATAAGAAGGCCTTCCACGTGTCTGTACTATCACTTTTTGCTTTCTTGCATAAATTCGTCACTACCTTCACAGCGGATTCAGCTATGCAGTTAGCCTGTGGATGTCGTGATGAAGAAGCCACATGCTCGGACTCCCATTTAGTGTCTGAATTGTAAGCTTGCAAACTGACGTTCATTATCAGAGATTACTGTATCTGCTTGGTCGTGATGGGAAAACAGCTCCTGGCACCTCTTAACTGTACTTCCAGTGGATAAGTGAAGAAGAAGTTAAACTTCCAAGAAGTCTAAGTAATGATCGACTAATATCATGTACTCTTTTCCTGCATAGTTGAATAAGTCCATACTGACTGTCTACCAAGGACGTTTAGATATCTCATGTGACATCATGGTTTATTTTTGTTGCAAATGTTTATATTTATTATAAGTTGGACAATTGCTGATATAGTCTTTGAAATCACCTTGAATGCCAGGCCAATAAAGAGTATCGTGAGCTTGTCTGTAGCATGCCTCACCCCCAATGCGGCTTGAATGTTAAAACGTAATAACAGCTCGGCTCTCACTGACTTTGGCACTATGGCTGTTGGCCCTTTGTACAGGATACCATATTGTATGCTGATCTCATCTCTGAAGGACCAATATATCTTTACAATTGCAGTTCCTGCATCCTTTTCATCTGTCCACCCACTCAGAACTATAGACTTCAGTGCTTGCAAAGCTGTATCTCTGCTGTGTGCTGTATTAGCTGATGCAGCTGCTGATCTGTGACATTAAGATAGTCTGCTCCATTGACTTCGGCAAACAAAGTTTGTTCCTGCTGCAGCAAACAAACGGTAAGACGCTCATGCTCACCTTCAGGTACCACGTGTTCTGTTGTAGCTCTGTTTAGGGCATCACATCCTGGCTTGTAGACAACATTGAGATTGTAATGCTGTAATGTAAGCATCATGCTCTGGAAACACCTGGGAGCACACAAAA
The DNA here is from genome assembly GCF_036172605.1 of Pelobates fuscus. Classification (NCBI taxonomy): domain Eukaryota; kingdom Metazoa; phylum Chordata; class Amphibia; order Anura; family Pelobatidae; genus Pelobates; species Pelobates fuscus. The sequence continues at coordinate 13,537,012 of NC_086325.1, forward strand.
AAGGCTTCTTCAAAATGGCCAATAGCAGTTTGTGATCAACTTCAGCTCTGATTGCATCCCGGCCATAGATGATGGAAACACTGGCAGGCTGAAATAGTCATTAAAAATGTCTTCTTAATCTGACTAAAGAAAGTTCTCTGGATGCAAATGCAACAGGCTGACCTTCCTGCGATAAACATCCTTGGCCAATCTTGCTTGAGTCACTTTGTATTTTAACATCGTAGTATTTCAACGCCGGGCAGCTGTGAACAATCGTTTTATTTCCTCCACTGCCAAGTCATGCTAGGGAAGCCAGTGCCAAACTGCATCTTTTTCCAAAAATCTTCTCAATAACTCACGTACCTCAGACAAGTGTGGCATGATTTTGCTAGGTATGTGACAAAGCCAATAAAACACTGTGATTTGACGTCACCAGACTGTGGCATGTCTACAATGGCAATAATATTATCCTGGTCAGCTTGTAAGTCGTGTGAGGTCAGGATATGTCCATGGAAGTGGACAACTTGTACCTTGAATTGCAATTTCTTTATGGTGAGTGTGGCTAACAGAACCTTGCCACAGGCTTTTGGAGGGGCCTGCTTGCCAGCCTCCTGCCAAAAGACTATGGGCCAGGTTAGCGACTGTAAAGGCCCATATATTATTCCCCCTGGTTCCCCTAGTTCAGCACTTTCCACTTGTGCGCATAGAACCAAACGCTAGTTCTCTGGCAGCCGTTCGCATGGACCAAAACCGCGAATAGACTTCAGTGAGATTTAGCCGCGAACGCTCTGGAACTATTTTCGGCAGGAAGACTTTGCGGTTCCGAGTCGGTCCCTCAGCGGCACTTAGAATGCCATTGGCTATTGGATCAATTAAATGAGGTTGATACACCTCTTTCTACCACAGGGAGTCCATAAAGGCATCTCTTGCATAAACAAGTGTAAAAACTTGTGTGTTTCATAGTTTGTGCAAAAACAACCTCAAGTATTGGCATTAATGTCAGAAAATATGAAAATGATTGTACTAAACACATTGCAGGTCACAATTACGTATAATGGTATCACAACCATTTTTGTAGCTATTGAAAACCAAATAGCAGAATTTTTTTTTTTACATTAAGAAAATAGCGGGTTGTTCATTGATACCCACATGGATGAATTATTGGAAGAGTGGAGAGAAGAGGAGAACCTGTGTGCTGCCTGGGCCCCCTCTGCGGTAACAGGGAGCCGGGGGCCCCCCCACCGGACCACCAGGGATCATGGAATCTCCCCCCTCCCTGGACACAGGTAAGCAGGGAGGGAGGAGAAACATTTTATTAAATTAAAAAAAAATGTATGTGAAAATGCCCCTTCCTCCCCCTCCCCCTCCCCCCAGATTGCACATTTATTCACACACACACTACATACACTGACACAACACACACACACTGCATACACTGACACAACACACACACACACACTACATACACTGACAAAACACACACACTACATACACTAACACAACACACACTCTGCATACACCAACACAACACACACTCTGCATACACTAATACAACACACACACTGCATACACTAACACACACACTGCATACACTAATACAACACACACACTGCATACACTAATACAACACACACTGCATACACTAACACACACACTGCATACACTAAAACACTAATACAATACACACACTGCATTCACTAATACAACATGCACTGCATACACTACACACTAACACACTCACTGCATCCACACACTCTGCATTCGCTACACATTGACACACTCTGCATTCACTACACTAACACACACTCTGCATTCACTACACTAACACACACTCTGCATCTGCTACACACTAACACACTCTCTGCATTCACTACACATTAACACTCTGCATTCACTACACTAACACACACTCTGCATCCGCTACACACTAACACACTCTCTGCATTCACTACACATTAACACTCTGCATTCACTACACTAACACACACTCTGCATCCGCTACACACTAACACACTCTCTGCATTCACTACACATTAACACACCCTCCATTCACTACACTAACACACTCTGCATTCACTACACCCTAACACACACTCTGCATTTATTACACACTAACACACATTCTGCATTTATTACACACTAACACACACTTTGGATTCACTATACTGACACACACTCTGCATTCACTACACTAACATACACTCTGCATTAACTGTACACACAGCATCCACTACACAAACATCCTGTATTCACAGTACACACACTACATCCACCACAAATTGAAACACTCTGCATTCACTATACACAGACGCTGCGTCTAATACACACACTCCATCCACTACAGACACTGCATCCACTAAACACATTTCATCTAGTCCAAACAAACACTACATCCACTACACAAACAGACACTACATTCACTACACATTAACACTCTGCATTCACTACACTAAAACACACTCTGCATCCGCTACACACTAACACACCCTCTGCATTCACTACACATTAACACACTCTGCATTCACTACACTAACACACACACTCTGCATCTGCTACACACTAACACACTCTCTGCATCCGCTACACATTAACACACACTCTGCATTCACTACACATTTACACACACTCTGCATTCACTACACACACACACACACTCTGCATTCATTACACACTAACACACACTCTGCATTTGTCATGTCCTGCTCTGTTCTGTGGAGATGTCTGGCCTTGGCTTCTGGTATCCCGTACTCTTTTTGCTATTCTTGCTTAGTTTTCTTGGTTTTTGGTTTTCTATTCTATGTCTGGTTTTCTTTATGCTGGGATTTCTGGGTTCATTCCTATAATCCATCCCTGGGATTCCCAGTCTCCAGGTTTCATTTAAATGTTTGTTTTATGTTGCCACACCTGTTTGTTTTCCATCATTCACTATGTTTCAGTGTTCCTGCAGGCAGCTCCTCAAGGCGTCTGCCCTTTCTTGCAGGTAAGTGCTATATATGTGTTCTGAATCTGTGGTTATTTTAGCATACATTAGGCAGTGTAGGACCTGCCAGATATGGGGTACATTGGCGTTGTTGGCAGGCTTATGCAATGTATGATCATATAATGTGACTAAATCCCCATGATTTCCATATGTAGTACTTAGTTATTTCTCCTCTTGTTTTGCCTATGCTATCTTGTCTTGTTTTAGTTTGTATCCCCAGTCCATGTATTGTCCTGTCCAGTCATGCCCATGTTATGTTCATGTTTTCCTCATGTCTTGTGTATATGTTCTGGGTTTAGCTTACTATCCTTCTCTGGTTCTGGGTTCTATTAGTTCTGTCTTGTTTTCATGTTTGGTGCCTATCTCTAGTCTAGCCTTGTTTCTAGTACTGGATACAATCTTGCTGCAGAGCCTCCCTATTCATTCCTGGGAGGTCTGCTTAATTTCCAAGCTCCTAGTTCCTGGTATCCGCTGAAGCTATTCAGGGTCTTGGTATGTGGCTGCACAAACGCTGGTGCTCAACACCAGGGGGCGTGCGGTTACCCTGCACCAGACCCTGCTAATCCACCTCCACACTGTGACTCCTACTCTGAACATCAGGCATACTGGGTCCCGGTCCTGCACCGCCGCCTGGACAGTGTCTGGGTCCCGATCATCGGACCGCCACCCTGACAGCATTCACAATACTGACACACACTCTGGATTCACTATACTGACACACACTCTGCATTAACTGTACACACAGCATCCACTACACAAACATCCTGTATTCACAGTACACACACTACATCCACCACAAATTGAAACACTCTGCATTCACTATACACAGACACTGCGTCTAATACACACTATATCCACTACAGACGCTGCATCCACTAAACACAGTTCATATAGTACATTCACTATACACACTGCATCCGCTACACAAACACACACTCTGCATTCACTACACAAACAGTATCTAATACACACAAACACTACATCCACATTACACACAAACACTACACACATTCTAATTCACTTCCACTATACACACCACATTCAGTCCTGCATCATTGTCAGCGGACTAGGTAGGGCGTGGGCGGGCCCGGGAGGGGGGCAGACCTTGTGCTATGTCAGTGTAACGGACCGTTTCACTCACAAGAGGATAAAACACGTTTAGGCGATAATCCCCTTTCCAGATAGACCAGCAGCTACTGCAATCACCAATCTCCCGAACTCCAAACTGCACGAATCCCCCAACTCCCGAACAGGAAACACACAAACCCTGGAAGCAGCCGAACAGGAAAAGCCCTACGAACAGCTTACACTCCTGGCAATCAGCATACAGTCAAATTCCCCCCCAAGAATGAGACGACACTTCACTTTGAGGGTTAAGCAGGAACTCTCTGATTTATTCACACAACTGTCTTATAAAGGATTCTCCCATGCAAGGGAGGGATTTACAACAATTACACAATACACTAATCACACATGAGTTACCTCCCACAATGCCTCACAATCCCTCCCCTCTGGCCTGGAGATAGATGGGGAAGGAATCTAATTATCTCCAAGGACAGAGGCAAAACTCCATTACCCACATGGCAGACACAAAGACAGTAAAATACATAAAATTACATACTGATACATTGAACACATAAAACACACATTTCTACATATCCCCAGATAGCTTAGAACTGAGCGCACATTATTAGGTGAATGGCACTCAGATCACACAAATACAGTTTAATTGCCATGGAGCCAAAGTCTTTAATTACACGAATAGGCTCCATGGCATAGCTATCTGGGTTAAAACATATCCACATATCCCAAAGTACCGACTGAACTGGTGTTCGACACCAAGGGCACGAATAGGAACCAGGGGGCGGACGGCTCAGCTGTGTTCGCGCAAGTAAGTGTCCGTTTTCAGTTCCACAGTGTTAGTGCTGAACACCGCTGGCCTTTCGGGACTTAAAATGGCCGCTGCCACGTGTTCGTCAAACGAACAAAGGCCACCCAGCGTTCATCAATTAAGCTGCGGTTAACCGCAGCTTCTGGGCGGTCAATTGGCGGCACACTCCAGCTCCCCGGTGGTCCCCCGTTCGGTAGTTGGAATCTACCGAACACCACGGAAGAAAGGCACGAATAAGCCTTTCTGCAGGGAAAATAAACGGTTTAACCTGCAGGGCCATAGTCCAAAGGGAGCAGGCGAGCAACCAGGCTTCTCCAGTTCACAGTGGCGAGGTTGGTTTCGCCACAGTCAGGGGCCCCAAAATTTCTGATGGCAGCCCTGTTTGTGGGCTTTCTACTAACAACCATGTTGCTTATCCAGTCAGTTGGCTCTGATACTGAAGTAAGATGTCCTTTAGCTTCACACTTATCAAGTGGCACTTTGACTTGTGGTTTAATGGCTACTGGCCCATTGTGTGGGACAGATTGTACTGGGGGAATGGTAGGATCAAGTTCAAAATGAACCTCTCCTGGAACAGATACTACTGGGCTATTAAACATATCACCATAGACATTGAGGATTTGCTGTTTTGTCGGTGGCTTAGTCAGTGGACTTGCCAGGGGTTTTGCACACTGCGTATCGATATTGTGGATCTCAGCAGGAATTGCATCAGTCCCAGGCGCTCACATGGTGAACCAGACATCAGCGGCTTTGGTTGGCTTCAAAAATCTCAAATTCAAGTTTGTGCGTACAATTATATATGCTGCACTCTGTTTGGCAAAGTCCCAGTGATTCCATTAGTTCCCCTGAATATTACTTCAGCCTGGTGCTACTAGGGTGAAGAGGTGCCCTAGGTGCCAGTTGCATCTTGTCTTTTAAACTCATGACATCACACATTGCACCAGAGTCCAGCTGGTAGGGTTGGCCCATATTGCTCAGTTTGAGATTTACAAATCATTTTTGGCCCTTAGATTTTACAGCAAAAATGTATTATCTTGGGTAAATCACATCAGTGCTGAGTAGGTGTGCATCCTCCGAATCTGACATTTGCCCCATTGTGTGGAGTATCCTGGCTTCCTTTTACTTGACAGAAATACTCCAGCTAACCGAATGAACCTACTATATGATCTGCAGGTTCTCCAATATGCAGGACACTGTTCTTTGTACACTGCCGGCTTGCTCACCGCTGAGTGGCTTTGCCGATTATTGTGCTGATTCTTGTGCTGGGGATTTTAGTTTAGCTGTTGCTTTAAGGCTGCATTGATACTCTCAGTCCGTTGATCCTGCTCCATAGCTTTCACATGTCTGTCAGTGAGTTCTGCAGTGACAACGTATCTCATTTGCTGCATGTAGGGTTAAATCATGTTCCCTCAATAGGGGGGCAGCGTGTACTTTCAGTAATAATACCTAGAACTATTTTGTCCCAAATAAGTTAATCTCTCAAAGAGCCATACTCACAGCTTGCAGCTTTTCCTCTTAGCCGAGTGACAAAGTTGCCTATTGTTTCACCTTCTTCGTGCTTGCAACTGCCGAACATATATCTTTCATATATTACATTTGTTGACGTTTTATAAAAGTGCTTCTGACGTGTCCAGAATGGCCTTATTGTCAATATGTTATTCTTTTTTGAGTTTCATTGTAAACATGGAGGCTTTCACTGGCCATCAACCTCCTCGGCGTGGCCGCTTGCACTGCTGCTCCTTTAACCCTGTGGCTAAGGGGTGATCCTCACACTCACATCTTGCGTCGTCCACGTTACGTCTCCGTCATTGCCTCGGGTAGTGGAATGCTATTAGCAGCTGCCACAATATTGGTTTTCTCCCTTCCAATGCCCGACCTCCGGGACAGAACGGTCTTTGCTACAGGAGGACACAAGCAGGTCTAATGTCTCTCACTGAAAGAATTGCAAGCTCTTAGGATCAAACGTGTAGAAATAGATCAATGTGGTTGTTTTTTTTTACTTCTGACACCATGTTTTATGTGGTGTAAGTAATGACAGTGCACACAAATCATAATAAGATAAGGACAAGAAGAAACACAAAGGAAAGGAAATAATGGCAATAGAAAATAAACCCTAGAGTTGCCTGTAAACAAAATGTCCGTAACAGTCTATGCTTGCTCCGGTGCCAATCCGTCCTGCTCTATAAATAGAGCGCACTGAGAAACCATTGTTTTGTTAATTTACTCACCATTAAATGTTTGTGGGCGAACTCCCTCTTAGTTCAATCACAGATCTCCACTCACTCACAAGGAAAAACCAGAAGACTTTTTGAAGGAACACAAGAGAGAACTGTACTGTATTTGATGTATATTTATGGCGGTAACAATACAAACAAGCTGGTAGGAATTAAATTAGCAGGGGAGGTAAGGGAATTCCAGCAATCTGAGTTGTTCTGATTTGCTGAGGTCTGTTTATATGGGTCGTGTGATGTATTTTTCCATCCGGAGAAGCTGTAAATCGCAAATATCTACCCATACAGAGACTACGTGTCAGTATAGCAACATACACGTCCACCGAAATGAAACTGGTAACTTTATTATGAAAGATGTTACTGGACTTTCCTGTAAAATGGACACATTGATGAGATCTAAGCAAGATGCCAGAAGGGGGTGAAAATGGAAGTGCCGAAAATTGTGCCGGTTTGTTTGCTGTTGCATGGGATTGCTGGAAATTATGAAGATTTAAAAAGCTGGATGCAAGGACAGGACAGCATAGGAGTGATGCTAGAGATGGCCGGACAGGCTGAGAATCCAAGAATCTGGAGGAAGGCTGAAGCAGGTTGGGAGGTTAGGAAAATAGAGGTGAGCATTGGACAGGCTTATATTTCAAATAAGTGGTGGTAAGAATCAAACAGGAAGATAATCTAAGATAATGGACATAGGGACCAAACAGGGTGAGCGTCTGTAGAAGTTGGATACATGGACCTAGCAGATGATCGTCTAGTAAGATGGAGCATGGGGGAGACTGAGAGACTGGGAGGAGATTTGTGAGGCGAGAAAGGCCAAGAGTCTCTGTGTATCCATAAGGCATGAATTATACAGATTTAGGATGTGTTCATCGATAAAGTCATTATACGCCTCTCCCCTTTCCAAAGCATCACGGCTTCCTGTGGTTCAAGTCACAAAACACACCGAGTGAATTTATTTTATCAAAATAATGATTCCTTTGCTTTCCAAGAATTCATTCAGCTCTGGCGTATAGTTCCTAAAATATTAATGGCAGTTGTCTGTGTCTCCGCGTCAGGGGGAAATAGTCTTCAATCCCACACTGCCCTTCAGGCACCAAGCGCTTTCCAAGAGAAAACAAATCAAAGGGTTTCCGTGTAGGTTTTCTGCTCGTCGGTAACACCTTCTCAAGTCCAGAAGTCTCACGTCTGTTATACTCGAATAGTTCCTTATCAAAGCTCCTAGCTGGGACAAACGAGCTCCTGAGAGTTTATCATATGTAAGGAAACTGCATAATGAAGAAAAGCGTCTGAATAACGTGTTCTCTCAATTTCCAGAGTTACTATTCAAAGAACCTGGTCCATAATCTGCATTTACACCAAGGATCGTGTTCAGCAATAACCCACACTCGTTAACTGTCAACGTGATGGCATGCCTTGCCCTCATTAACATAATAACTATTCATTATCTCGCCCATTTACATATCACTTTAACAGCAAAATGCAAGTCTAATAAACAACGATCTTACATTAACAAACCGTACGTGTCACTGCACCAAACAATATCTCTAACACTGTAAAATATAATGTATCCATCTCTGCTCTGCAAGCTGTAACACCCTTAAAATAAAAATTATACAAAGTAGCACAGAATATACACAATATAGACTTGGTAACACAGCGGAATCTTGCGTAAAGTGAACTCCATCATAACAGATGTACCTAGAGCAACAAGGCTACTAGCAACACACAGGCACCATGATTAAAAGGGCATTCCAATTTCAATTAAGTCTTACCTGTCTTACCTTAACATAGAAACATAGAATGTGACGGCAGATAAGAACCATTCGGCCCATCTAGTCTGCCCAATTTTCTAAACACTTTCATTAGTCCCTGGCCTTATCTTATAGTTAGGATAGCCTTATGCCTATCCCACGCATGCTTAAGCTCCTTTACTGTGTTAACCTCTACCACTTCAGCTCGAAGGCTATTCCATGCATCCACTACCCTCTCAGTAAAGTAATACTTCCTGATATTATTTTAAAACCTTTGCCCCTCTAATTTAACCCTTTAAAACCAGAGGGCGTACTATTACGCCCTATTCTAAGCGGCTCTAAACGCCGCAGGGCGTAATAGTACGCCCTCCGTTTATTTTTTACTTACCCGGTCGCCGGCGATCCCACGCCAATGATCCCACGCCGGCGATCGCGGTTGGGGGGACTCCCAGGGAGCCCCCCGCGGCACATCCGACGTCCTGAAGCTCCCCCCCCCCGGCCATGTGAGAGTGAGGTCCTTGCGAGGACCTCACAATCGAATGGCCGGGTTAGCTGCCTGGTGCATTGCCAGCAGGGGGACTGCCTGTAATGACAGTTAGTCCCCCTGCTGGCTGGAAATAAAATAAATTAAAGTTAATCAGTATAAAAAAAAATATATATATATACTTAGATCTAAGTATATATATATACACATATACATACACACACATACACTGTCTAGGTGTATTTTACTATTAATATATATAAAATTATATATATATATTAATATCAAATTACACGTAGACTGATACTGATTAAATATATATATATATATATATATATAAATATATATAATTATTGTTATATATATATTTATATATAATATAAAAAAAAGGAAAATAAAAATAAAAATTACAAAAATAAAAAATAATTAAAAAATATATAGATGTGTGTTATTTCGTTCTAACTGTATTGTGATATTAATATATATATATTTATATCAAAATACATGTAGAACAAAATAATATATATATCTATATACATAAATATATACGTATATATTAATCAATATTAAAACAAATAATATATATATATACATATATATATATACACATACGTATATATATATACACATATATTAATTCTACACATATATTTATGTAATATTTTTACATAATTAGGTATCTTAATTCATTACAATTAGCGGGACCTGCCTGACAACCCAGGCCGAAAGTATAGGGAATTTAATTTGCTAGCACTATATTTAACCCTATAACTTTCCAAGACACCATAAACCCTGTACATGGGGGGTACTGTTTTACTCGGGAGACTTCGCTGAACACAAATATTAGTGTTTCAAAACAGTAAAATGTATTACAACGATGATATCGCCAGTAAAAGTGAAATTGTTTACATTTTTTACGCACAAACAGCACTTACATGGACGATATTATTGCTTTGATACTTTTTACTGTTTTGAAACACAAATATTTGTGTTCAGTGAAGTCTCCCGAGTACAACAGTACCCCTCATGTACAGGTTTTATGGTGTTTTCAAAAGTTACAGCGTCAAATATAAGGCTTGTGATACATTTTTTTCACATTAAAATTCGCCAGATTGGTTACGTTGCCTTTGAGACCCTATGGTAACCCAAGAATGAAAATTACCACTATGATGGCATACCATTTGCAATAGTAGACAACCCAAGGTATTGCAAATGGGGTATGTCCAGTCTTTTTTAGTAGCCACTTAGTCACAAACACTGGCCAAAATTGGCGTTTTTTGCATTTTTCACACACAAAGAAATACTAACGCTAACTTTGGCCAGTGTTTGTGACCAAATGGCTACTAAAAAAGACTGGACATACCCCATTTGCAATACCTTGGGTTTTCTACTATTGCAAATGGTATGCCATTATGGGTGTAAATTTAATTCCTGGGCTACTATACAGTCTCAAAGGCAACGTAACCATTCTGGTGAATTTTTATCTCAAATGTAACATGCTATATTTGACCCTGTAACTTCCCAAAACACCATAAAACCTGTACATAGGGGGTACTGTTTTACACGTGAGACTTTGCTGAATACAAATATGTGTATGTTATTGCAGTAAAAGCAAACAGTATTATGACATTGACAGTTAAAATGTCATGTAGAACTAAAAAATAACAACATTTCTTATTTTCTCCCATTTTTTTCATATTAAATTATGTTTCATAGCTAAATATTTGATATTAAATGAAAGCCCTGTTTCCCCTGAATAAAATGATATATAATAAGGGGGGGTGCATTTAATATGAATCACGGTTGGACAGACATATAGCGCAAATGCCAGGTTTTGTTTATATTTTGTTTTGTTCACAACGTGTACATTTGGCTCAGTCTTTAAGGGGTTAAGACTATGTCCTCTTGTTGTGGTAGTTTTTCTTCTTTTAAATATAGTCTCCTCCTTTACTGTGTTGATTCCCTTTATGTATTTAAATGTTTCTATCATATCCCCCCGTCTCGTCTTTCCTCCAAGCTATACATGTTAAGTTCCTTTAACCTTTCCTGGTAAGTTTTATCCTGCAATCCATGAACCAGTTTAGTAGCCCATCTCTGAACTCTCTCTAAGGTATCAATATCCTTCTGAAGATACGGTCTCCAGTACTGCGTATAATACTCCAAGTGAGGTCTCACCAGTGTTCTGTACAATGGCATGAGCACTTCCCTCTTTCTACTGCTAATACCTCTCCCTATACAACCAAGCATTCTGCTAGCATTTCCTGCTGCTCTATTACATTGTCTGCCTACCTTTAAGTCATCAGAAATTATCACCCCTAAATCCCTTTCCTCAGATGTTGAGGTTAGGACTCTATCAAATATTCTGTACTCTGCCCTTGGGTTTTTACGCCCAAGATGCATTATCTTGCACTTATCCACATTAAATGTCAGTTGCCACAACCATTTTTATAGCTTACCTAAATCATTTGCCATTTGGCTTATCCCTCCTGGAACATCAACCCTGTTACATATCTTAGTATCGTCAGCAAACACCTTAAGGTGTTAAAGAGATTTGGAACAATTTAACATGTAAGCTGGTCACCAGGCACCTTTCCGAATTATTCTGTAGGAGAGCAGGAAAGGAAGAAGTGGGTGCCATGATCGGCTAAGGGTGTTAGCTGCCCAATGGCTGCCCATTGCGATTACAAGACATATTGATTTTCATTATTGGGCTCAACGACAGGAAGAACATTGTTGAAAATGGTTATTGAGTATGTTGCTAGTTTTGTAAGCTTGTTCGAGCAGAGCCTTCTTCACCTCTTGTGTCTGTGGACATTATTCTCGTCTGTCAGTTAGCTGCAGTTAAATAACTCCCATAGTATAGCTAAAAAGCAATGCAGAAAATGCTGTCACGTTACATATGATAATAATAACAATAATGACTTAATAATTCATACTAATTATTGAATACAAAGAAAGATTGCACAAAACCATAGAATTAATATTGGGTATACAGGCATGCACACAGCATGATAACATTATAACATACATATAATAATGAATAATTGGCAATGCAGATAGGATAATAACATACATGTAACACTGAATATTTAGATATGCAGATAACCTATATGTTACAATAACTCTTTCATGATATAACTGTCATGATATCTTGTTGCCACAGGAAATTGCAAGCAGAATTATTTTGGGCCGTGTATTTTAATTGTATCATTTGCTGGAAGACTCTCTTCACCCCTCATATTATTGTGTTGTTCACAATGTGAGTGAGTCGCATCACATTCTTCTCACTGTGTCAGAATATATCATAAAACACAATTACAGAGACGCTGCTGCGGGAACTGCGTCTGCTGTGCTCCGAACTCTGAGAGTTTTACCCCAGGAGAAAGACAAATGGCATGGAGACTGTATAAATCACCAAACTACGACAGATCATCATCCGGTGCTTCCAGAAACCTGCAAATACAAGAACGGAAACATAATTATACATGTTATCTCTATAGAAACAGTGAGGCATTGTTACTTTCACCATATCGGGTATGGTGAAAGTAACAATGTAACAATGTAATCAACATCAACACTACATATTAGGGATGTGCATGGGCGACAAATGTTATTCGGATATTCAGTTAAGTAAAAAATGTTGTCTGCTTTGACAATTCGGAACCAATGGCATTCAGTTCGCAATTCGGAACTTTGACTATTCGGAACTTTGGTAATTCGGATCTTAACCCTAAACTCTAACCCCTAGCCCCTAACCCCTAACCTTAACCACTTGTTCTCCCACTTTTCAGAAATCCAAAGCACTTCAGAATTTCGGCAGTTCGGAATTTTAGCACTTCGGAAAATCGGCACTTTGGAAATACGTCAACTCTGCAATTCGAACTTCGGACATTCGGACGTATCCGAATATCCGAATTACACGAAATTCGTACGAATGTGCATTTGGAACGAATCTAATTGCACACGTCTACCACATTTCTTATATCGATACTTCGATATAATACCCCTCACACTGCATGTGTGACATGCCAGGATTCCCTTTTATTCCAGAAGTTTGGTCCTTAAGGGGTTAAAGCAGATAGTCTAATCACTCATATATACATATTTATTACACTGAAGACTAAGAATAGCAGATTAATTAGACAGACTAGTCCTGGGTCAATGGCGGCAGAGTTAAGGAACCACATGATAAAAAATTTGTTTAATGACATTTTTATTTATCTTGATTTACTATTATAAGAAAAAAATGTACAGTTTAAAATGAATTTCTGTTTACCTCCTCATTCTTTCTTCCACTTCCTTCCTTATTAATACAAATATCATGGCAAGGAAATAATCCCTGGAAGAATGCTGGGGTGGATGGGGGAGCGGTTGAAATGACACGGGTTCTGGTTGGAGGAATCAAAAAGAGGGTGTGGAGCAGCTCTAAATAACTAAACCAAAATATATAAAGTCAGCACTCCTGAGATAGGGTATTCCCTTAGAGACCCTATAAGTAACAGAGACAAAAAAAAGCAGATTACAGGACGTGCCAAAAAGTCTATGTAAAACCAGAATAGGTAATAAAAACTCTCAATCAAAAAAAATAATAATAAATAAAACCAGGTAATGTCATGACATAGATAATAAAAGGGGCTACAAGGTATAAACACAGTCCCAAAACAGTATTCTTTAAAGTCCCAAATTTGTATTTACTGGTTTCGGTATTGACTTTGTTTCTTGGCAACATATAAAAGAAAGAAATCAATAGCGCAATATGCCCATACAGTTAGGTGCACACCATTGTTGACATTGTCAGACACTCACTAAAAAACAGGGGGATGATTGGAACAATGCTGGGGAGTATGGAAGAGGAGGTGGCTTGTTTCTGATGGAGGAATGCTGGGGTGGATGAGAGAGGGGTTGGAGTAACACGGGTATAATGAGGATATGAGAGCAGGAAGTTGACTATGAATATTACGGTCTTTGTTGTATCTTGCAGATGGAACATTCTTTATTAATTACCCATAAGTTTTTCTCATCCTCATTTACATGTTTTCACTCCTGGTTTTAATAAGCTTTTATCTAAACAAGTTCATTAAGTTGGTTCAATAATTACATTTGTTTAATTCTCCGCAGTGGAGCGGTGATTAGGAATGATTGTGGGTATTCAGTATTGTTTTGACGGGGTATAAAATGTATCACTAATTATCTCCAAATTGTAAACATCTTGCGGCTATAAATCAGAGAATATCAGAATCGTGCCGTCTCTATTACCAGGGGAGTAGGAGGACATGTTCATACACTAAGATTTCCCTGAAGATGTCGGTTCCATGCCACAAAGATTCTGGTCCTATCCTCGAAAACATAACAAGAAATTAGCAAAACCCTCACAATTCCGCAAAGGTGATCATTTGTCACAGTGAGTCCAAAAGTTCAGGTTTCCAACCGTAAAATGCCATAAACCTAAAGATATGCTGAGATAAATGAAATGGGAGAACTGATGGTAAAGCAATGTTCAAGAGAAAATTTTCCGTGGATCGAGCGGGTGGAGTGGGCATGTAAGGGGCTGCTATCAGAGACTCAACGGGTTCACTCTACGTGCAGTCAAGTGTGGTTTCTTCTGTTTCCTGAGAAATTTAAATATATCACGTTAATCTCCTACCTCTGCGCAACCAAAGCTGAGAAATTTAAAAAGATCAGAATATTATGTGTATCTTTGTTCATTTAAAAAAAAAAAAGGATGGCGACTCATTTTCCCAGCCCTCTGGCCTGCCAACTTTCATACCTTTTCTGAAATAATCCCCAAAACTTTACCGAAGTATAAGCCCGGGGCATATTTTGTGTGGAGCAGAATACATAACCAGACACGTAGAGGAAAAATGTTCGTAGAAGGAGATGCAAATGCTTGGAATTGTCTTCTGGAAGAGTAGGTAGAAATGAATTCATTGGAAAGGATTGAGCAAACTTGGATACATGCTGCTACCCAGAGTTAGAAAGAATATGAAGGATAATATGTTTAAAATTCAGGAGACAGCAGGGAATGCTTCGTATTACCTGTCTGTGTCACAGAATGGAGGGGGGTGGGAGTGATCTAGATATGCTGCTCTAGAAGTGCTACTAGGTGTTGGCTTGGCCAATAAACCATTATACGGCATGGCTGTCTATTCAATGAATCAAGTCTGGTCTCTTAGATAGGGAATAGGCTGAATAGGAGGGAGAGGGCGACAGGCTTGTATCTGTTCACTAGAGAAATGGGATTTTCATGGATCTCGTGTCACTGGAATTTTATTAATCAGCCGTTCTTCATCCACGTGTTCTTCATCAAGTTTCTAGTTTGCGATCCGAGTGAAATAGAACAAACTTGTCAACAAGGGATGTGACAAGGCACATCCGAACCCGGGCCTGCTCCGCTTGTCAGTGCTTGAAGCAGAAATGCACATTTTTCTCTGGAATAAATGTTTGTTATTTTATTGTGTTTGGTTTCGTGATTTGAATGCCCCCTCCGGTGGCTCCTTCTAATGAGAGACACTTCTATTCCAAGGAAGATTTTGCAGTCGGGCCTCTGATTTCAAACATCCCTCTGCCCTCACGCAGGAAGAAAGCCTTGCAAGGTTTTATTAATATTTCAGATGCCGGCTGCTTGGTTCTCTCTGCAAAGGATGGCTGGTTACGACACAGCCGAGCAGGCTCTCTCACATTCTGCATTAATAACTCCTATTTCACATTGAGGACTTACACAAGAGTTTTACAAATTTTGCAAAGAACTGCTCATTTTCTTACAAGGGTTTTATTCCCAAACAGTCTCCCCATCATCCTCATGGGAAGCGGCACTATTGACAGATAAAGAACAATCCCCCTAAAATTATTTCACTTCAAGCACCACTTCCATTGCGCCTCGAGAGCTGGCTTCAATATTTATTCCTGTCGGGTCTGGGATGTAAAATGCTCTCCCCCACGAGGCGTGTAGAACAAGACTGCCGAGTCTTTGAATAAAGCTAAATTTGGTTAGTAAAGTGTGTCAGGCATTAGCCAAATACGCACTTAGCTTCCCGTGTACTGGACGCCACCTGCCTCTTTACGAGGATAGAAACCACAGTTTATTATCAAAAATCATTTAACAATTATAACTAAGAGAGAAAAAAAAGAAAATCATATTTTCTACTAATTGCCCTCTTTTAGCAATTATTGAAAACTTAATAAAAGGCTGAAAGTTGCTCCCAAATCTCACACCTCCTTTAAGAATAGGTGGCGTTTCAGAAATATCACAGATTGACCAAACTAGAAACAGGAGAATTAACAAGTTTTTAGGGAAAAATAGCTCTAAAATCGGAAATATAACGTTTTCTTGTCTATTCTCCCCAATTGGTGCTTTTCTAAAAAAAAAAATGTCAAAACATTTTTATATAACCATTACTGCTCCCACTGGAAGGCTATTCCAGGTATCTACTACCCTTTCTATACCACTGTTACTGCTTCCACTGGAAGGCTATTCCAGGTATCTACTACCCTTTCTATATCACTGTTACTGCTCCCACTGGAAGGCTATTCCAGGAATCTACTACCCTTTCTATACCACTGTTACTGCTTCCACTGGAAGGCTATTCCAGGTATCTACGACCCTTTCTATATCACTGTTACTGTTCCCACTGGAAGGCTATTCCAGGTATCTACTACCCTTTCTATATCACTGTTACTGCTCCCACTGGAAGGCTATTCCAGGTATCTATTACCGCTCCTACTGGAAGGCTATTCCAGGTATCTACTACCCTTTCTATATCACTGTTACTGTTCCCACTGGAAGGCTATTCCAGGTATCTACTACCCTTTCTATATCACTGTTACTGCTCCCACTGGAAGGTTATTCCAGGTATCTACTACCCTTTCTATATCACTGTTACTGCTCCCACTGGAAGGCTATTCCAGGTATCTACTACCCTTTCTATATCACTGTTACTGCTCCCACTGGAAGGCTAGTCCATGTATCTACTACCCTTTCTATATCACTGTTACTGCTCCTACTGGAAGGCTATTGCAGGTATCTACTACCCTTTCTATATCACTGTTACTGCTCCCGCTGGAAGGCTATTCCTGTTATCTACTACCCTTTCTATATCACTGTTACTGCTCCCACTGGAAGGCTAGTCCATGTATCTACTACCCTTTCTATATCACTGTTACTGCTCCCACTGGAAGGCTATTCCAGGTATCTACTACCCTTTCTATATCACTGTTACTACTTCCACTGGAAGGCTATTCCAGATATCTACTACCCTTTCTATATCACTGTTACTGCTCCCACTGGAAGGCTATTCCAGGTATCTATTACCGCTCCTACTGGAAGGCTATTCCAGGTATCTACTACCCTTTCTATATCACTGTTACTGCTTCCACTGGAAGGCTATTGCAGGTATCTACTACCCTTTCTATATCACTGTTACTGCTCCCACTGGAAGGCTATTCCAAGTATCTACTACCCTTTCTATATCGCTGTTACTGCTCCCACTGGAAGGCTATTCCAGGTATCTACTACCCTTTCTATATCACTGTTACTGCTCCCACTGGAAGGCTATTCCAGGTATCTACTACCCTTTCTATATCACTGTTACTGCTCCCACTGGAAGGCTATTCCAGGTATCTACTACCCTTTCTATATCAATGTTACTGCTCCCACTGGAAGGCTATTCCAGGTATCTACTACCCTTTCTATATCATTGTTACTGCTCCCACTGGAAGGCTAGTCCATGTATCTACTACCCTTTCTATATCACTGTTACTGCTCCTACTGGAAGGCTATTCCAGGTATCTACTACTCTTTCTATATCACTGTTACTGCTCCCACTGGAAGGCTATTCCACGTATCTACTACCCTTTCTATATCACTGTTACTGCTCTCACTGGAAGGCTATTCCAGGTATCTACTACCCTTTCTATATCACTGTTACTGCTCCCACTGGAAGGCTATTCCAGGTATCTACTACCCTTTCTATATCACTGTTACTGCTCCCACTGGAAGGCTATTCCAGGTATCTACTACCCTTGTGATGTAATTCCAGTAAAATAAAAGTTTAGCAGGCTAAGATTGCCACAAGGCATATGTATGTACATGTGTTTGTAGTATCAGTTAGTTAGTTACAAGTAGCTAAGATACTGTCATCACTGTACTGAGCATGTGCAGGAATGTAGGAACTGGAATTACGCGTCCCTCTCCTTTGTTTCAGATGAGCCACGTGGTTAGACCGGATGGATGAGTTTAGACTCTATTCATTGAATAGCTTAAGGGTATGTGTGGGCGTAGTTAATTGTGGGAGGAGCTACAGTGCTATATAAGGAATGTACTCTATGTATTCAGTGCTCAGATCTTTGCTGTTTTTGGTGACATTAGTCCCTCTGAGTCCCGATCGGTGAACCGAATAAAGAATCTCTTCCTTCCTGAAGAAACCTGTGTCCATCTCTCTGTGCTTGGCTTCCGTCAGTTTCTCCGGTATCATTTGGTGCATTGGCCGGGAAGCTCATCGTTCAACGGTAGCTGAGAAGCAGAGGCGTGAGACGGTCTATCTTTGCCCACGTTCTCTACGGCTGCACCCCTGAACTTCTGCGTGGACCTCCCTTCATCTCGGCGCCACTGGTCTGTTGTCCAGGAGATCATCGGCCTCTACGTAGTAAGTGCTGGGGTGTCCCCGTCGATGAGTGTGAACTCAGGTTCAGGAACGAGGAGGTAAGACGACCGCTGTTTTAGACGGCGGACCCACTAGGGATATACCGATTGTGCGGTAGGCCCATAAGGGGTTTGAATTGTGTACGGAATCTGCCCCCTCCAGTGGAGGGAAGGAGCGAAGGCGCACCGCTCAATTGAACGCTCTTTAGTAAGACCGTTTAATTTGGTTTGGAGTCAGGCGGGGTTCTGTGTAAATAGCCCTAGCCGGACACCGGTGTCTTGTCTAGACTAGCGTTCTAGGGTGTACATTTTGTTCGCTAGGTCGGAGGGACAGGGAGACTAAGCGGCGTCTGTGTAAATTCGGTCCGCTAGCTCTCAACCTATCTTGGCTAAGTGGGAAGGCGTGTAAATTTGGAACCCACTAGACTTTTGATAGAGTAGATAGACTAAGAGGGTGCTGTTGTAAATTCCGCCCTCTAGTTCGCTATATGTGGTGCTTGGGCAGTGTGGATGTAGATAGTTTTAGGTAGTCCATCAAGGTACTGGCCAATAGATTAGTTGGGAATTGTATATGTGTTAAAGATTGTTTTAGTAGCGTGTATATCTTGTTAGATAGCGTGAGCTCTGCTGTCTAGCGAGAGTGTTAATAGTGTGTAGCTGTATTATAGTGCACGGTACCATAACCCTGTATATTTACTGACACTGTATATGAATACTAATACTTGTCGTCTATTGCATGTCTAACACCATAACCACTATTAATTGTACTGTGACCTTAAATTGTACTTTGACCTATGCTAACCGTACTGTAACTACTGCTTGTAAAGACGATGTTACTGGGGTATGTTATAGACGGGTAATTCATATATAGGGAATTATAGCGTGGGTGACTGTATAGTTTCGCCAAAGGGCATAGTATCTATTATTTAGTGACTGGTGTAACAGCTGTGTGTGTATGGGAATTCCCTGAGTGTTTTTTATTGTGTACGTTTCACTTGGTAACTGTACCACGTGGTGCTGTTGCCGAGGGAACGAGTGTGACCGTTGAATAGAGTGCGTGTGTAGTATTCGTTGGAAACGACGCTTTGCTAAGTATGGGCGCGTCGGTCTCGACGATTTTGGATCCCTTAGGATGCATGTTAAAGAATTTTAAAAAGGGATTTACTAAATGTGATTTTGGGGTTAAAATGTCTTCTGCACGTTTGATCACTTTGTGTACTAGGGAATGGCCTACTTTGGCCGCCACGAGGCAGTTTAGATCCAAATCTGGTACAGCGTGTACACGTGGCTGTATCAGGTAGGCCTGAACTTTACGGACAGTTTCCATACATTGATTGTTGGAGGCAGGCCGTAAACGACTCGCCAAGATGGATCCGAGTATGCCACGAGGAGCAATGTCGCCTCATGGTGGCCAGGACTCATTTGCCCACTAGGGCCATGGTTACGCCCATTTTGGACACGCCCCCTGAGTCCGAAATCCTTATGCCTCCCCCTTACTCCTCCTCAAGAGGAAGAGGAAGTGATACAGGAAGTTCTACACCCCTTTCCCCGTTGTCCCCATCTACTTCCTCCTCTAGTTCAGAATCCATCCCCCTCATTGCTAAACCTCCCCTTCCGGTACCAACCCCCGTTTAAACCACATATCCTGATTTGGCGCCATATCAAGCTTCCGGTCAGGCTTCCTCTAGCCCGGCCCGGAATATTTTATTCACCGACCTTCCCCACAATGAAGCTTCCACATCCCCATGCCTTACTACCCCTCGACTGGAACCCCTAACCGACGCCCCTCAACGAAGCCCTATACTAACCCGACAACTGACCGGTACCCAAAAGCCTAAACATTATCAAATGCCACTTCGTTTGGCTCCCGGTTCAGCACACTTTAATGATGAAGGTCAATTAGTATATGCTGACCCAGTCTTCGTATACGTCCCGTTCACAACTGCCGATCTCTTAAATTGGAAAACCCATAATTCCTCGTACACTGACAAACCTCAAGCCATGACCGACCTGTTCACCTCGATAGTCCAGACGCACAATCCAACTTGGGCTGATTGCCAGCAATTATTAATGACATTATTTAACAATGAGGAGAGGACTAGGATAAACCAAGCGGCCATTAAAGCGCTGGAAGAAGAAGCCCGTACATTAAATCAAGCTAATCCAGCAGCATGGGCCACAGCCCATTATCCTAACGCTGATCCTGAATGGAATGTTAATGGCGCAGATATGGTTAATTTAAAAGCCTACAGAGACGCTATAATTGCTGGCATGAAAGCCGGAGGGAAGAAAGCTATAAATGTGACTAAGACGGCTGAGGTGTTACAGAAAAGTGATGAACCGCCCAGTGTCTTTTATGACCAATTATTGGAGGCATACCGCTTGTATACCCCCTTTAATCCGGAAGCCCCTGAGAATTCCCAAATGGTAAACTCTGCCTTTGTCAGCCAAGCCTACGGAGATATTAAGCGCAAGCTACAAAAGTTAGAAGGGTTCGTAGGAATGTCCATCACCCAACTAATGGAGGTAGCTAATAAAGTTTACATGAATAGGGAATCAGAGAGTAAGAAAGAGGAAGAGCGCAAGATGCGTAAAAAGGCGGACATGCTAGCGGTAGCGATCGCAGGCGTAGACAGACGGGGACCAGATAGAGGCGACAGTAAGTGGAATAGGGAACCCCTGAGTAGGAATCAGTGTGCATACTGTAGAGAAGAAGGGCATTGGAGAAGCGAGTGTCCAAAAAGGGAGCAGTATGAGAGAGACCAACCCAGGGCAGGATATGGAAACTTTAGAGGTAGAGCGAGAGGTAGAGGAGGTCCCGGAGGGAGTAATGGTAATAGAGGAAGTGTAAGGGAAGACAGATATTATCCCGCAGCGCAAAGGTCCCGCGATAGAGAAGACAGGGACTTTGTAGGATTGGCTGACACGGTCATGGATGACTATTGATACCGACCGGGCTCCATCCCCCTTGGCCGAGCGGAGCCTATGGTCGAAGTATCAATAGGGGGAAAAAGGAGTGCATTCATGATTGATACTGGTGCTGAACATTCGGTGGTGACTGACCTAGTTGCTCCTCCATCTGAAAGAACTATCACCGTAATAGGAGCAACTGGAAGAAGTGCTGCAAAACCGGTTCTTAAAAGTCGACAATGTACATTGGGAGGCCACGTAGTGAAACATCAATTCCTTTATATGCCTGAATGTCCAGTCCAATTGCTAGGACGTGATTTGCTATCAAAACTACAAGCGCAGATAACGTTCCTACCAAATGGAACAACATCCTTAAAGTTTAATGGACCTTCAGGTATTATGACTTTATCAATACCAAAGGAAGAAGAGTGGCGACTTTATACAGCGTTGACTAGCCAAAACCCTAGGAGTGATGAATCCTTATTCAACATACCAGGAGTTTGGGCAGAGAACAACCCACCAGGACTGGCCCGCAATATTCCACCCATTCGAATTGAACTAAAACTTGGGGTTTATCCAGTGAGCCTACGGCAATATCATATCCCGCAGAAGGCTAAGAAGAATATTCAATCTTATCTGGATAAGTTCATACGGTATGGTATCCTAAAATTCTGTACTTCCCCCTGGAACACCCCATTGCTGCCTGTTCAAAAGCCCGGTACAGATGAGTATCGCCCTGTGCAGGACTTGAGAGCAGTCAATGATGCGGTTGTAAGTATACACCCAGTTGTGCCCAATCCATATAACCTGCTTGCTTTAATTCCGGGCGGGGCTACCTATTTTACAGTCTTAGACCTCAAAGATGCCTTCTTTTGCCTCTGAATTGCTGCAGAAAGCCAATGTATCTTCGCATTCCAATGGGAAAATGCTGTAACTGGCTCGAAACGCCAGATGACTTGGACAAGACTGCCCCAAGGGTTTAAAAATTCACCTACCCTATTTGGTTCAGCTTTAAGTCAAGACTTACTGGATTTCAAGTCCATCCCAGGAGAGTGTGTACTATTACAATATGTAGATGATTTGTTGATAGCCGCAGTTACAAGGGAAATATGTCAGCAAGCAACACACGATCTACTACACATTCTCTGGAAGGCAGGATACAAGGTGTCTAGGAAGAAGGCTCAGTTGTGTCTGCCAACTGTCAAATATCTGGGATTCCATATCTCTGAAGGTCAAAGAATAATGGGGCCAGAGAGAAAAGAAGCTGTGTGTCAAATACCAATACCCAAGAATAGAAGACAAGTGCGAGAGTTCTTGGGGGCAGCAGGCTTCTGCAGGATATGGATTCCCAGTTATGCGATATTGGCGAAACCTCTGTATGCAGCTATCAACGGTACAGAACACGACCCCTTCCTGTGGACCCCAGAACAGCAAAAGGCATTTGAAGATGTGAAGAAGGCTTTGATGAGTGCCCCAGCATTAGGTCTACCTGATCACACACGACCATTCTACTTATATGTACACGAGCAAAGAAGAATGGCTGTGGGAGTATTGACACAGTACTTGGGATCATGGCAAAGACCTGTTGCCTATATGTCTAAGCAATTGGATGCAGTGGCCAGTGGTCTTCCACCTTATCTAAGAGCCGTAGCTGCAGCCGCCCTGCTGGTAGCTGAAGCCGATAAACTCACTCTGGGTCAAGAACTTTATGTGCGAGTCCCGCACGCAGTACAGACGTTGTTGGATTACAAAGGCAATCATTGGTTCAGTAACAGCCGTATGACCAAGTATCAAGCAATGTTGTGTGAAAACCCAAGAGTGCATTTAGAGACTGTCAATACCTTAAATCCAGCTACCCTTTTGCCACAACCTACTGAAAGTCAACATGATTGTTTGGAGGTGATGGATTAAGTATTTTCAAGTAGACCAGATCTTCGTGACTTTCCCATCCAGAACCCTGATGTCCAATATTATACAGACGGCAGTAGTTATGTGAAAGAAGGGATTCGCTATGCAGGATATGCAGTAACAACGATAGACAAGGTGATAGAAGCTCGGCCACTGTCAAAAGGAACATCAGCACAGAAGGCAGAATTGATAGCACTAACACGAGCGTTACAATTGGCTGAAGGTTTAAGAGTAAACATCTATACGGACTCCAAGTATGCGTTTTTAACCACTCATGCCCACGGAGCTTTGTATAAAGAAAGAGGACTATTGAATTCAGAGGGCAAAGAAATCAAGTACGCAGCTGAAATACTACAACTATTGGAAGCAGTATGGGAACCAAAAGAAGTTGGTATTATACATTGTCTAGCGCATCCGAGAGGCGATGGTGATGTAACCAAAGGAAATCGGATGGCAGATAATGCAGCTATGCGTGCCGCTGAATCAGGAAGACACGAATATGTAGAACATATAGTTGCTCTTATACCGACTCCACTGTCTCAATGGACTCCAGTTTATACAGCTCAAGAAGAAGAGTGGTTAAAGACCGAACTTGGAAAGTACCTGGAGAACAAATGGTATCAGTTAGAAGATGGGAGAATAGTTATTCCAGCATCACTAGCGGTAGAAATTGTCCAAAATTATCACAACGGGACGCATTCTGGAAGAGATAGTACAGAAGAATCTCTCAGAAAACATTTCTACATACCAAGATTGTCCAACTTAACTCAAGCCATTGTACGAAGATGTGTAACGTGTGGTAAAAATAATGCAAGGCAAGGACCAGTAAAGCCACCAGGAGTTCAGTATATGGGGGGACTCCCTATGTCCGATCTACAAATTGACTATACAGTTATGCCTAAATCTGGTGGACATCGCTACCTACTGGTAGTTGTGTGCACCTATTCAGGCTGGGTAGAAGCATGTCCTACTCGTACAGAGAAAGCAGGAGAAGTTGTGCGATTCCTGCTACGAGAAATAATACCCCGATATGGACTACCCTGCTCTATAGGATCGGATAATGGTTCAGCCTTTGTTCACCAGTGCCTACAACAACTGACTCATATGCTTGGTATTAAGTGGAGACGTCATACAGCATATAGACCTCAGAGTTCTGGTAAAGTAGAAAGAATGAATAGAACTATTAAGAATCAGTTGGCAAAGATGTGTCAGGAAACCCAACTCAAGTGGAATGTGCTTTTGCCCATAGCTCTGTTGCGTATTCGAAGTACACCTACCAGAAGGATGGGTCTCTCTCCTTTTGAAATCATGTATGGGCGTCCACCTCCCGTACTTGGTAACTTAAGGGGGGATTTGAGTCAGTTGGGAGAAGGAATTACCCGGCAGCAGGTTGTAGAGTTGGGTAAAACTATGGAGGAGGTACAGAAATGGGTACAAGATTATCTGTGAATATTTATCCCCCTGTTCATAGTTACCATCCTGGAGACCAAGTGTGGATTAAAGAGTGGAATAATATACCGTTAGGGCCTAAGTGGAGGGGTCCTTATGTTGTTCTTTTGTCTACCCCTACAGCAATAAAAGTGGCCGAAGTGACTCCGTGGATTCATCACTCCAGGGTTAAACCAGCAGCAGTAGATTCTTGGCAAGCTACAACAGATCCAGAGAATCCCTGCAAGATCCGGTTAAAGCGCACGACTCAGTCGGAGTGACGAGGAAATCTTGTGGATTACAATTATTGTTGTTACAGAGATTGGTAAGTGAGTGTTTAGACGGCCATAATAACGCCTGTCCGCTCACCAACGTTTTATTAAAAGCCAGGAAAGTCTCGAAGGGACCCCTGTGAAGACGAGCAGAACTCCATTCCCTGCAGCCCTTACATCCTGGAAGCTGAGGTGCCATCGCACGGACGAAGACTGAGGATGCATCCGACGAAAGATGTGCTAATGATAATGTTTATTTATATGTCTTTTTATATTCAGGAAGGTAGAGGTACCGACACTCCTAGCTGTGAGGTTTGCATTAAGACTACTAGAACAGGTAATCATATTTCCCAGACCCTAATTTGGCATTCACAATATGAGTGTAAAGGTGATGTGTCTAGGTGTAGATACCTAAATATAGAGTATAGTGTATGCCATTTAGGAGTAGGAGAACCTAGGTGCTTCAATCCAGAGTATCAACCTCGTACAATTTGGTTGACCCTCAGGAATGGAGATCCTCAGGGGACCCTAATAAATAAAACTGAGTTACAAACCGTACATTCTTCGGGTGTTCTGCTATTTGATGCATGTAAAGCGATATCAAGTGGTAGAAAGCCGTGGAATGTATGTGGGGATCTTAGGTGGGAGAGAACGTATGGGTCTAACGATAAATATATTTGTCCCAGTAGTAAAAATAAGTATGTAAGTCCTAGATGCCCAGATAGGGAATATAATTTCTGCCCATATTGGTCTTGTGTGGGGTGGGCAACTTGGGGACAGACAGCAGACCAGGATATGATTGTTACTAAGTTGCCTACCAAACCATACTGTAAGTCTATGGAATGCAACCCAGTCCATATTCTTATAAATAATCCTGACCAATTCCTAGACAGATATGGTAACTTATTTGGGTTTCAAATATATGGGACGGGTTTAGACCCTGGGACAATATTGTTTATAGGGATAGAGACCGATACTGTAGCATCCCAAACTCATCAGGTATTCCATTCTTTTTATGAAGAGATGAGTGTAGATAATAAGATTCCCCATAACGCTAAAAACCTGTTTATAGATTTAGCTGAAAGTATTGCTGGTAGTCTTAATGTAACCAACTGCTATGTGTGTGGAGGTACTAACATGGGAGACCAATGGCCTTGGGAAACAAAGGAGGTAATGTCCGGTTCTGAGGCAGTTGAACAATTACTATCTACACAAGCCGATTATCAGATGAGTGTTAGAGGTAAATCTGAGTGGAGATTAAAAAC
The DNA here is from genome assembly GCF_036172605.1 of Pelobates fuscus. Classification (NCBI taxonomy): domain Eukaryota; kingdom Metazoa; phylum Chordata; class Amphibia; order Anura; family Pelobatidae; genus Pelobates; species Pelobates fuscus. The sequence goes on from NC_086325.1 coordinate 13,563,745, forward strand.
CTCCATCATAGGTTATGTTTGCATAGCAAGGAAAGGAATAATGTTTAATACTTCTGTAGGAAAATTAACTTGTCTAGGGCAAAAAGCTTATGATGATGATACAAAGAATACAACTTGGTGGTCGGCTTCAAATGTCTCAGATCCATCTAACCCATTTGCAAGATATGCCAATTTAAAGGACGTATGGCTTGACTTATCCATCACATCTAATTGGAAAGCCCCAGCAAATTTGTACTTGATCTGTGGTAAGAAGGCCTATTCGGAGTTGCCACAGGACTGGGAAGGGGCATGTGTGTTGGGTATGCTCAAACCATCCTTCTTCTTGTTGCCTGTTGAAACAGGTGAGACTTTGGGAGTTAAAGTGTATGATGTGAATCATAGGAAGAAAAGAGGACCCATAGAGATAGGTGCCTGGGAAGATGATGAATGGCCTCCCCAGCGTATTATAGACTATTATGCGCCAGCCACTTGGGCAGAGGATGGTACTTTCGGATATAGGACCCCAATATATATGCTCAACCGCATTATAAGGTTACAGGCGGTGGTTGAGATATTACTAATGAGACCTCACAAGCGCTCAATCTTCTAGCGAAGCATAATACCAGGATGAGGACAGCAGTGTACCAAAATAGATTAGCCTTGGATTACCTATTGGCAGTAGAGGGAGGTGTATGTGGGAAGTTTAACCTGAGCAATTGCTGTCTTCAAATAGATGACGAAGGGCAAGCAATAGCGGAGCTTACTAGCCATATGGTTAAACTAGCACATGTGCCTACTCAGGTATGGAAAGGGTACAATCCAAGTAGTTGGTTTGGTAGCTGGTATGAGCAGTTTGGAGGGCTTAAGGCATTGGTAGGCGGAGTCCTACTGATTTTAATGTTGTGCCTTCTCCTGCCGTGTCTTATACCCTTAGTAGTTAGGTCAGTGCAGAACCTGATAGAAAATATAGCAGAGAGGAAGGCTGCAGCACAGATAATGGCCATATATAAATATAAGGCTCTAGATCAGGGAGAACCAATGCAGGAAGAGGAGTGTTGAGGGATTCACATCATAGAAAAGTCTGGTCTGGTTCATGGTAACCTGAGGTATATGCAAACCAAGGTTAAGTGATGCCTCAAGTAATTGTGAAATATCAGAGGCATCAAAGGGGGGAATGTGATGTAATTCCAGTAAAATAAAAGTTTAGCAGGCTAAGATTGCCACAAGGCATATGTATGTACATGTGTTTGTAGTATCAGTTAGTTAGTTACACGTAGCTAAGATACTGTACTGAGCATGTGCAGGAATGTAGGAACTGGAATTACGCGTCCCTCTCCTTTGTTTCAGATGAGCCACGTGGTTAGACCGGATGGATGAGTTTAGACTCTATTCATTGAATAGGTTAAGGGTATGTTTGGGCGTAGTTAATTGTGGGAGGAGCTACAGTGCTATATAAGGAATGTACTCTATGTATTCAGTGCTCAGATCTTTGCTGTTTTTGGTGACATTAGTCCCTCTGAGTCCCGATCGGTGAACCGAATAAAGAATCTCTTCCTTCCTGAAGAAACCTGTGTCCATCTCTCTGTGCTTGGCTTCCGTCAGTTTCTCCGGTATCACCCTTTCTATATCAATGTTACTGCTCCCACTGGAAGGCTAGTCCATGTATCTACTACCCTTTCTATATCACTGTTACTGCTCCTACTGGAAGGCTATTCCAGGTATCTACTACCCTTTCTATATCACTGTTACTGCTCCCACTCCCATATGTTTCCCAGTTTCCTTTCTGGTCCCCTAGATATTCCTGTTATCTACTACCCTTTCTATATCACTGTTACTGCTCCCACTGGAAGGCTAGTCCATGTATCTACTACCCTTTCTATATCACTGTTACTGCTCCCACTGGAAGGCTATTCCAGATATCTACTACCCTTTCTATATCACTGTTACTGCTCCCACTGGAAGGCTATTCCAGGTATCTATTACCGCTCCTACTGGAAGGCTATTCCAGGTATCTACTACCCTTTCTATATCACTGTTACTGCTCCCACTGGAAGGCTATTCCATGTATCTATTACCGCTCCTCTGGAAGGCTATTCCAGGTATCTACTACCCTTTCTATATCACTGTTACCGCTCCCACTGGAAGCTTATTCCAGGAATCTACTACCCTTTCTATATCACTGTTACTGCTCCCACTGGAAGGCTATTCCAGGTATCTACTACCCTTTCTATATCACTGTTACTGCTCCCACTGGAAGGCTATTCCAGGTATCTACTACAATTTCTATATCACAGTTAGTCTTTACAGCTTCCACTAGTGGGCTGCTATTATTTCTATGGCCTCTTGTTTGCCACTTTTTGTTTAATTGGAAGTGTTTTACTCTTACAATTTATTTAGCCCTTTCTTGTCTCTCCTGTTAGTTTTTAGATTCTGGACGGTGTCAATCTCTCGTTAATCCGGCGCTTGCTATGTATACTGTCATTATACCTGTAATCTTTCCCCAATACTCAAGGTCAGCTGACGGCGTATGGATTAGTTTGTTCCCCAGTGTAGCCAAACGTTCTTAAAACGGATTATTATTCTGTTTCCACGTGCCCAGTGACCTCTAAATCCCCCGTCCCGTAGCGCACGTCTGTGGAGAAGCTGTGAAAATGTGTATGTGTGCGATCCCCCTGTTACAGACACGGGCCTGTCATTCTATATAAACTGCTGTCCCCAAAAGATTAGGAAATATCCCGCGCGCCACAAAACGCAATCTGCTTCCATTGCCGTCTGCTTCACTCGACAGGAAGTCAGCGAGAGGTCAGAGGTCAAACATGCTGCCAATCGAGGCCACTAATGCAGAACCCGGAGCAGGACGAGTGGAAGCATACTATTATTAGAATTATTATTACTGAGATTATTATTATTATTATTATTATTTATGAAGTGCGCTGCCGTTCATCATAAAATAACTCTGTAACCATCACTGAAACTCGCTCACTAAACCCAAAGTACGGTCAGAAAAACAGCTCATAGTTTACTAACGGCACGATACCGAGATATTTCTCGTCACATTCAGTAAAATACACAGCTATCGGGGTTAATAAAGCAGAGACAGTGTGAGATCCAGTATAGCGAGTGTGACATTCCCTGGTACCTGCGGGGGCTGTCGATGTGGCATTGTGTTATATTTATAGCCTTATAACCTACAACAAAACAACATGCGTGTGTGTCAAAATGTGAATGTAATGTATGTATATCAGCTATTCATTCCTAGCCCCTGGGCTGAGATTTCATGCTCTATGCTTGAAATAAAAGGTCCCAGGTTACTCCCTAAAATATATTATTTACAATATCTTCCTTATCTAGTACTATGGAGACCCTCCTGAGACTCCCGAACGACTAGCGGTGTTCAGCGCTCAAACTATGGAACTGAAAACGGACACTTTATTGCTCGAACACCGCTGAGCCGCCAGCCACCTTACCTCGGCATTCGGTAGTGGAACCGACTAGCTGTTCATTCGGTAGTTTGACCATATGAACAACCTCACCCCAGATAGCCATGCCATGGAGCCTATTCGTGTAACGAAAGACTATGTGAAAGACTTTGGCTCCATGGCGATTGAACTGTATGTATGTGATCTGAGCGCCATTCGGTAATAATGTGCGCTCAGATCTAAGCTATCTGGGGATATGTTGCATGTATGTGTTTTGTGTACTAAATGTGTCAGTGGGTAATTTTGTGTCTTTTACTGTCCTTTTGTCTGCCATGTGGGTAATGGAGTTTTGCCTCTGTCCTTGGAGATAATTGGATTACTTCTCCAATTATCTCCAGGCCAGGGAGGAGGGATTGTAATGCATTGTGGGATTGTTTAACCCCTTAAGGACCAAACTTCAGGAATAAAAGGGAATCATGACATGTCACACATGTCATGTGTCCTTAAGGGGTTAAAGGTGTATGTCTGTGATTGGTCCGTGTCCTATATGTTTCCCAGTTTCCCATCTGGTCCCCTAGGGGAGTGTCCACCAGGTGGGAATCCTGCATAAAAGCCGGGCAGGTTGCCCCAGTAAATGAGTTTCTGCTTAACCCTCATAGTGAAGTGTCGTCTCATTCTTGGGGGGGATTTGATTGTATGCCGGTTGCCAGGAGGGTAAGCTGTTTGTATGGCTTTTCCTGTTCGGCTGCTTCCAGTGTTCGTGTGTCTCTTGTTCGGGAGTTGGTGAATTCGTGTAGTTTGCAGTTCGGGAGATTGGTGATTGCAGTAGCTGCTGGTCTATCTGGAAGGGGATTATCACCTAAAAGGGTTTTATCCCCTTGTGAGCGAAACTGTCCGTTACAGCCATAACAGCATGGGCCACCCGATGAGCCCCTGAATGTGCGGACCCGGCGGTTCTACCCAATATAACTAACTGTAACCTAACCTACACAGTGCATCTAACGTGTGTGGGACCCTGGAGCATACTTTTTAAAAAATTAATATAGGCCATATTAAATATTAAATGAGAGCATCTGGATAAAAAATATATATTATATTGCAATAAATAATTAATGCATTAAAATATTTTTAAAAATGTTTGTGCACTTTTAGGTGCTTCTACTAACAAAGCAATTAGCATCACAGCCTTCCTGTTAAGACAGGGACTCTCGAGTGGTTGACTCCAAGTAAATCATGGGTTACAGTAGAAAATCTTTTTGACAAAATGGCCAATGTAACATGTTATATTGGTGGTCCATTAGTTATATTCTTGGGTGCATTGCATGAATTGTATTGTTTGTTCGAAGAGTTTTTTAAAACGAGGGGTGGAGGGGAGGGAGGGTGAAGAACTAGCCTTTCCGTTGGAATGTCCAAGGTTCTTGTGTCATTTGATAAGAACCCCTGGGAATAATTTGCTCAACCTAATTCACATCCCTCAGTCATGTCTCAGTTCTCCCATTTTACGTGGGATAAGTAACGCAGTATTTATGGTTCTCTATCTGTCTCTTCGTATTCCCATTGCTGTAAATACTTGTTCAAACATTTATTTTGTGTGTTGTATTCTTTTAAGAAACGCTGGGAGCGCCAGATTAAAAAAGTAATTCAACAAGTTGCCTGCAAGAATTGTGTTGTCTTGTCTCTTTCTGAGGTCTTGGAATCCATGCAAGTCGTGCTTATCCACTAAGGAACCATATTCGTTGAAGTGTACTGTTAGTGGAACCAGCTAGTTAGTATACGATGTGTAACGGAGATCCCTGTACCCCTGCTGGGTACCTCCGTCAGAGGGGTTGCTTCCTAGCTTGGACCAGGGGGAACGGGTAGGGGAACTAGCTCTCTTAGTCCTTACAAGGACTTTCCCCGTTGCATCTCCCTGCAAACTGGAACAGCATACACAGGGCTTAAATCTTGGTTCCCTCCAGTAGCCAGACGACACACAGTTCTGGAGGTTAAAACGCTGACTGACAGATACCAACATTACACAGGGACACACATTAAAACACATACACTCCTCAAAAGTACAATTCCAATTTCAAAAAAGGGTTAATTGGATTGCATGGAATGTCCAAGCTTACGAGCCCAATCCCTCTTTGAAGCTTGGACTCCAGCAGAGCTCTTCTGTAGGGTGTGGAAAGTCACACTAACGTGTCCTGGAAGTCTTATGATATGGTAATGATCAAGCCTTCTAGAAACATGAAACCCTTGATTCAATACCATATCAAAAAGAGACATGTGTTTAACCCAATTATCTCCCAGCCACTAGCATTGCAGATCATGAAACATAAACTATTAAATATACATCCCAAACATATAGGAACCCTAAAAATAAACCAGGGAAATCACACAAAATGCATAACCAATACACGGGGAAACACAGATTGCAAGGGGAAAACACACAACACAAGGGAAAAACACACAAATAAGCAGTGGGCATGGTATGTAGTGATGGTGGTTCGTCATACTTTGTAACAGCTGGAACATAAAACCACAGTATATTCTGGGTTTTTGGTGAGTCTGCTACCAATCAAACGTAATCTTGGGGCTTAGTGGAGCAGTTAGTGGTGCAGGTTAGGCAAAGAAACTCACGGACGAAAGCAGGCCTGAACTGGTACACCTTTAGTGCCAGAGATGCCAGGGCCATATCGTCCTAATATTGTAATGTGATGAGGCTGCATTTTAGACACTGTACACATTGACAGAGCTTTCTACTAAACAGGCTAAAGTTCAAATTAAGAAAAAGGGCTTGTTTTACTTTTAAACCTTCATCTGCTTATCAGATAGATTCAAAATGTGTCCTTATGTGTGCTTGCCATGTTTGACACTAAAATTAGAAACTATCTAATAAACACATCTCCCTCTCTGATTTGGTAACGTTAAATATTGTGAACCCACATAAGGCTACCAAATTAAGGGCTTATTATCTACGTTCTACACCTCTGTACGATCACGGCGACTCTGAAACAAGATTATCAGACAAAACTTGTTGCATCTGAAACAAATGGTTTAATGGACGAAATTTGTTTTGGACATAACAGAAAAAAAATTTCATCTGAATTTTTTCAGATGAACCAAAGATTTACGCCATGCTCAAGTTTGGCCTGCACCATTAACTTCATTGCCAACAGGTGAAAGTCTAAGAAATTTTGACAATAAACCTGATAATAAATGGAGTTTTTATACATTTTTATTACAGCTGTATACATTGGTTGTTATATATGTATATGGATGGCTGCTCATTTTCTTAAATTTAATCTGTCCAAAACAGAACTTCTTCTCTTTCCCTCCTCAAGTGTTGCTACTCCAATGCCTGTCTCCCTTCAAGTCAACAATGCTACCTTGCAGGCTCGCTGCCTTGGTATTCTCTTTGACTTCAACCTCTCCTTCACCCCACATGCCCATTCATATGCCAAATCCTGACGCTTTAATCTCATACAACTATATCGCATCTGTCCCTATTTGCCGATGGATGCAACTAATGGACTGGTCCGTGACACTATCATCTCTCACTTTGACTACTGCAAGCTGCTTCTCAGTGGTCTTACCCGCTCCCAGTTGACCCCGTTACGGTCTGTAATGAATATAGCGGCAAGGGTCATCTTTCTGTCTGCCCACACCTCCCATGCCTCCCCTCTGTGTCCCCTTACACTGGCTCAGTTTAAAATTCTGGTACTTGTTTACAAATTGCTGCACAACACCCTTCCTACTTATCTATCCTCACTAATACATAGTATATCCTATCCAGGCTAAAAAATTCACTCCTTTATTAAGACATATCAATTGTTAATAGTTTTCCCTCCCCACGCCATGGTAACCCACCTGGCTTCCTCTCCTGCAACTGTGTCATCCAAAAAACTAACCCTTCATCATAAACTATTCTAGTAAGCTAATTTTCCCGTACATGTAATGCATCCTACCATTACCTCTTGTGCCACTTTACTTCAATCACTCTAGCATGTAAGCTGGTTTGGGCAGGACCCTCAATGCCCTCTGTTCCTGTACGTGCAACTTGTCTGGTTACAAATACTTGTCTGATAGTCCACCTATTGTACAGCTCTACAGAATTTGCTATCGCATTATAAATATTAATAATAATAATAATAATAATTTGTTTGTGTATATAGTGAGGGGTGTATAGGTGTGTATATATTGGGGTCACATCCGTATATGTTTGTGTATACAGTGGGGGATGTATATGTATATACGTGTGTTTATAAGACTCTCTGGCCGAAGCCTCTGTCTGGTTTCCATGGCAGCTAGTTCCCTATACCAGCGACTGATACAGAGAATAAGAGAGACACACAAAGAGAAGGAGGAAACACTACAGGGGCTGACAAAGTACTGATTGCGGAGAGGGTGGGGAGGAGCAGGTAACAGGAGAATGGGAGATGGCACTGTTTACATTGCTGGGGGATCAGAGAATGTGAGTAGGTGTAAGGTTAAGGGGAAACAAATACAAAATGCAGATATACGTGAGAGTTTATTCTTGGGGAGATGGGAAGACTAGAAGAGGTAGGTGGGAGATGGGTAGTGGTAGATTAGAAGAGGTAGGTGGGAGATGGTTAATGGTAGATTAGAAGAGGTAGGTGGGAGATGGGTAGTGGTAGATTAGAAGATGTAGGTGGGAGATGGGTAGTGGTAGATTAGAAGAGGTAGGTGGGAGATGGGTAGTGGTAGATTAGAAGAGGTAGGTGGGAGATGGTTAGTGGTAGATTAGAAGAGGTAGGTGGGAGATGGTTAATGGTAGATTAGAAGAGGTAGGTGGGAGATGGGTAGTGGTAGATTAGAAGAGGTAGGTGGGAGATGGGTAGTGGTAGATTAGAAGAGGTTGTGAGAGCTGGTTAGTGGTAGATTAGAAGAGGTAGGTGGGAGATGTGTAGTGGTAGATTAGAAGAGGTAGGTGGGAGATGGGTAGTGGTAGATTAGAAGAGGTAGGTGGGAGATGGGTAGTGGTAGATTAGAAGAGGTAGGTGGGATATGGGTAGTGGTAGATTAGAAGAGGTTGTGAGAGATGGGTAGTGATAGATAAGAAGAGGTAGGTGGGAGATGTGTAGTGGTAGTTTAGAAGAGGTAGGTGGTGCACAGTAGTGGCAAATTAGAAGAGGTAAGTGTGAGATGGTTAGTGGTATCTTAGAAGAGGTAGGTGGGAGTTGGTTAATGGTAGATTAGAAGAGGTAGGTGGGAGATCGGTAGTGGTAGATTAGAAGAGGTAGGTGATGCATGGTAGTAGAAAATTAGAAGAGGTAGGTGTGCGATGGTTAGTGGTATATTAGAAAAGTTGGTTGGTGAATGGTAGTGGTAGATAAGAAGAGGCAGGTGGGGATGTTTAGCGGTAAATAAGACGAGGTAAGTGGGGTATTATTTTGGGAGGTGATTAGGGGTATGACACTGAGGAAAGGTACAAAGGTAAAATAATAAATGGGAGTTTGGAGCACAGGTTGACCTGAAACACGCTATGGGTAGTGGGGTTACTGGACTGATACATGAAATGGGAGGGGTGTACTAACGGCAGGAGAAAGGGTAGGGGCAATAGAATGGAATATATGTGTGTTGGGGATCAGCAGGAGTCTGTACAATCAGCAGAGGGAGAAGAAGTAGAAGTTAGGTCACATGAAGGGTATATTTGGGAAGGAATTTGGAGAGGTTGGAGAACGTCCTCTGGATTATTTGGTACAGGGACACAGGGCTGGTGTTCAGGGGTTTTACGGAGATACGAAACGAGCATCAAAGAGCTAGGTTCTCACAATCCGACTACCATGGTATTCTCAATCCCATAATACAGAGAGCCTCGATGTAAACATCTACAAATCGCCAATAACCTCCATTCCCCCTACTCAGCACAAAACGGAAACTCCTAAACCGAATGCATTCTAAATCTTTTCATTTATTGATTTCCACTGAATATGTTTGTGTTTTTTTCCAGATTTTATTATATTTATTTAATTTGCTCTGGCTGTGAGGGCGAAAGAACCTTTGTCTTATTGGCATTTACATTAGCTAGCGCCTTGTGAGCCAGAATTGCTGCAGAACGTACAGCGCGTTGCAGATGAGTGGAACGCAGATAAAACAATAACGCACCTCCTGAACACAGTCATTAAAGCTGAGCCACGAGGGGCCCAGGCCATGGCCCCCACATCTGCACTGCCCGTGCTTTCTGCACACTTGCCAAATTGTCACACATAAAGGGACATTTACGAGAGACCACAATTGAGTCACTGTAGGGGGCAGGAAGGAAAGGAAATGAGCTTGGACAGAGTTACGAAATTAAACAGGACACTGGAGAAAGACAGCCAGCTCTCGGCCACATGTAGCTTATTTACTAAACAGCAAATTCGAGTGAATTCAATACTCTGCTGCAAAATTCATATTAGCCGAGCTGTGACTGTATCTGAGCTGGAGGATTCACCAAATCGGCTTTTTTATCCTATATTTTGCAATTCGGATTTCAATTCCCTGCAATTCGTTGTTTAGTAATGAAATGTTTTAATGTAAGAGTAAATAGAAAGACGTGTGTATAGAATCACTCACTATATCTCAATATAGACTCAATGGATTTTTGCTTCCCCACCCTTAACACCATTGCCACCACCTTGCAGTATATGGCAAAGCCAAGGAGGGGGGGGGGGGGAGGTAGGGGTGTAAGGGGAGGGGAGGCAGTTGGATATTGGTCTATATATCAGAGAAAGATAAGCTGAACTTTGCAGGAGATTGCTGAGCTGGACACTGGTGGAAATTGGCAATATATCATCGAATTAGGGCAGTTGGACCTGGCAGTATATCACGAGATAGGGCAGTTGGACCTGGCAATATATAATCGAATTAGGGCAGTTGGACCTGGCAGTATATCACTGAGATAGGATAGTTGGACCTGGTAGTATATCACGAGATAGGGCAAATGGACCTGGCTGTATATCACCAAGTTAGGGCAGTTGGACCTGCCAGTAAATTGCAGAGAGTGGGCAGTTGGACCTGGCAGTAAATTGCAGAGCTAGGGTAGTTGGACCTGGCAGTAAATTGCAGAGCTAGGGTAGTTGGACCTGGCGGTATATCACGAGCTAGGGCAGTTGGACCTGGCAGTATATCAACGAGATAGGGCATTTGGACCGGGCAGTATATCAACGAGAAAGGACAGTTGGACCTGGCAGCATAGCACAGAGATAGCGCAGTTGGACCTGGCAGTATATCACTGAGATAAGGCAGTTGGACCTGGCAGTATAGCACCAAGATACGGCAGAAGGACCTAACAGTATTTCACCGAGATAGGGCAGATGGACCTGAAGGTATATCACCGAGATAGGGCAGACGGATCTAGCAGTGTATCACTGATATAGGGCAGTTGGACCTGGCAGTAAATCGCAGAGCTAGGGCAGTTGGACCTGGCAGTACATCGCAGAGCTAGGGTAGTTGGACCTGGCAGTATATCACCAAGATAGGGCAGCTGGACCTGGCAGTAAATCGCAGAGAGAGGGCAGTTGGACCTGGCAGTAAATTGCAGGGCTGCAATGAAGATCTGCTTATGATCAAATTGCTGAAACACTATAGTTAATAAATAAAGAATGTGCATTTTCTGTAAAATCAGTGCTTTTTAATGCACGATTTCCATGGGATCACGACTGACTCACACATTCTCTAGTTTTTTTTTTTTTTTCTTTCAAAACTTTCAAAATTAACTGTGTCGGATTTCTTTTGCCCTGAGCATTGAACAATATCCCGGGTTAAACTCTGTGCTGCTCCATCGTGAGATGATCTAAGAAGAAAATCAGCTGGTGCCTTCTGCGCATATGGTCTATCAGAAGCTTAGATGTTGCCCAGACGTCCACTGCCTTCATATTGAGAAGTGATTTTATGGCTCTGTAGCCTGGAGCTGCATTTTATTCTTCCCAATTTTGGAATCAAATTGTCCTTGTGAGACTCCAAGCCAAGGTCCTGTTTTATGAAACTTTGTAGAGGACTCGCAATTCCTTTTATCCCCAGCGTAATATATGACTCAATCCCCAATATCGCTTCCCGTGTAATTGGAAAATCATTTAAATAGAGCTGACACGTTCTCCGCTTTAACTGCTGCTTCTGCAGACTCAGAACCTGGATTATTGTTAGAAACATGGACAGCACCGCGCAAGATCAAACCATTCAAGAAAATCTGATTAGCAAACAGTCTGGGAACGAACTATAAAGATACAGACAACCAAACTAACTCTATATTGCCGGGGCTCAAAATATCCACTCTCCACTAGCCATTGACAAGTGAAAATTTAGCCCCGGGGAGTAGAAATTCACTCCCTGGAGGGTACGCTTTGGCTTGCAGTCATGGGTAACTTTGAAAGCTTGGCTAGTAGCACAGAAATACAAATTGCAAGCCCTGAGTGTGAGCAGTAACTGGGCTAAGTGTCGACAATGCCACTCAAAGTCTCTCAGTGACAGATTGAAGCTGAGGACTAACACAAGGAGCAGACACCAGAGTTTTGTAAAAAAAAATAAATAAATACATATGAATTTAATTCAATTATTAATTGCATTGACAGTGTCAGTCGTATTCACATGATGTGTTGGACGCTACGGCGAGTGGGCATATCCTACTCTCGTCATTTTCAGCTCAGTTCCATGCATTCACGGCAAAACGCATGCCTGACAGGAGAAACCACCACATCAGAAGGTCACAGCGTCTCCATGTTTGGGTAACCAGTGCTGGATGCTAGTAAACATATATATATATTTTATTATAAGTAACCAGTGATGGGTGTTAGTAAACATGATTTTCTTTGATGGCTCCTTCTACTGCAGAATATAATATAATTTTAGATTATATTCCATCTAGATTGAAAGTTCCAACAGGAACAGGGCCCTCAACTAGTCTGTATTTATCACATTTTGAATTGTCTCTTAATGTATTGTACCTTTTATCTGACCGGGTTAAGGGGAACACCCAGCCCAATCCTCCTTTTATAGGGTACATATATATTGGTTAAAGACTGGCAGGGTTAGTAGGACACCCTGCCCAATCCTCCCTTTATAGGGTACATAGATACTGGTTAAAGACTGACTAGGGTTAGTAGGACACCCTGCCCAATCCTCCCTTTATAGGGTACATAGATACTGGTTAAAGACTGGCAGGGTTAGTAGGACACCCTGCCCAATCCTCCCTTTATAGGGTACATAGATACTGGTTAAAGACTGACTAGGGTTAGTAGGACACCCTGCCCAATCCTCCCTTTATAGGGTACATAGATACTGGTTAAAGACTGACTAGGGTTAGTAGGACACCCTGCCCAATCCTCCCTTTATAGGGTACATAGATACTGGTTAAAGACTGACTAGGGTTAGTAGGACACCCTGCCCAATCCTCCCTTTATAGGATACATAGATACTGGTTAAAGACTGACTAGGGTTAGTAGGACACCCTGCCCAATCCTCCCTTTATAGGGTACATAGATACTGGTTAAAGACTGACTAGGGTTAGTAGGACACCCTGCCCAATCCTCCCTTTATAGGGTACAAAGATACTGGTTAAAGACTGACTAAGGTTAGTAGGACACCCTGCCCAATCCTCCCTTTATAGGGTACATAGATACTGGTTAAAGCCTGGCAGGGTTAGTAGGACACCCTGCCCAATCCTCCCTTTATAGGGTACATAGATACTGGTTAAATACTGGCTAGGGTTAGTAGGACACCCTGCACAATCCTCCCTTTATAGGGTACATAGTTACTGGTTAAAGACTGACTAGGGTTAGTAGGACACCCTGCACAATCCTCCCTTTATAGGGTACATAGATACTGGTTAAAGACTGACTAGGGTTAGTAGGACACCCTGCCCAATCCTCCCTTTATAGGGTACATAGATACTGGTTAAAGACTGACTAGGGTTAGTAGGACACCCTGCCCAATCCTCCCTTTATAGGATACATAGATACTGGTTAAAGACTGACTAGGGTTAGTAGGACACCCTGCCCAATCCTCCCTTTATAGGGTACATAGATACTGGTTAAAGACTGACTAGGGTTAGTAGGACACCCTGCCCAATCCTCCCTTTATAGGGTACAAAGATACTGGTTAAAGACTGACTAAGGTTAGTAGGACACCCTGCCCAATCCTCCCTTTATAGGGTACATAGATACTGGTTAAAGCCTGGCAGGGTTAGTAGGACACCCTGCCCAATCCTCCCTTTATAGGGTACATAGATACTGGTTAAATACTGGCTAGGGTTAGTAGGACACCCTGCACAATCCTCCCTTTATAGGGTACATAGTTACTGGTTAAAGACTGACTAGGGTTAGTAGGACACCCTGCACAATCCTCCCTTTATAGGGTACATAGATACTGGTTAAAGACTGACTAGGGTTAGTAGGACACCCTGCCCAATCCTCCCTTTATAGGGTACATAGATACTGGTTAAAGACTGACTAGGGTTAGTAGGACACCCTGCCCAATCCTCCCTTTATAGGATACATAGATACTGGTTAAAGACTGACTAGGGTTAGTAGGACACCCTGCCCAATCCTCCCTTTATAGGGTACATAGATACTGGTTAAAGACTGGCAGGGTTAGTAGGACACCCTGCCCAATCCTCCCTTTATAGGGTACATAGATACTGGTTAAAGACTGGCAGGGTTAGTAGGACACCCTGCCCAATCCTCCCTTTATAGGGTACATAGATACTGGTTAAAGACTGGCAGGGTTAGTAGGACACCCTGCCCAATCCTCCCTTTATAGGGTACATAGATACTGGTTAAAGACTGGCAGGGTTAGTAGGACACCCTGCCCAATCCTCCCTTTATAGGGTACATAGATACTGGTTAAAGACTGACTAGGGTTAGTAGGACACCCTGCCCAATCCTCCCTTTATAGGGTACATAGATACTGGTTAAAGAATGGCAGGGTTAGTAGGACACCCTGCCCAATCCTCCCTTTATAGGGTACATAGATACTGGTTAAAGACTGACTAGGGTTAGTAGGACACCCTGCCCAATCCTCCCTTTATAGGATACATAGATACTGGTTAAAGACTGACTAGGGTTAGTAGGACACCCTGCCCAATCCTCCCTTTATAGGGTACATAGATACTGGTTAAAGACTGACTAGGGTTAGTAGGACACCCTGCCCAATCCTCCCTTTATAGGGTACATAGATACTGGTTAAAGACTGACTAGGGTTAGTAGGACACCCTGCCCAATCCTCCCTTTATAGGGTACATAGATACTGGTTAAAGACTGACTAGGGTTAGTAGGACACCCTGCCCAATCCTCCCTTTATAGGGTACATAGATACTGGTTAAAGAATGGCAGGGTTAGTAGGACACCCTGCCCAATCCTCCCTTTATAGGGTACATAGATACTGGTTAAAGACTGACTAGGGTTAGTAGGACACCCTGCCCAATCCTCCCTTTATAGGGTACATAGATACTGGTTAAAGAATGGCAGGGTTAGTAGGACACCCTGCCCAATCCTCCCTTTATAGGGTACATAGATACTGGTTAAAGACTGACTAGGGTTAGTAGGACACCCTGCCCAATCCTCCCTTTATAGGGTACATAGATACTGGTTAAAGACTGACTAGGGTTAGTAGGACACCCTGCCCAATCCTCCCTTTATAGGGTACATAGATACTGGTTAAAGAATGGCAGGGTTAGTAGGACACCCTGCCCAATCCTCCCTTTATAGGGTACATAGATACTGGTTAAAGACTGACTAGGGTTAGTAGGACACCCTGCCCAATCCTCCCTTTATAGGATACATAGATACTGGTTAAAGACTGACTAGGGTTAGTAGGACACCCTGCCCAATCCTCCCTTTATAGGGTACATAGATACTGGTTAAAGACTGACTAGGGTTAGTAGGACACCCTGCCCAATCCTCCCTTTATAGGGTACATAGATACTGGTTAAAGACTGACTAGGGTTAGTAGGACACCCTGCCCAATCCTCCCTTTATAGGGTACATAGATACTGGTTAAAGAATGGCAGGGTTAGTAGGACACCCTGCCCAATCCTCCCTTTATAGGGTACATAGATACTGGTTAAAGACTGACTAGGGTTAGTAGGACACCCTGCCCAATCCTCCCTTTATAGGGTACATAGATACTGGTTAAAGACTGGCAGGGTTAGTAGGACACCCTGCCCAATCCTCCCTTTATAGGGTACATAGATACTGGTTAAAGACTGACTAGGGTTAGTAGGACACCCTGCCCAATCCTCCCTTTATAGGGTACATAGATACTGGTTAAAGACTGACTAGGGTTAGTAGGACACCCTGCCCAATCCTCCCTTTATAGGGTACATAGATACTGGTTAAAGACTGACTAGGGTTAGTAGGACACCCTGCCCAATCCTCCCTTTATAGGGTACATAGATACTGGTTAAAGAATGGCAGGGTTAGTAGGACACCCTGCCCAATCCTCCCTTTATAGGGTACATAGATACTGGCTAAAGATGGACCGAGTCTGGCCTTGCCTCGTATCAGGTTGCCTATTGATGTTTCCGTCTCATGGCTCCTTCTACTGCAAAATAAGAACGAAACAAGCAGGTTTGTTCTGTTTTAGTCAGCATTTTGGAAATGATTGTAAAAGCCAGGAATAGACTGTATTTCAGCCTTTCCCAGAGGAGTGATGAGTTATATTGCAAGCGCCCCGAGCAGGGCACAGGAAATGACAGATCGAAAAGGAGCAATAACTATCATGGCCGGGCAGGAGAGGGGGGACAAGAAGGGGTAAAACATCTCACCTTGACAAAAGGTATCACCATGACAACCATTCTACCCCAAGGGTCAATTACCAAGGACGGACACAGAGCAGATTAGGGGTTATCTCTACCAGGAGACAAGACATCAGCACAATTTATTAACATTAGTTCCAGATTGCAAAGTAAAACAAGTGCAGTTTCTAGAGATTTCTAGAGATCGATTGTTTGTCAGGTTTTGTGTGCTTTGTCATTGGCAGCGTGGACTATTAATAATTAATAAAAACCATGCTCTCTCTCTGAGTGATGGATCCTTTACAAACAAAAAGCATAAATAAGCTAGTGCTGGAGGGGTTACACTGATGGCATGGGATGTAAACTCTTGGATGCAGTCAAGCCCTCTTCGTGGGACTCTGGTTTAAACTATAAAACAAAAGGATAAATATACAAAGTGTTCTGTGTTTTAAGGCGCTTAAAATAGTGCAACTTAAAGTGCTCTCAGTTATAGCAGCTTTCACACAAAAATAGGAACTCTCTATTCCTATTGCATCAAATACAAAAAAAACACTATTTAACAGATAAGTGCCAAATTAGTGAAGGTGTGTAGCGCTAAAAAGTGGATTACTTACTCCCAACTTATTGGGGATATAGTAGTTGTAAATGGCTGTATAAGAACAAAAGGGAAAAGTATATAGTGCAACACTGTTAAATTAAAAATGGAAATATATATATTCCAAATTGGAAGCACTCACGTGGTTTAGAGCCTATTATGGACTGGCTCTAATCACTTGCGCCGTTGTGCACTTAAGGTGGCACACACCTTCTAGGTCCACGTGTAAGATGTTCCTCAGAAGCATGTAAAACAAAGAGGTAGGGGGGAGACAGGGAGAATTGCCCTGGTGCAGAAATCCTTAATCAGGTAAGGTATAGTGTAAACACATATAGATGGCTTCTCACCTTAAAAAGAGCCTATCACTTGGCTCTAAGTGTATAAGCAGATGAGTCCAGTTCTAGGGTGACTCTACCCTTCTTTAAGCAGGATAAATGGTCCACCAAAGTGTAGATTCAATAAAATGTATATTTATTCCATTAGTATAAAACTTTAAAAAATAAATTGCAATACATACACAGTGGTGATAAGTCCAAAGTCCAAAACGCGTTTCGCCGATTCTGTTCGGCTTTTTCAATTGGTAATGTACTTCCTGCTTTCTCATACATATATATCCCTGTCTGAACATTTGATTGGTTGCAGGAGATCGTGATACAGCCAATCACGAGTGCTCCTGTTGAAGATGGGTGTGTAGCTCCAATATGCCAGTAATCTATCCCGTATACGTGACGTCATCACGCACGCACACGCGTGCGCGTGTCGTCACTTCCGGGAACCTGAAAGTTGTGTATACACCTCTGTAGTCCTATTGGTCCGATCCCACTGAATCCAGAAAAAACAGATCTTTCTTTGTATCTTGCCTCAATAGTTCATAATACTTCATTATCTTGCATCAGTATGGCAGATGGTTGTGTCATTAGTGTCTTTATTCGTTCAATCATCGTTATATCGATGTCCATGTCTCCATTTTGGTTATGGGCAAAGTCCTGGCATCATTTAGTCATTGTAATGTGTAGTTCCTAAAGCCATATAGAACAACATAAATTCCAAGAGCAATCAGAGAAAATAATAAACGATTTCAGGGAAAAAGGCTATGATGATGATCTTTTAAGTAAGGCTTTTAAAGAGGTCGAAGGAAAGGATAGAAATGAACTGATTAAATATAAAGAGAAAATTGATAATGCAGAATCACAAAATCTGAAGTTTATTTGTGACTTTAACCATAATAGTAGACATTTTAAAAAGATCATCCAGAGATATTGGCCAATACTGAAAAATGACCCTGTCCTTAATTCTATATTGCCGGACAAACCTAATATAGTGTATAGAGGTGTGCAAAACTTGAAAAGCAATTTGGTAAAGAATCACATACCCCCAAAAAAATCTACAAGTCAGTTTTTTAAAGAATCTAATGGCTTTTATGGTTGTGGCATGTGTGGAGCATGTAAAAACTCGAGGAGTAGAAGAAGAGTGATAAAAGAGTTCCATCACCCACAAGATGTAAATAGAAATTTTAAAATTAAACAAGTCATCACCTGCCAATCCACTAAAGTAATATACATGATCAGCTGTCCATGTGGGCTGACCTATATAGGAAGGACGATGAGGACACTCAACACAAGAATTCAGGAGCACATTAGAAATATCAGAAATGGCTTCCTAAAACACAGCGTGTCCCTACACTTCAAGAATAAACACAATAGTGACCCATCACTTCTGAAATTTATGGGAATCCAGAAAGTAATCGGTAATTGGAGAGGAGGGGACCCTATAAAATTGATTGGACAAACAGAGATGCAGTGGATTTTTAACCTTAATACCATGCAACCACATGGACTCAATGATGATTTTGAATTATGCCACTTCTTATAAGTAATTTAATATATAGATTTTTTACATTTTTTATTGTATTAATTAATATCTATATTTATTTATTTTAATAACTTTCTAATTTTAACAGTGGCTCATTCAATCACCTTTGGGTCTAGATCTATTTTGGATTCTAACAATGGGTGAATCCTCATAGTGTAAGACAGGGTGATACCTTAAAAAGGATACAAAAAGAATCATCATAGTGTAAGACAGGATGATACATTAAAAAGGATACAAAAAAAATCCTCATAGTGTAAGACAGGATGATACCTTAAAAAGGAAACAAAAAGAATCCTGATAGTGTAAGACAGGATGATACCTTAAAAAGGATACAAAAAGAATCCTCATAGTGTAAGACAGGATGATACCTTAAAAAGGATACAAAAAGAATCCTCATAGTGTAAGACAGGGTGATACCTTAAAAAGGATACAAAAAGAATCCTCATAGTGTAAGACAGGATGATACCTTAAAAAGGATACAAAAAGAATCCTCATAGTGTAAGACGGGATGATACCTTAAAAAGGATACAAAAAGTATCCTCACAGTGTAAGACAGGATGATACCTTAAAAAGGATACAAAAAGAATCCTCATAGTGTAAGACGGGATGATACCTTAAAAAGGATACAAAAAGAATCCTCATAGTGTAAGACATGATGATACCTTAAAAAGGATACAAAAAGAATCCTCATAGTGTAAGACAGGATGATACCTTAAAAAGGATACAAAAAGAATCCTCATATTGTAAGACAGGATGATACCTTAAAAAGGATACAAAAAGAATCCTCATAGTGTAAGACAGGATGATACCTTAAAAAGGATACAAAAAGAATCCTCATAGTGTAAGACAGGATGATACCTTAAAAAGGATACAAAAAGAATCCTCATAGTGTAAGACAGGATGATACCTTAAAAAGGATACAAAAAGAATCCTCATAGTGTAAGACAGGATGATACCTTAAAAAGGATACAAAAAGAATCCTCATAGTGTAAGACAGGATGATACCTTAAAAAGGATACAAAAAGAATCATCATAGTGTAAGACAGGATGATACATTAAAAAGGATACAAAAAGAATCCTCATAGTGTAAGACGGGATGATACCTTAAAAAGGATACAAAAAGAATCATCATAGTGTAAGACAGGATGATACATTAAAAAGGATACAAAAAGAATCCTCATAGTGTAAGACAGGATGATACCTTAAAAAGGATACAAAAAGAATCCTCATAGTGTAAGACAGGGTGATACCTTAAAAAGGAAACAAAACGAATCCTCATAGTGTAAGACGGGATGATACCTTAAAAAGGATACAAAAAGAATCCTCATAGTGTAAGACAGGGTGATACCTTTAAAAGGATACAAAAACAATCCTCATAGTGTAAGACGGGATGATACCTTAAAAAGGAAACAAAACGAATCCTCATAGTGTAAGACAGGATGATACCTTAAAAAGGAAACAAAAAGAATCCTCATAGTGTAAGACAGGATGATATATTAAAAAGGATACAAAAAGAATCCTCATAGTGTAAGACAGGATGATACCTTAAAAAGGATACAAAAAGAATCCTCATAGTGTAAGACAGGATGATACCTTAAAAAGGATACAAAAAAAATCCTGATAGTGTAAGACAGGATGATACATTAAAAAGGATACAAAAAGAATCCTCATAGTGTAAGACAGGATGATACCTTAAAAAGGATACAAAAAAAATCCTCATAGTGTAAGACGGGATGATACATTAAAAAGGATACAAAAAAATCCTCATAGTGTAAGACAGGATGATACCTTAAAAAGGAAACAAAAAGAATCCTGATAGTGTAAGACAGGATGATAAATTAAAAAGGATACAAAAAGAATCCTCATAGTGTAAGACAGGATGATACCTTAAAAAGGATACAAAAAGAATCATCATAGTGTAAGACAGGATGATACATTAAAAAGGATACAAAAAGAATCCTCATAGTGTAAGACAGGATGATACCTTAAAAAGGATACAAAAAGAATCCTCATAGTGTAAGACGGGATGATACCTTAAAAAGGATACTAAAAGAATCCTCATAGTGTAAGACAGGATGATACCTTAAAAAGGATACAAAAAGAAACCTCATAGTGTAAGACGGGATGATACCTTAAAAAGGATACAAAAAGAATCCTCATAGTGTAAGACAGGATGATACCTTAAAAAGGAAACAAAACGAATCCTCATAGTGTAAGACAGGATGATACCTTAAAAAGGATACAAAAAGAATCCTCATAGTGTAAGACGGGATGATACCTTAAAAAGGATACAAAAAGAATCCTCATAGTGTAAGACAGGATGATACCTTAAAAAGGAAACAAAAAGAATCCTCATAGTGTAAGACAGGATGATACCTTAAAAAGGAAACAAAAATAAGCCTCATAGTGTAAGACAGGATGATACCTTAAAAAGGATACAAAAAGAATCCTCATAGTGTAAGACAGGGTGATACCTTAAAAATGATACAAAAAGAATCCTCATAGTGTAAGACAGGATGATACCTTAAAAATGATACAAAAAGAATCCTCATAGTGTAAGACAGGATGATACCTTAAAAATGATACAAAAAGAATCCTCATAGTGTAAGACAGGATGATACCTTAAAAAGGATGCAAAAAGAATCCTCATAGTGTAAGACGGGATGATACCTTTAAAAGGATACAAAAAGAATCCTCATAGTGTAAGACAGGATGATACCTTAAAAAGGAAACAAAACAAATCCTCATAGTGTAAGACAGGATGATACCTTAAAAAGGATACAAAAAGAATCCTCATAGTGTAAGACAGGATGATACCTTAAAAAGGATACAAAAAGAATCCTCATAGTGTAAGACAGGATGATACCTTAAAAAGGATGCAAAAAGAATCCTCATAGTGTAAGACGGGATGATACCTTTAAAAGGATACAAAAAGAATCCTCATAGTGTAAGACAGGATGATACCTTAAAAAGGATACAACAAGAATCCTCATAGTGTAAGACAGGATGATACCTTAAAAAGGATACAAAAATAAGCCTCATAGTGTAAGACAGGATGATACCTTAAAAAGGATACAAAAAGAATCCTCATAGTGTAAGACGGGATGATACCTTAAAAAGGAAACAAAACGAATCCTCATAGTGTAAGACAGGATGATACCTTAAAAAGGATACAAAAAGAATCCTCATAGTGTAAGACAGGATGATACCTTAAAAAGGATACAAAAAGAATCCTCATAGTGTAAGACAGGATGATACCTTAAAAAGGAAACAAAAATAAGCCTCACAGTGTAAGACAGGATGATACATTAAAAAGGATACAAAATGAATCCTCATAGTGTAAGACAGGATGATACCTTAAAAATGATACAAAAAGAATCCTCATAGTGTAAGACGGGATGATACCTTAAAAAGGAAACAAAACGAATCCTCATAGTGTAAGACAGGATGATACCTTAAAAAGGATACAAAAATAATCCTCATAGTGTAAGACAGGATGATACCTTAAAAAGGAAACAAAAATAAGCCTCATAGTGTAAGACAGGATGATACATTAAAAAGGATACAAAAAGAATCCTCATAGTGTAAGACAGGATGATACCTTAAAAAGGATACAAAAAGAATCCTCATAGTGTAAGACAGGGTGATACCTTAAAAAGGAAACAAAACGAATCCTCATAGTGTAAGACAGGGTGATACCTTAAAAAGGATACAAAAAGAATCCTCATAGTGTAAGACGGGATGATACCTTAAAAATGATACAAAAATAATCCTCATAGTGTAAGACGGGATGATACCTTAAAAAGGAAACAAAACGAATCCTCATAGTGTAAGACGGGATGATACCTTAAAAAGGATACAAAAAGAATCCTCATAGTGTAAGACAGGGTGATACCTTTAAAAGGATACAAAAACAATCCTCATAGTGTAAGACGGGATGATACCTTAAAAAGGAAACAAAACGAATCCTCATAGTGTAAGACAGGATGATACCTTAAAAAGGAAACAAAAAGAATCCTCATAGTGTAAGACAGGATGATATATTAAAAAGGATACAAAAAGAATCCTCATAGTGTAAGACAGGATGATACCTTAAAAAGGATACAAAAAGAATCCTCATAGTGTAAGACAGGATGATACCTTAAAAAGGATACAAAAAAAATCCTGATAGTGTAAGACAGGATGATACATTAAAAAGGATACAAAAAGAATCCTCATAGTGTAAGACAGGATGATACCTTAAAAAGGATACAAAAAAAATCCTCATAGTGTAAGACGGGATGATACATTAAAAAGGATACAAAAAAATCCTCATAGTGTAAGACAGGATGATACCTTAAAAAGGAAACAAAAAGAATCCTGATAGTGTAAGACAGGATGATAAATTAAAAAGGATACAAAAAGAATCCTCATAGTGTAAGACAGGATGATACCTTAAAAAGGATACAAAAAGAATCATCATAGTGTAAGACAGGATGATACATTAAAAAGGATACAAAAAGAATCCTCATAGTGTAAGACAGGATGATACCTTAAAAAGGATACAAAAAGAATCCTCATAGTGTAAGACGGGATGATACCTTAAAAAGGATACTAAAAGAATCCTCATAGTGTAAGACAGGATGATACCTTAAAAAGGATACAAAAAGAAACCTCATAGTGTAAGACGGGATGATACCTTAAAAAGGATACAAAAAGAATCCTCATAGTGTAAGACAGGATGATACCTTAAAAAGGAAACAAAACGAATCCTCATAGTGTAAGACAGGATGATACCTTAAAAAGGATACAAAAAGAATCCTCATAGTGTAAGACGGGATGATACCTTAAAAAGGATACAAAAAGAATCCTCATAGTGTAAGACAGGATGATACCTTAAAAAGGAAACAAAAAGAATCCTCATAGTGTAAGACAGGATGATACCTTAAAAAGGATACAAAAAGAATCCTCATAGTGTAAGACGGGATGATACCTTAAAAAGGATACAAAAAGAATCCTCATAGTGTAAGACAGGATGATAACTTTAAAAGGATACAAAAAGAATCCTCATAGTGTAAGACGGGATGATACCTTAAAAAGGATACAAAAAGAATCCTCATGGTGTAAGACAGGATGATACCTTAAAAAGGAAACAAAAAGAATCCTCATAGTGTAAGACAGGATGATACCTTAAAAGGATACAAAAAGAATCCTCATAGTGTAAGACAGGATGATACATTAAAAAGGATACAAAAAGAATCCTCATAGTGTAAGACAGGGTGATACCTTAAAATGATACAAAAAGAATCCTCATAGTGTAAGACGGGATGATACCTTAAAAAGGAAACAAAAAGAATCCTCATAGTGTAAGACGGGATGATACCTTAAAAAGGATACAAAAACAATCCTCATAGTGTAAGACAGGATGATACCTTAAAAAGGAAACAAAAATAAGCCTCATAGTGTAAGACAGGATGATACCTTAAAAAGGATACAAAAAGAATCCTCATAGTGTAAGACAGGGTGATACCTTAAAAATGATACAAAAAGAATCCTCATAGTGTAAGACAGGATGATACCTTAAAAAGGATACAAAAAGAATCATCATAGTGTAAGACAGGATGATACCTTAAAAAGGATGCAAAAAGAATCCTCATAGTGTAAGACGGGATGATACCTTTAAAAGGATACAAAAAGAATCCTCATAGTGTAAGACAGGATGATACCTTAAAAAGGAAAAAAAACAAATCCTCATAGTGTAAGACAGGATGATACCTTAAAAAGGATACAAAAAGAATCCTCATAGTGTAAGACAGGATGATACTTTAAAAAGGATACAAAAAGAATCCTCATAGTGTAAGACAGGATGATACCTTAAAAAGGATGCAAAAAGAATCCTCATAGTGTAAGACGGGATGATACCTTTAAAAGGATACAAAAAGAATCCTCATAGTGTAAGACAGGATGATACCTTAAAAAGGATACAACAAGAATCCTCATAGTGTAAGACAGGATGATACCTTAAAAAGGATACAAAAATAAGCCTCATAGTGTAAGACAGGATGATACCTTAAAAAGGATACAAAAAGAATCCTCATAGTGTAAGACGGGATGATACCTTAAAAAGGAAACAAAACGAATCCTCATAGTGTAAGACAGGATGATACCTTAAAAAGGATACAAAAAGAATCCTCATAGTGTAAGACAGGATGATACCTTAAAAAGGATACAAAAAGAATCCTCATAGTGTAAGACAGGATGATACCTTAAAAAGGAAACAAAAATAAGCCTCACAGTGTAAGACAGGATGATACATTAAAAAGGATACAAAATGAATCCTCATAGTGTAAGACAGGATGATACCTTAAAAATGATACAAAAAGAATCCTCATAGTGTAAGACGGGATGATACCTTAAAAAGGAAACAAAACGAATCCTCATAGTGTAAGACAGGATGATACCTTAAAAAGGATACAAAAATAAGCCTCATAGTGTAAGACAGGATGATACATTAAAAAGGATACAAAAATAATCCTCATAGTGTAAGACAGGATGATACCTTAAAAAGGAAACAAAAATAATCCTCATAGTGTAAGACAGGGTGATACCTTAAAAAGGAAACAAAAATAAGCCTCATAGTGTAAGACAGGATGATACATTAAAAAGGATACAAAATGAATCCTCATAGTGTAAGACAGGATGATACCTTAAAAATGATACAAAAAGAATCCTCATAGTGTAAGACGGGATGATACCTTAAAAAGGAAACAAAAATAAGCCTCATAGTGCAAGACAGGATGATACCTTAAAAAGGATACAAAAAGAATCATCATAGTTTAAGAAATGATGATATCTTAAAAAGGAAACAAAAAGAATCCTCATAGTGTAAGACAGGATGATACCTTAAAAAGGATACAAAAAGAATCCTCATAGTGTAAGACAGGATGATACCTTAAAAAGGATACAAAAAGAATCATCATAGTGTAAGACAGGGTGATACCTTAAAAAGGATACAAAAAGAATCCTCATAGTGTAAGACAGGATGATACCTTAAAAAGGAAACAAAAAGAATCCTGATAGTGTAAGACAGGGTGATACCTTAAAAAGGATACAAAAAGAATCCTCATAGTGTAAGACAGGGTGATACCTTAAAAGGATACAAAAAGAATCCTCATAGTGTAAGACGGGATGATACCTTAAAAAGGATACAAAAAGAATCCTCATAGTGTAAGACAGGGTGATACCTTAAAAAGGATACAAAAAGAATCCTCATAGTGTAAGACAGGGTGATACCTTAAAAGGATACAAAAAGAATCCTCATAGTGTAAGACAGGATGATACCTTAAAAAGGATACAAAAAGAATCCTCATAGTGTAAGACAGGATGATACCTTAAAAAGGATACAAAAAGAATCCTCGTAGTGTAAGACAGGATGATACATTAAAAAGGATACAAAAAGAATCCTGATAGTGTAAGACAGGATGATACCTTAAAAAGGATACAAAAAGAATCCTCGTAGTGTAAGACAGGATGATACCTTAAAAGGATACAAAAAGAATCCTCATAGTGTAAGACAGGATGATACCTTAAAAGGATACAACAAGAATCCTCATAGTGTAAGACAGGATGATACCTTAAAAAGGATACAAAAAGAATCCTCATAGTGTAAGACAGGATGATACATTAAAAAGGATACAAAAAGAATCCTGATAGTGTAAGACAGGATGATACCTTAAAAAGGATACAAAAAGAAAGACACTATGAGGATTCTTTTTGTATCCTTTTAAACGTATCATCCTGCTGTTACAAACTACTGTGTCTTTAGCCAGTGGATTTTATCTCTGCAACAGCAATTAACCCCTCCAATACCAAATAACTTTGGGACATCTACATATACATTTTTTCTTAGAAGATTCTATATATTACCAATATTTACCATGAACATGAGTAAGTTCCAGTGGTAACTAGCAGATATTGTGTTACATTTAATGGTTATAAATATTTTTTCTTCATAAGAGTACACGTGGAGCGCCCTTTTTTATTTTAAGGGCTTCTCTTACATAGCGCTAACACAATTTTTTTTTTTTATAAATCCTGGGGTGCATTAATTAAAGCGGGGTGTCAGTTATAAATCCTGGGGTACAGTTATTAAAGTGGGGTGGCAGTTATAAATCCTGGGGTGCATTAATTAAAGAGGGGTGTCAGTTATAAATCCTGGGGTGCAGTTATTAAAGCGGGGTGTCAGTTATAATTCCAAGCACTGAGGATGGATTCACACAGCAGAGGCCCCAATCCTGAGTTCTTTTTAGAGGAAGCAAAGTGTGTGCTAATTATAATATGATTCCTGGAGAGAAGTCAGCCCATCTGGTCTTATCATGAAGGATGTGCTCCAGTATCTGCCCACAGCCCTTTATCTGACTGATAACACACTGCCTCTCCACTGCTCCATGAATATGTATGGGCCTCCAGTCTCGTTACCCGAGCCACACCGTCCTCTCTGCAAACCAAATAATTCTTCTCATCTTGTTTAAATTGAGCCTGTGACTGAGTGCAAACAGCTTTCCTTTCAGGAGAGACTCTTCATTCGTTTGTATGAAATTTTAAACCAAAGGGTTAGAAGACTGTAATTTGCACTCATTCTGGGAAATAGCTGCTGATTGGCTCAGGAGAGAGAACCTATTTACCTGCAGAGTCCGGCTTTACAAAAACAGCCCGAGGAGTGATTTGCAGGAATCTTTGGATGAGACTTCCAATTTCTGTGCTCAGAGAGTCCTGCGGTAATAGTGCCATCTTTTTTTTTTTCATATTGAACATGCCCTGACCTATGGGGGGCGCCAGAATCTCTTTTAAAATAATTGCAACCAGTGAGAATGGATTGGAACATTGGCCCAGAGATTTTTTATATATATAATATATATTTTAATATCTTAAAGAAAATAATTGTAAACGTTGATCCAAAAATATGAAATCATTTGAAATGCACATCCACCAATATTAAATCGAGGCCTTGCCAGATCAAACACTCAGTCCAGTATTCAGTCCATTGTTAGACAGCCCATTGCTGGACAGGGTGTACATATTAGCCATGTGGACGTCCCATAATCCACTTTAAAGAGATTGAGAATGTTCTGCACCCAGCGTCTGTTCAGGCCCTGGGGAGAGTGCAGCTAAGCGGACAAGGACACATGTATGAGTGTGGGGATAGATGCCTGTGATTGGTTGTGTATGAATGTGTGGGTGGGAATTATGTGTTGTGTGAGGTAGTGGGGGGTGGTCTTAACTTAGTGCCACTTGGGATTCGGGCCAGCAAACAGTTTCCTTCCCGCCCGCCCCATGGGTTTGTTTCGTCGAAGCTAGAGGGGGTATGTCCTTGCCAATTAAGTTTGAGGTGGTTATGTTAATTATGTGGAATGAAGTGAACAAGTTTTCAGGTCTCAACTTCTCCTGCTCTAAAGGGTTAACCTTAGGTTACCTGTTATGTCGTGCCCACCGAGCGAGGAAAAGGTCGGCTTGTGGTAAGCATTGGAAGGAAAAGGAATTTATGCCGAGGGGGGAGGTGAGAGGAAGCGGTACATAGGAGCATGGTCAGTTTATTGGCAAGGACGGTTGGGTTACACTGTATGACACTATGTGTCAAGGTATATATTAAGTAATGGGTATTTATGTTATAATAAATGCTGCGGCCTGTTTCATCAATTCTACGTTGTCTGTCATTATTTGGGGGGTGAATTGGGTTAGTTTATGTTATTATGCTGCATCGCAATTCCCCACTATGTACATACATGCTCCTGAAGAAAGGGTTCTGAGGCGATTGTATGGGAGGGAACTAGCTGCTGTTGTATGGAGTGAAATGGAAGGTCTCCAGACACAGTGGTGTTTGTGATTCCTGAGGGACGATAGTTGTGGATCAGTGGGCAGATTTTGATGGCTCAGCATATAATAGTCAGTGCCTGTTGCGCTCTGACATAAACTACGACACTAAGACAACTGCATTCAGTTAAGGAAATACGTATTACTGGATTGTTATGGCCGCATTGTCCGTAAAGGCCAATAGAGGAGCCAAAAGGAACAGACGCCATGGGATCATGCGGCAGCATTTCATTGCTAACCCCTGACTCCGCTGAAACACCTCCAGTAATATAATATGTAATTGAAAATGCCACTTTAATGCCCCATATTTGGAGTTAATTATACAGCGCGGTGTAAGGGTACTGCTGTGGGGGCAGGGTTTTAATGCAGTGAGGTAAAGGGTTAATTATGCATTGCTTGCTGTTGATACATGTATGATCATATAATACTCTGAATACAATCAAAGATTTGGTGTCACATTGTTAAATAGAACACATTAGTGCCTGGTCTAGGGCTGGTTCTAAGAGGGTTTTAATTTGATATAGAGGAAGGGGGCATTCCATTTACTCCTGGATTGTAGCACCTGCTCTTTTTATAGTAAACCCCCCATTACTCTCTACCTTTCACCCTGTGCAGTATGAATTGAACTCTTTTCATGGGTTTATCCCATCTCTCCGGATTTACCTTTACAGTCTGTCAAACGTCTGGGATTAAATAATCCTGCATCGCACTGAGCGTATAACTCAGCAATCATTAAAATCTCCACGGAAGAGACACACTGATGGCACATGGCTGACTTTAACACAAAGCTAGCTCAATGTCAAGATGGTGGCAGGAATCATTTAGATTCTGGTGTGTTTTCATTGTGTCCGTCATTGTCAACGTCTGTTGAATCTGCCACTACGGCCGAGTGCTTGAACCCCTGAATTCTCTCTGGCTCTAGTCCGTCCCGCACAGCAATATGCGCGTCCCACCTGCAGGTAACATTGCATCAACCTGGTTATCTCTGCCTAATTAAACCTGCATCACGCAGACCTGCCTGGGATGCGCATGGTTTCAGCTCAATGAGCTCGATCTCCAGGAACACAGAAACTGCAAATGTTTGGCACATGGAACATAAATATCTCACAGTGTGAAAATAATTTAAAAATTATGTGAAAAAATAGTCCTGTCTCGAACTAAAAATCGAAACCAACATGTATACACATAAAAAATGAAAATGTAAATATAAATAAATATACAAAAAAATAATATAAACCTGTGCGGATGTCTATGGCTTGCTTCAGATTCCACACTTCAGCCTCGCTTTTCTACGTTAATCTCATTTCATTCTTCATGTCTCACTACTCGTTCCATTGACTTTGTCTTGTTGACTGATGCATAACCTGATAGTTCTCATCCAGCTGTATCATGTACATGGTTTATATTTGTTTTCCTCACTTGACTTATTGCTTTCTGCTCCCCGAGAGCCGCTATTGTGTGTTCGCCAAATAATAATTATAAAAAAGTAACAGGAAGAGGCAGATGAATCTAGAAACAGATTTAGGAGTCATTTCTTACGAGAATGAATCCGGGATCCATTGAATTAGAGAACTGAATTATATAGACAGTAGTAAATGAATCAGGAGACTTCCAACGCTAGAGTAAAAAACATTGTTTAAATTTATATAAAGTCGTAATGCATGCATTTTAATAAAAACATTTAATGATAGAGCAGCATGCACACCAAGATATGTCTCCAGAAAAAAATCTATTAACCTACATCGATAACATTATATTTACATACAGGTTCATGCATGTTCATAGTTTTTTTTTTCTCATTGGGTTTTGCAAACCTAATATAGCATCACGCAGTAAAGATAATATTATATATTCTCTATCTAAACTGTGTAATTCTATATCTTTAATCTTGTAATTTATATATTAGGACCGGCCTGAACAGGTGTAGGTTGAGATTGCTGTGAAAACATGATTAGCATGTTTGTATTGGCTGCTTCTATTGAGGAAAACCTGGATAGTTTGTAAGATTAGAATCCGTTGTGTTCTCTCTCACGGTTTACACCTATTTATTTATAGCCAAATGCGTTATTTTTAGAACTCTGTATAGAGATTGGCTTGTAGCCAACGCTCATATTAATATGGAATCAGCTGGTGGTGTGCTGGTTACACTGACAGTATATTTATAGCCAGCACCAAGTGGTTACTCCCCGGTGACACGTGTCGATGTGAACCGTGAACAAGGGATCTACTTTTACCTGTAAAAAGAACAATTGCTCACCTTAAACACACTTGTTCACTTAAGAAATAATTACAGATACCGAATAGTTACAGGTTAATAGCACTTACTGTACCTCCCTCGCTATGTTTTAATAATTGTCAGACTGGAGAAGTCATTATAAGTTGCATTTTCAGTTGAATTTTAGGAAACCACTTTAATTATTTGTTGTGTTGAGCTCTTTAAAAAAAACAGATTTTTATGGGGGTTGAATAATTATGATTGCAACTGTAAATACATTACATAACATAACATACTGTAACCCTCGGTCTGTCACTTAGTTACTGTCTCTCCTCACCACACGCGCTCTCTCCTCATCCCTCGCGATCTCTCCTCACCCCACGTGCTCTCTCCTCACCCCTGGAGCTCTCTCCTCACTCCTCGCACTCTCTCCTCACCCCTCGAGCTCTCTCCTCACCCCTCGCTCTCTCCTCACCCCTGGAGCTCTCTCCTCACCCCACGTGCTCTCTCCTCACCCCTCGCGTTCTCTCCTCACCCCTGGAGCTCTCTCCTCACCCCACGTGCTCTCTCCTCACCCCTCGCACTCTCTCCTCACCCCACGTGCTCTCTTTTCTCTCGTTGCTTTTTGTTATTTTTCGGGACACTGAGTGCCTTTTGATTCTCTGTGCAATATTTTTGTTTTTATATGAGGCGTATACAGATGCTCAGGAAATCGGTAATTTTGAGTTGAACTTCAGACTGTTAGTAATGTTGTTTAAACATGCAGCAGCAAACAGGAGCTGGCAACAATGTTTACATTTTGAAGTTGTTTTGATTGTCAGGTGTTAGTGACCAATGATAATGAAGCATGCGTTGCTGACAGGTGATTAGTTTACAACCAATATGAGAATATTATACTCTGGAGCCTGGGTAAAGAGACGGTAAGCTTTTGTGCCCAGACAGATGTTTATCCCTGGTGAAGTAGCCACATGCTTTGTGTTTGGTCACCTAAATGGTCAGTCAAGCAGAGAAAGAGAAATTCTCATCTCCTGAGATATACAGATCACAGCCCGCGGTGGGAAACACGGAGACCAGGAAACACTGCTTCCCACAACGTCAATCTTATCTGGGATGGGAATACTGAGGATACGGAGAGCGGCCGGACATATCAGGAAGGGATGAAGTGCATTACAAAAAAAATCCTAAAATTAAGCAGTTTGTACGATCCTCTATTGCCATAACTCCCCATGTGTTACTTCACACAACTCTTATATCCAAATAAAGTTTTATGGCTGGGGACTACAAACACGGTCATCGTTATATTCAAATAAAACGTCCTGGTTGGCTAATACAAACACAGTCGTCTTATTTAAATAAAGTGTTATGGCTGGTCAATACAAACACAGTCATTGTTTTATTTAAATAAAGTTTTATGGCTGGGGACTACAAACACGGTCATCGTTATATTCAAATAAAACGTCCTGGTTGGCTAATACAAACACAGTCGTCTTATTTAAATAAAGTTTTATGGCTGGCCAATACAAACACAGTCATTGTCATATTTAAATAAAGTATTATGGCTGGTCATTGTAAACATGTCAAATTTAAAAAAGCTTTATTAACAAGCAGGTTAAACAAAGTAAAATAGTTAAACTTGATTGGAAGCCACACAATGGGACTCGCATAATATTTGCCATTTGACTGTATCCAGCCATATAATTATCCATAAAATGTAGTTAGCACGAGTGACAATTAAAGACGCACCCCCATCATGTGCACTAACGATTGTTATTCCATTGCCTGGCCCTCAGTAAAGTAACTTGCGTAGAACTGGAAGGCATCTCAGACTGATCTGAAAATGTCACCAATAATGTAATGGGAGCCCTGTCTCACAAGCCGGCCATAGCAAGAGAGAGTGAGGTTTAGTTTTAATAACCCCAAACCAAATTATAGCACTGACCTTCCGGGTTGATCTAGATTAATGTACCTTAGTTCTTTTCTTAGAACTTTAAATCAAATTCTCCAATCAACTCGTGTTCTTTTGTGCAAAAACTCAATTCACCTCATTGCTGTGCCTTACTCCTTCTTGCAGCCGTAAAACACATGACCGGTGTATAGTCGCCATTTGGGCAGTCGGAATCCAGAACAATGACCCCACATACCTAACCCAATAACGCACAGACACTAGAGTATATGGGGAAAATTGTCCACAGCTTTATTAAACAATCTTAAGTAATAACCATTTCAATAATTTTTATAATAATAATAATAATAATAATAATAACTTAACAAGTAGAACATGGGTCATTGCCCCCCATACTCCGCCCTCGCATTCGAATCCTTCTGTTAATATAAAAGGCAATGACCCCCATATAAATAACACATAGATATATAACGTACACCAACATTATTCCAACATACCAAATTAAAGTGCCAACCATACATTAACCACGGCAGGGGTATACCCGGATACCCCTACCCCACCAGGTTCTGAGCCACTGACAGGACTAGAAACCACCAATGACCACCACTTTTTTGTTTCCATCACGTTCATCCTGGGGAGCCTATTTCTTCTCCTTCAGCTCCCTATCCCGCAGCTGTGAAAAAACGAGATAACCCCTAAACAAAAACAAAAACACCAGGGAGGGAGGGTGGGTAGGAAATTAGAATGACTCACCTAAAATGGCTGCCTATTTAAATAGTCAAACCTACTTACTCCACTCCTAGCTTCCTTCCTCCTCTGCCCGCCTACTAACCCCTGTCAAGGCCCTTTTCTGCTGAGCTGTGCTCTAGCTACATGGGGCTACAATTCTTATTATTGCTCGCCATTGCTTCGATTTCTTTCTTTCCAGTCCAGAATGTCATCCTTGTGTCTCAACACTTTATTGGGAGTACTGAACTCAGCCCGCTCACATTCTGCTCCTTGTTTAGCTCTATGGGGCCCTTTAGAGCAGGATAACGACAAGGAGACCCTAGGCAGTCACCTTGGGTCCAGGGTTTGGACAGGGACCCCAGACCATATATCCATTTAACAAAGGTATGGGAATAATGAAGGGGGGGGGGGGGGGGCAAGCTGTAAACCAGCCAAAAATAAGTGAGCTTTGTTCCCCAGACTGGCTCAGTGCTTGCTATCACTGTGTCCACAATGTGACACTCACAGCACTTACTCCACTCATACTTTGCCAATTTCCCTCTCACGTTTAGCTGTGAGCCTCGTCCTCTGTAACGTGATGCATCTATTAAAGGTTATTTATATAATATTGCAGTTTGGGGCAAGGTTTTTTACTCGCTGCAGAAAACACATCTTATCCTTTCCTCCAGGCGTAGATTCACTCGTCCACATCAATTTAGCTGCTCTGTGGAGTGAGCACCGGTGACAGGTAAGTCTCAGGATTTGGTGCCGCAGGCACGCGATTGTCTGCTCGAGATAACACTGGCAAAGCAAGAGAGAAGATTGTGAAGGAAGTTACATAGCAACTCTGCTGCAGAGAACACATATATATAATTGTCTGGAATACCCTGAATGTTCTTCTCCAACAGAATTTATCAACATCACTGCTAAATCTATAGAATAAATATTCCATCAGAAAGTCAGGTAGTGACCATAGAATAAGATGAATGGTGGTGGCCAGGTGGTCAGCTAGTGACCATAGAATAAGATGAATGGTGGTGGCCAGGTGGTCAGCTAGTGACCATAGAATAAGATGAATGGTGGTGGCCAGGTGGTCAGTTAGTGGCCAACGAATAAGATGAATGGTGGTGGCCAGGTGGTCAGTTACTGATCAGTTAGTGAAATAGTGATCAAGTTAGTCACCAAAGAGGTAGAGTAGAAGAGAGAGAGGACAGATGTGCAGTTAGGGATTTTGTTGTTACATTGTGGCTACAGAACATTGAATTTGGTAGTCAGAAGGTGTGCTATTGACCAGAGAATGAATTGTGGTCGGTCACATGAAAGATAAGTCCAGGGGATGAGTCAATGAGATGATAAAAATAGGATAAATTACTGGCCAGAGCAGAGGACCATTTTGTGGTCAGGGGCTGGTTTGAGGTACAGTTAATGGCCAGTAGGTCCGTTATGGCCAGTGGATGAGTTGGTTGCCAGGACACAGCATACTGAAAAATTAATAGTGAATATTCTGTTGATATTGCATTTCACGTTTCCATTCACTACAATGTGGTGTTTGGAGAATAAACATCAATAACCTTTGCTAAAAATGTTTTTTCTAATTATATTATTATATATTAAATTTAAAAAATCCACGTTTTATTTTAAAACATGTACCAGAAATGACCCATTTTTTTCCAGTCAGCTTCAATTTTAATCTTACACCGTGCTAGGATTCATGTGACGGATAGATGTGTTTCTAACTGCTTAATGGCGTCTTTTTGTTTGCAATCACTAGTGTGTTACATTGGAAGTATTTCAGGATAATGCCCACGGGATCTTTGTCCTGAATATCTCTGTACATGAGACATTGTATAGCTAATATCACTATTTGTATCACTGCATGGGGGCTCCAGTTCTGCTGCTACCTGAGGGCCCGCATGGAATTTATAAAGGTTCATACACATCGTCTTTGTTCACACAGAACCCAAAATGCCAAGCAGAGAGCTCTGCTGGGTTTTAAAGTGAGAAAATGTGTTTCATATTTACTATTTCCTAGACAAAATCCTTAAATAAATTCTATTACAATCCCCTTCCTGTGTATAATAAACATATATTATTGTCTTCTTTAGTCCTCCCCTTGCCACTTTTTCAGTAACTAGCCCTCTCCTCTCTCTCCCAATAGGCTGTCCTCTTCCTCCCAGTAATTATTTATTATTTATTTATTATTTATAAAATATTTTACCAGGAAAGATACATTGAGATTTCTCTCGTTTTCAAGTATGTCCTGGGTCCACAAAACATCACATTGATACAATAGGATACAATAAAATACAAAAACAATATTAATATACAATATATACAAAATGTAACACCGAACAGGTAGGAAATATATAATCAACCATGACAGGTGCATTCTGTTTTGAGGTATGTAGAGAGGGATCTCTTAAAGGACTTTAGGCTTGGGGAAGATTTTAAATTGTGCAGGAGGTCGTTCCATAATTGTGGAGCTCTGTAGGAGAAGGAGGATCGGGCTGCTTTCTTTTTGTATTGAGGTAGACTAAGTAAAGTGTTGGTACTGGATCGGAGGTTATAGGAAGTGGGAACAGCCGGGGAAAGCATTGTGTTCAGGTAGGGTGGGAGTTTCCCAGAAAAGCTCTTAAACACAAGGCTGGAAAGATGAAGGGTGCGTCTGGATTCCAGCGACAGCCAGTTTAGTTCTTTTAGCATGTCACAGTGGTGGGTCCTGTAATTACATTGTAGCACAAATCGGCAGAACGAGTTATATAATGTGTTTAGTTTATTAATGTGGGATTGCGATGCAGATGCATATACTACATCCCCATAATCAATGATTGGCATCAGCATTTGCTGTACAATCTTTTCCTTTACTGTAGGACTTAGGCAGGATTTGTTTCTGTACAGGGCACCTAGTTTTGGATAAAGTTTAGATGCAAGCTTTTCTATGTGGAGGCCAAAAGATAGATTGGGGTCTAACATCATACCCAAGTATTTGAAAGAGTGGACTGCGGTCAGTGTGCCATTTGAATTTGTTTTGATGGATAGGTGGGAATTGTGTAATTTGTGTAATTTAGGTACTGTTCCAAAGATCATTGTGACAGTTTTGTCAGTGTTCAGGAACAGTTTGTTTTTTGCGATCCACTTTTCTACCTCTGTAAACTGGTCTTGGAGCACATCCTCAAGCTGCGGTAGATCGGAATTGCTCGCATAGATTACCGTGTCATCTGCGTACATGTGTATGTTTGAGGATTTGCAGACATTAGGCAGATCATTTATAAATAATGTAAATAGTAGGGGGCCGAGAATGGAACCTTGGGGAACACCACACGTGACTGGGAGAGGGAGGGAGTCGCTGTCAGAAATGGACACATATTGCGAGCGATCCGATACATACGATCGAAACCGGGTTAGCGAATGATCACCAATACCTGAGTTTTTGAGTTTGTGCAGTAGCATGTCGTGGTCTACTGTGTCAAAGGCCTAAGCAAAATCAAGGAAAATAGCTCCAGTTAGGTCTCCTTGTTCCATGCCAGTTTGGATGTCATTGCAATCTTTGAAGAGGGCAGTTGTAGTGGAGTGATTCTGGCGAAAGCCCGATTGATCAGGGGTCAGATAGTTTGATTGTTGGTAATACTCACATAGTTGCGTATGGACACATTTTTCTAAGATTTTTGACAATACTGGGAGCAATGATATTGGGCGATAGTTAGAAACCAAGGTAGTGTCACCACTTTTATGGATAGGCACTACTCTCGCAGTATTCCAAAGTTTGGGTAAGTATCCAGACACCAAGGATTCATTAATTAGAGTTGTGACGGGTTTAGCAATTGCCGGTGCACTGAGCTTCAACAGCATTGCTGGGATTTGGTCAGGTCCGGACTGGTTTTTCATTTTTAGATTATTAAGATGTTTTTCAATTACACTAACAGGTACAGGTCTAAAAATGAACTTGTCTATATTGGGCGTTTGCAAATTTAGTGAGACCTGATCCACATTTGTAGTTTCAGGATGTGTGCCATTTATTAGCTTGGCAATCAGGGCAGTAGTGCATCCGACAAAATAATTGTTAAAGGCATTTGCTACATCTAAAGGAAGCTGCAGGGTTTGGTTATCCACTTTGACAGTGGAGGGTTGGGAGTGGATTGGGGGAGTGTGTAGTTTATTTATGACTTTCCAAAAGTTTCTAGGGTTTGAGATGTTATTGTTCAGATTGTCACAGAAATATTGGGCCTTGGCCAATTTTGTTTGTTTTGTGCATATATTTCGCCATTGTCTATACGCACAGTGATCGTTCATAGAGCCAGTACGCTTAAACTTTGACCACAAAGAATCCCGAAACTGGTACATTTGGATGAGGTCAGCAGTGATCCAGTTCATATGTGCCCCTTTTACCCTCACCTTACGCAGCGGTGCATGCAAATTCCAAACTTGTAGGAGTTCAGACTGAAAGAATTCAACAGCACAGTCTAGATCTGGGATAATGTTTAATCTGTGCCATGGGAGGTTCTTGATGTCATTAAGAAAGGATTCAAGATTACGTTTTTTGAAGGACCTAGTTATTTTAACCTTGGGAGAGGATTTAATAGCCTTTATTTTGCGCAGGCAGTACACTAAACAGTGATCACTGAAAGTGTTTGGGAGAACACCTGCCTCCTAAATTCTATCAGGAAAAGTGGAGAGAATCCAATCTAGCAGGGTATTGCTATGGCTTTTAATGTTTATGCGAGTCGGGGAGGAGATTAATTGCGTTAGCTGCAAAGTCTTAAACAGCGTGCAAGAACTATTATTTTTAGGATTCAGCAAATCAATATTAAAATCTCCAAAGACCAACAGTTCACTTTTAGGGTTTTGAGCAATGGTTTCACTAAGGAGATGGGCTATGTCAGATAGGGAATGCACAGGGGAGCTAGGTGGGCGGTAGATTCCTGCAACAATGATTGATTTACTGCACGGGATCTCAATTGTGCCAGAAAGGAAATCAAAGGTGGCAGGAGGACTAAGGATTTGTAAAGGGGTAAACTTTATGGAATTGTCAACATAAATCACAATGCCTCCTCCTCTCTTTGCTCTGTCATTTCTAAAACATGAATACCCCTGTATTGCAATGGCGGTGTCTGGTATTTTAGTTGTTAACCAAGATTCTGAGAGCACAATGATTTTTGGTTTGTAATGGGAACACCATGCTTGCAGTGCATCCAGTTTAGGGAGTAAACTACAGATGTTGCAGTGAACAAAAGAGAGGCCTTTTTTTAGTGGGGAGATTAGGACTAGAATTAGCTGGGGGACCAGGGTTAGGCTGCACATCATTTGCAAGGGCAAGTAACATAAGGAATAGGAATTTGGACATCATTTTTGTTTGGGCACATAGTGAATGGGATACTTTATAATTTTGTGAGGTGGGGGTAGGAGGGCTATTTTTTAGAACTCTCCACCAGCACTCAGCAGATAAGTTACAGGAACAGAGCAGGCCATGGTGTATGATAATTTGTGTTCCAGTTTCAGGTGTGTTCTTATTCTGGTAGTGGTGTCAACAAAATTGGATTGAAAAAAGGGTTATT
This sequence comes from Pelobates fuscus, assembly GCF_036172605.1. Taxonomy (NCBI): domain Eukaryota; kingdom Metazoa; phylum Chordata; class Amphibia; order Anura; family Pelobatidae; genus Pelobates; species Pelobates fuscus. The sequence continues at coordinate 13,602,552 of NC_086325.1, forward strand.
AAGAATATCAGTATGGTTATATTTGGATTCGTGTTAGTGGTATGAGGTGTGTAGTTGAAAATGAAACAGAAATTGCGAAAAACTAAAATTATATAAAAAGTATATAGTATTGTTGTGTGATATATCTATTTGTAGGGAGAGAGGGTATGTGTTCTATAGGGTTAAGAGATTGGAAGGGTGTGCTGATCAGTGTTTGCACCATCATTTCAGGAGATTGAAAGTTGTGTGGGAGACTATCTATAAATGAGGAATTAAGCATGGGGTGGGCAAGGGGTAGGGTGGGAGGGAACCGAGTCTTTCAGAAGGCTACCTGTTTCAAATGGCCATGGAACAGCTGATGGAGCTCTGAGTTCTATGCTGGACTGGGTATGTTTAAAAATCAGACTGTGGGAGAGAGATGTATATTAGGGTCAGATGAGCTAAGAGATGGGAGGGGAGGGGTGCATAGATGGACATTTGATTTAAGGTCATTTAAGGAAAAACAAAAGCTAAGATTGAGAATTACAGAGATAAGACAGAGGTATTTAAGTAGGGAAATAAAACCATTAAACAAGGAACAAGAACGATATATGGGCCTGAGCTGGTTAAACTAACTTTTAACATGATGGACAAATTAGTACTCTCCCTCTCTCTGAGTAACTAGTCTTCTCCCCCTCTCTCTCAGTAAGTAGTCCTTCTCCCTCTATCCCAGTAACTAGTCATCTTTCTCTCGCCAAGTAACTAGTCTTCTCCCTCCTCTCCCACCAAGTAAGTGGTGATTCCCTCACAATTCCAGTAACTAGTCCTTTCCCGCTCTCTGAGCAACTAGTATTCTCCCCATCTCTCCCAGTAAGTAGTCCTCTCCACTATATCCCAGTAACTAGTCCTCTTATCTCTATCCCAGTAACTAGTCCTCTCCCTGAATAACTAGTCTTTTCCTCCTTTCTCTCAATAAGTAGTCCTCTCCCCATCTATCCCAGAAACTAGTTCTAATCCCTCTCTCCAAATAACTAGACTTCTCCCCCCTCTCTCTCAGTAAGTAGTCCTCTCCCTCTCTCCAAGTAACTAGTCTTCTCCTCCTCTCTCTCAATAAGTAGTCATCTCCCCGCTATTCCAGTAACTAGTAATCTCCTAGTTAGTTGTCCTGTCCTTCCCTTTCTCCCAGTGAAGTGTTTTCGCCTCTCTCTACCAGTAACTAATCCTTTCCCCTCTATCCCAGTAACAAGCCCTCTCCTCTCCAACTAACGAGTCTTGTTCCTCTCATTCCTAGTAACTGGTCTTCTCTACCAGTAGCTAGTACTCTCCTCTCTATCTTAGTAACTAGTCATCTCCAAATAACTAGTCTTATCCCCCTCTCTTCCAGTAATTAGTCCTCTCTATCTATCTCGGTAACCAGCCCACTCTCTCTCTCCCTCTCTCTCTCCCAGTAAATAAACCTCTCCCTCACTCTCCAAGTAAACAGTCATCTTAATCTCTCTCTCTCTGTAACTAGTCCTCTCTCCCAGTAACTAGTCCTCTCCCTTTCTAAGTAACTAGTTTTCTCTCTCACAGTCCCAGTAAATAGTCATCTTCCTTTCTCTCCCAGTAACTAGCCCTCCCTCTCTGTAAATAGTCCTCTCCATCTCTCTGCCAGTGACTAGTCCTCTCTCCCAGCAACCAGTCATCTCTCCCAGTAAATAATCCTCTTCCTCTCTATCCCAGTAAAGTCCTCTCAATCTCTCTCCCAGTAACTAGTCCTCTCTCCTAGTAAATAGTCATCTCCCTCACTCTACCAGTAAATAGTTATCTTCCTCTCTCTCTCCCAGTAACTCATCCTCTTCCATTCTTTCCTAGTAACTAGTCTTCTCTCTCTCTTAGTAAATAGTCCTTTCTCTCCCAGTAAATACTAGTCATCTTCCTCTCTCTCTCAGTAACTAGTCCTCTGTCCCAGAAAATATTCCTTTCCCTCACTCTCCCAGTTAATAGTCATCTCCCTAATTCTCCCAGTAAATAGTCCTACCCCTCATTCTCCCAGTTAATCGTCATCTCCCTCATTCTCCCAGTAAATCATCCTCCCCTCATTCTCCCAGTAAGTAGTCCTCTTTCTCTCTCTCCCAGTAACTTATCATCTTCCATTCTCTCCCAGTAACTAGACCTATCTCCCAGTAAATAGTCCTCTTCCTCTCTCTCCCAGTAAATACTAGTCCTCTTTCTCTCTCCCCAATAACTAGTCCTTTCTCTCTATCTCTCAGTAAGTAATTCTCTTCCCCGGCTGGTTTGGCTCAGTTTTGTCAGAGAATATTAATCAGACAGTAGAAGTGGTTATGAACTTTTTAAGACAGAAATAGAACAAGAATCAGTTTGGGCCCCAGTCAGCATTGTGTCAGGCATCGAGGAACACCAAGCCCTGCAAAGGACTTGTTAATGTGTCACTGTGACTGTAAAGGGGCAGATGGTTTGATGGGGGGTGCAAAATGACAGATTCACAGTCTTGTTGTGCAATATTTTCCCTTTTGATGCCCCCCCTGAGACCCTGCATGTCAGGAATAGCACACATAGAGTGAACCGCACACCGTGCAGAATACGGCTCTGTGGCCAGCCGGGGCAACACGTTCTGACTGCTACAGACACCTCGGATTTAACTCATCCAGCCATGAAATCACCTTATTCTTAGCCCTTATCATTCTCTCTTCCACAGAAAGTGCTATGCAGCCGCAGCTTGGCTTCCTCCATTAATCCTTAGTAACTGTTCGAGATGATTCCAGACTCATGGTCCGGAAGGCATTGAGATAAAAGGATCTCCCAGGGGCTGATGGACAGCTAGAAGCAATCCTGGGATATTTCAAATGTTTGTTAGAGACTGCCATGCAAACATATCTGGTTAAAGTAAAATCCCGCACCATTCATTCCCTGTCAGGCTGTCTGTGAATCAGTTATTAGATAAAATATTAGAAAACTCTGCTGCTATGTGCAAGCACAGAAGACAAGCATGAACACGTTATCTTGCGAGGTGCGCAATGTGGAAAAAATGGCTGCCGTCACTGTTGTCAGGAGCATCAGGCGCAATATTAAGATCTACCACCTTCTCGAGGCACAATAACAAAGACATTTAATATATTAAAGAGTCAGAGATTTAGCCACTAAAATGGGAATCCTGGGGTATTGACCAAGGAATTGCTAATTTTCGGACAAAAAAAAACAAATTGAAGAAATATTATTCAACATCACAGTTTTTTTTTAACTTTGCTATTTTTGACAAAAATGCATAATTCTCTGGCCAAATCTCCACAATTTACAGCCTACAGAATACACCCCTCAAGATGAAAGATAGTATTATCCAGGGTAAAATAGAACAATCACACATTAATCTGCACAGTATGAATACATATCCATTAGAGAGTTACGCTAAGCACTATTATCACTTCAGTGATTTGAAGTGGTTATGGTGTCTGGGAGTGCTACTGGGCAGGAGCGCCGCTGACTGGCTTAGAGAAGTTTGCTATATTAAGGTAATAAAGTACTATATAAAGATAATAATACACTATATAAAGGTAATAATACAATATTTCCTGGTTAAATACTTTGTTATTATTATTATTATTATTATTATTATTATTATTATTATATATATATAAAGGTAATAATACACTATACAAAGGTAATAATATAATCTATAAAGATAATAATGTACTATATAGAGGTAATAATGCACTATATAAAAGTAGTAATGTACTATATAACGGTAATAATGTACTATTTAAGAGTAATGAAATATATTAAAAAGTCAATGAGCGTTTATTAACTAATTATCCTGTTAGTTAGGCTTTGCATTGTTTTAGTTTAGGGCCCCTCGTGGCCCCTGCTCTCTTTCTGAATGTCGTGTATTACACAAGGCTCCCGGGGGCCGTCTTCTAACCGAAATTCATGCAAATAGCTTAATACCAGCTAACTGTTTGTGTGACATGATGACGCGGAGGCACTAATTAGTTTATGACCTCTTTAAGTGCTCGTTTCAATCAGTAAGTTCCTTGTTATTGACTCCAGAGATCGGATAACAAGGTAGAACGCAGGCGTTGGATCTCGGCGCTCAGATAAAAGCTGATTATTATTGTAATCTCTCGTAATTGTAGCCTCTGTTTGTACATTATCTATTCCCAGCTAAAGCAGCACATTCGCCACTGTAAATATTTATCTGCTCAGATTTATCGAGGTCCTAAACCTGTCGCCATAACAATCTGTGCGTTCTGTGTCACTTTATTATTACACAGCCCAACTGGTGGTGCTCTGTTCTAATGGAGATAACTGGTCTCCCATTCACTGTGGACTCAGGGTCAGCGTTACGCCAATTGCCAGGAACCCCTATCTCCGGGCTCCGTGTGATGAGCAGTGAGAAAAGGAAATGGATTTAAGACAAACTACGATTTCATTGTATTTCGTAGAGAATTATCTACATTAACCTACTAACCCCTCCTCCTACGCCTGCGTGCCATTTGAATGTAATTGTTACTAGCAGGGAATGTTATCAACAGCTTCCTGCAGGGCGTTTTAAACCCTCACTTAAACACCCACAGACCCCATTTAATGTTAAATCGAGTGGAGCTTATATACTGTATGTCTCTAATAAAGAAATCAATGAACTGCAATAAAATGGTGACCCTTGCTTTGAGCTTCTAGACTCAGAGTGCACATCAAACGCCAGCTCCAGACCGGCAATAAAACACAGTGAATGGCACGAAGGAGTGTCTGTCTCAAGCCCTTATTTGCATCTCTCCACCTTGTTTCCAAGCATTGTAGGATTTAGGGATTTTGCACGATTTTATGGCATTTTGTATATTCTTAGTCATGTACCGATGACTCTGCATCAAACCTCACCTTTCAGCCTTCTATCAAACTTTTCCTACACTGCGATTTTCTGTTTGTGTGTTATAGAAGGAATCACTACTTGAACACAGGTGACATTTTGGTAACATTGCAGGAAATTATTTGTAAAAAGGAATTCCGAGGCAATAGTGGAGCAATTTGTATAATAATAGTTGAGCATAACACAAAAATTGCTCTCTGTGCACATTTGCCTTTGAGGATGTAAAAAGTGATAATATTACATTTCATTGCCAAAAGTAGGTGGACACCTGACCATCACACCTATATAAGGAAGTTGGACAATGTATTCAGTTTGTGTTACAATATTCTTCTAGGAAAGTTTAAAAAAGATTTCAAATTGTTTCTGTGGAAATTTGTGTTCATTCAGCTTAAAGAGCATTTGTGAGGTAAGGCCCTGATGGTGGATGAGAAGGTCTGGATTACAATCGGCGTTCTTATTCTCCCAAATGTGTTTTTAGTGGGTTGAGGTCAGGGCTATGTGCCGGCTTCTTGAGTTCCTCCACACCAAACTCATCAAACCATGCCTTCAAGGACCTCATTTTGAGCCCAGGGTACAGTCATGCTGGAACAAGAGAGGGCCTTCCACTACTGCTACCACACCGTTGAAAGCACCCAACTGTGAAAAATGTATTTGTTTCCTGTAGCATTAAGATTACCCTTTACTGGAACTAGTGGGCTACAGACCAAACTCTGAAAACAGTCCCAGATCATTATCCCTTCTCCACCAAACTTTAAAAAAAAAAAATTTTTAGTGTGAACAAATTGTCACAGTATTAAATTATCCACAAAGTAATGTCCATTTGCAATATGTGTAACGACTCTCACCGTGACATCCAGACAGGCAGACATGGTCGCCCCAGAAGTGCCCAACATGGGATCTGAACTGTGGTCCTTCAGTGCTTTAGTCCTGCTGTTTTGCCTCAGAGCCACTCTCCAGTTCTTGTTTTAGCCTATGTTTATTCTTACCTTGTCTCCAGGACTGGGGGCTGGACTTTACCCGTGGCTTCTCCGGTCTATCTATACCTGAAGTAGATATTAATCAGCTTGGTATATAAGCACTGCCTCACCCTGGGAACTTTGTCAGTTCATTGTATCCTGATTCCTGTTGCTTAAGACTGACTTGGCTTGTGACTCCTGCTTCTGGATCTTCGCTATTGCCTGTTCGCTACCTGCCTTGACCTTTGGAAACGTGCCTGACTACTCTCCTGGATTTGCCCTTGTCTGTTTCCTCGTACCTAGTTATTGCCCCTGCACAGCCCCCGTTCACAGACCAGGTGAATTCTTACCTGACCACCTTGGTCTGTGTCTATTTGCAAGGGTGAGCAAACATCTCTGCACTTCGGACTCCACCCAAAGTAAGACTGTTATATGCTCCAATCTCGCTACTACTGTTTGTCTCCAAGATCCTTGAGAGAGTTGTGTATGCAAGAATGACAGACTTCCTCGAGTGCAACTCTCTGCTTGACCTGCTTCAATCTGGATTCCATGCTCGTCACTCAGTTGTGACCAAAGTATCCAATGATCTTCTCACTGCAAAATCCCATGGCCACTACTAAGTCTCCTTGACCTTTCTGCTGCTTTTGACACTGTTGATTATCAACAGCTTCTTCTTCATAATCTCGGTCTACAAGATACTGCTCTCTCCTGGTGCTCTTCCTACCTCTCCCAGTGCTCATTCAGTATTTTCTTATCTCGGGCTCTGCTTTTTTTCCCCAATCCCTCTCTGTTGGTGTTCTCCAAGGGTCTGTCCCCTATTGTTCTAAATCTACACTGCCTCCCTTGGTAAACTCATCAGCTCCTTTGGCTTCCAGTATCTATGCGAATGACACAAATTTATCTGTCCTCCCCTGATTTCTCACCACCCCTCTTGACTCGTGTCTCAGACTGCCTCTCTGCTATTTCCAACTGGATGGCTACTCATTTCCTTAAACTGAACCTGTCCAAAACAGAACTTCTGGCCTTTCCTCCCTCAAATGTTGCTACTCTCTTGTTTGTGTCCTGCCAAGTCAATGACGCTACCATCCGCTCTACCTCTAAGTCTCGCTGCCTAGGTGTTCCCTTTGACTTAGACGTCTCCTTCACCCCTCATGTCCAAGCAATCGCCAAATCCTGCCGCTTCCATCTTAAAAGGTTTGCGCGCATCCAACCCTATTTAATGCCTGATATGGCAAAGGTGCTTGTCCATGTCCTTGTCCTCTCTCACCTTGACTACTGTAATCCACTTCTCAGTGGTCTTACGTGTTCCCAACTTGCCCTGTTACAATGTTTAATGAATGCTGCGGCGAGGCTCATCTTCCGGTCTGCCCACGCCTCCCCCCTCTCAGTCCCTGCATTGGCTTCCAGTAAGATATAGGACTCAATTTAAGATCCTGATACTTGCTTATAAATATCTACACAATGCTACTCACATCTGCTTATCCTCACTATTACACAAATATGTCCCATCTAGGCCCCTACACTCTGCTGGAGACCTACATCTAACCTCTGTTCATACTCCTACCTCCGATGCTCACCTTAAAGACTTCTCTAGGACTGCACCATTCCTATGGAACGCCCTTCCCCTCACTGTTAAACCTTCATCCAATCTCCACTCCTTCCAAAAATCTTTGAAAACGTACTTTTTAAGGAAAGCATGAATGCAGAGAGCGTCCAGCAGACAGCGGACAGTTTGACTACTTACATTGGGGAGTTCCAGGGTACTCCACCACTACCACTATAGTCACTTTGACATACACCTGTAATTTGTGGTTACATTAAAGGAGCACTATAGGGTCAGGAACACAAACATGTATTCCTGGCCCTATAGTGCTAAAATCACCATCTAGCCCTCTCTTGCCCAACTAAATATAGTAAAATCTTACTTTTATTGCAGTTTGCTGCTGCTGGCCTTCTCCATGATCTGCCTGCTTGGCTGACATCATCAGAAGTGCTGATCAAAGCCAATTACAATGCTTTCCCATAGGGAAGCATTGGATTGGCTGGGAATGTCAAAAAGGCAGATCAGTGGCAGAGCTAGCACAAGTCAAACACAGCCCTGGCCAATCAGCATCTCCTCATAGAGATACATTGAATCAATGCATTTCTATGAGGAAAGTCCAGTGTCGCCATGCAGAGGGTAGAGACACTCAATGTCAGTCACACTGTGCAGCACTGCCCCAGGAAGCACCTTTAGTGGCCATCTGAGGAGTGGCCAGTGGAGGTATCCCTAGGCTGTAATGTAAATACTGCATTTTCTCTGAAAAGACAGTGTTTACTGCAAAAATGATGAAGGTAATGATTCTACTCAGCAAAACAAATTCAATAAGCTGTAGTTGTGGTGACTATAGTGTCCCTTTAACACAGAACTGATGTAAATAGGGCCGTTCTGAGATGCTTATTGGCGAAAGTGCTCTGTTAGTCACTTCTTCCATTGTGGACTTTCTGATCAGTTCCAGTCGCTTGCAGGTCAACAAACCAACCAGCATGAGCAAAGTGAGAAAATATGATTTGCCATAATTTTCATTAAATTGAAATGATGAACTAATTGTTTTTAATTTAAATAAAATGGGTTTATCTACTTGCTGCTAATATGGACTGCATCCCCTGGCACTATGGAAACTGGCAGAGTCACAGTGCTAAGATTCTCTTGTATATAAACGAGTATCAGGTTCCAGGCTTCTCAGCTGACTAATTCACATGAATCATGATTCAGGATAATTAGTGGAACTGAAAGCAGTGTGAAATCTGAAATGGAATTTAACAAAGTAAATTATAGCATTTTGGAGATGACAGTCTCAACGATCATAAGTGAATGAAATGTTACAGAGGAAAGTGACAAGGATTGGAGGGCAGACAATGAGAAGTAGATGACCTGGGATAAAGTAGGTGGCCTTGGATATGGTAGATGGCCTGGGATACAGTAGGCGCCGTGTGATACAGTAGTTGGCTTGGTATACGGTAGGTGGCCTGGTATACAGTAGGTCGCCTGGTATACAGTGGGTGGTCTGGTATATGATACGTGGTCTGGGACATGGTAGGTGGTCTGGTATACGGTGGGTGGTATGATATATGGTAGGTGGTCTGGGACACGGTGGTTGGTCTGGTATATGGTAGATGGTCTGGGACACAATAGGTCTGGTATACGGTGGGTGGTATGGTATATGGCCTGGGATACAGTTGATGGCCTGGGTAGGTGACCTGATATATGGTTGATGGCCTGGGATACAGTAGGTGGCCTGGGATACGGTAGATGGCCTGGGATACAGTAGGTGCCCTGTGATACAGTAGATGGCCTGGTATACGGTAGGTGGCCTGGTATAGGGTAGAAGGCCTGATATATGGTAGGTGGCCTGGTATACAATGGGTGGTCTGGTATATGATAAGTGGTCTGGGACATGGTAGGTGGTCTGGTATACGATGGGTGGTCTGGTATATGGTAAATGGTCTAGCGTGGGATGTAGGGTGCTTTGGAGATAACGGAAATGCTCCACTGAACTACTGTGATGACGTAAAAACCTTTTATGGTTTTGCATGAAAAAGTCCTTTTTCTTCTACTGAGGTAAGAGATTCAGTCTGTGTTGATATTAGAAGGTGTAATGTTACTCCTGTGAGGATAAAATGGGTGACATGGTTTAGCTTTAGTCAATATATTATTTAATAAGTGTGGCAGAAATGCCTCTGCCATGTGTTCTTGGAGGGGCCTGCTTGCCAGCCTCCTGCCTCAGGACTATGGCCTCCTGCAACAGACCTGGTTAAAATAATTTCAAAAAAGGCTCTGTTTGTGCAATTGGGATTATATGGTTCGGTTCCCAAACAGACGCACGAACCAGAGACCACCCGGGAACTTGTTAAGACCAATTGACAGTTTGTAACACTTTCCACCGCAGTGTTCTAAGTGTTTGTCTGGGTGGCCGCTGTTCGCATGAATGACGACGAGGTGGCAGCCATCTTGTTCTCGAGAAAGCAAGCAGTGGTGTTTGGTCGTCGAGTTCATGGAACTGTTTTCGGACACTGAATCTCCCAAACACGTTGGACTTCCAGGATCACCCGCGTTCGGTTCTACACAACTTAGAAGGGCACTGTTCGGTGGAAACGTTCACAAGGTGAACAAGCTCCAGGTAAGAATATTGACTATGTTCGGTAGTTTGTTTAGTTTCCAAACTATTCTAACATTGTCCCCATCGACTACCGAACAATTGCACAAACCAGGGACCACCCAGGAGTTTGTTAACACCTATTAACACCTTGGAACAGTTCTCACCGCAGTGTTCTAATTGTTTGTCTGGGTGGCCACAATTTCTATGGACAACCACGAGGTGGCAGCCATCTTGTTCGCATGAATGCAGGCAGCGGTGGTTGTGCATGAATCTCATGGAACTAAAATCGGACACAAAAACTCCCGAACACTGCTGAACTTCCATCATCACCTGCGTTCGGTTCTATACACTTTAGAAGGGCACTGTTCTGTGAATTTGTTCGTCTGGATGAGGGGAACAAGCTCCAGGGTAAGAACATTGACATGTTCGGTAGTTTGTTTGTTTTCCAAACTTCCGAACTAGATCGAACTAGATCGACCACAAGCCCTGATTCTATGGAACTGTTTTCGGCATGGGACCATCACATAAATGACTTTCAGGAAATTCCGAACTCCTGAACCTATCTGGGTGATTTTTGGATATGTTGGTCACGCAGATTGGGGCATGTCAGGGGATGTAACCTTTGTGGGAGGGTTTTGTGTGTTTAAAAGTATTTTTGGGGTTTTATAAAAATGTGTGTTTTTCTGCCTGGAGATAATTGAGTTAGTACAGTTCCTGACTCAATTATCTCTCAGGCACAGGGGAGGGTTTGACCCATGTTGTATGGGAGTGTCCTGGATCTGAGAGCCAATGTAATTGTGTGTAGGTTTTCACTGTGGTTTACTCTCATGTCCAGGGGGGAGTGCCCCTTGCATGGGGACTTGCATATAAGGCCAGTTGTGGCTCCCATTAAACAAGTTCCTGCATACCCTCAACATAGAGCCTCATCTCATGTGTGGGGGCAACTTGTCACATCCTGCTCTGTTCTGTGGAGATGTCTGGCCTTGGCTTCTGGTATCCAGTACTCTTGTTACAATTATTGTTTAGTTTTTCTTGGTTTTTTGGTTTTCTATTCTATGTCTGGTTTTCTTTATGTTGGGATTTCTGGGTTCATTCCTATAGTCCGTCCCTGGATTTCCCAGGCTCTTGGATTCATTTAAATGTTTGTTTTATTTGCCACACCCGTTTGTTTTCCACCATTTCTGTTGTTTCAGAGTTCTTGCAGGCAGCTGCATGGCTTCTGCCCTTTCTTGCAGGTAAGTGCTATATATGTCTTCTTTGGTTGTTTTAGCATACATAGGCAGTGTAGGACCTGCCAGATATGGGGTACATTGGCGTTGTTGGCAGGCTTATGCAATGTATGATCATATAATGTGACTAAATCCCCATGATTTCCATATGTAGTACTTAGTTATTTCTCCTCTTGTTTTGCCTATGTTATCTTGTCTTGTTTTAGTTTGTATCCCCAGTCCATGTACAGTCCTGTCCAGTCATGCCCATGTTATGTTCATGTTTTCCTCATGTCTTGTGTATATGTTCTGGGTTTAGCTTACTATCCTTCTCTGGTTCTGGCTTCTATTAGTTCTGTCTTGTTTTCATGTTTGGTGCCTATCTCTAGTCTTGCCTTGTTTCTAGTACTGGATACAATCTTGCTGCAGAGCCTCCCTATTCAGCTCCTGGGAGGTCTGCTTAATTTCCAAGCTCCTAGTTCCTGGTATCCGCTGAAGCTATTCAGGGTCTTGGTATGTGGCTGCACAAACGCTGGTGCTCAACACCAGGGGGCGTGCGGTTACCCTGCACCAGGCCCTGCTAATCCACCTCCACGCTGTGACTCCTACTCTGAACATCAGGCATACTGGGTCCTGGTCCACGCACCGCCGCCCGGACAGTGTCTGGGTCCCGGGCACCGGACCACCACCCTGACACAACTGCTGTATTTGCTCTGGGGATTATCTATATCATGATACTCCCCTGGGTTATAATCACTTACTCTTTTAAGAGCATATTGCTACACTCTCTTGAAGGAGAGGTCTACCAACTGGAAGCTGGGCCATTGTCTTGTATCCAGGGTGGGTGGAGGACAGCGAGATCCCAGCCAAGCTGTACCGCTGGGCGTAGGGACTATGGTGCTGATGGTGTCTGGTGGAGTGCTTGGAGTACTCGGTGAGCACTAGGAGCATCGATTGGCGGGGGCACCCAGTCGGGGTGCCAGGCAGTCCGTCACATTTATCGACTAGAATTCTCATCATGATGATTTAATGATGACTTCTGTAGATAAATTATTTTAAATATTTCTAATAGATTGTAATCATTTAAAAAAAAACGTATTAATTTGAGTCACCGTAAGGACTCAATGTATTATCATTTGTTTCTCCTGATCAGTAGTGAAGCTTCCCTTACTGCCTTGGGGGTTATGTATGAAAAGTTCACTTTTTAGGCAGTTTTTCTGGCACTTGTTCAAGTTCTTACCGTATTTGTACCAAAATATTACTTACTGTACTTTTTTCAGTTTTTTTATTTTCCATTTTCATTTGTTCTCATCAATGTGCCACTTCAATAATACACCTTCCTCCTGAATCCTACCTTTGTTTCAGATCATTTCTTAGGTTGGAAACTGAATCCAGAGTAAGAAATCATAAGACACATTAGATACATCTCAGACAGCCAGGAATAGAGGGCAGTATGAGATGGTTGAGATTGCTAGGGTTTTAGAGTAGTAGTACATACACAGATAGCATCCCAGCAGAGATGGGGGATTTAATATATAGTGTGAGAGATTTATCAATGTGCCGACAAACTATTTTATGTCAAATTTTTAGCAATTTTTTAAATCTGTCGGATTTTTTTCATCTGTGGTTTTTTGCACTCTAGCTGTCATCATCGAATGGACTGGACGATGCAATGGATTTATGATTTTTAACTAAAAGTATTCTCATTCACGTCTCTTTTTCCCACCACTATAAATGTGTCGATCGTCTGAGATAGAAATTTCTTGATATCATTTTTCAGAATGCTTTAATAAATATACCACAGTGTCTTCCAATTCATTCTTTGTTAACTCTTGCAGTGCTAATGTGTAGAATCATCTGAGTCCATCAACAGCACATTAACCCCTTTACTATTGAGTATTTTCTGGTCGGTAGGGTTCCATTGGTGTGTTGACTATTTTGGGGTTTTCGTTTGTCTCGTCACCACAGCCGAAGAATTCTCTGTTTTGGGATGTTGCCATAGTTCTTTGTGTTTTTTTAAAGCTTGGCAAGAGAATTATTCCCTTTGTCTCTAACAATTGTCCACCAAGTTAACATTTCTCTTCTGTTTGATTTCTTTTCAACAGGTCGCGGATATTCAGTCTTTGGACGCAGATTCCTTTGTCTTTTCATATATGGGGGTTACCTTTATGGTGTTTCATTGTACTACACATGACTCGTCTTCCATTTTTTTTACCTGTTTTTTTCCTGATGAGCCTAAACTTTGCATGGTGATTTGCTTGTCTCGCTATCTGGGTATGAATGTGCCTTTATGGTCTCCTTCTGTTGACCATATCCGATGTGCGCCTTCCTTTTTGATATCCGATGTGTGCCTTCCTGTGTCATCAGCTACCTTAACGCACTGGATCCATTGGCTGCTTTTGTTGGTGGACATTTCTCCCTGGTTTGTGCTCATTTGGTTCTGGGTGTTACCGCATTAGTTAGTTAGTTAGTCTCTCTGATATTTTATGTTGTATTGATTGGTCCAGGGAGTCGACGTTTCAGACTTTAAAAAAAAATATGATGCCTCCTATCCTGCCTTAAATTTGTAGATTATTCCAAGTCTTGGAGAAAAATAATGTTAATTTTAACAATGACAGGAGGCCAATATTGTCCTCCTTTTCGTCTTTTATGGGACTTTCTCTCGATAGTTGCTCTCATCTCTTTTCCTTTTTGGTATTTTTATTGCATGGATATGTTCTTGCCATTATATTACATGTTGTTATTTGCTGGTTGTTATTGTATATTTATTTGTTTTCATGGCCTGTGTTTCTCTTCCGGTTCCGTTCATGGAAGTTGTTCGGATTTCCGTTGTTGCTTTACCTGTTCATATTTCTTGGAAGAAGAAGAATCCTGTGGGAGGGCCTGGCATTTATACACCTTGCATTCTGTTTCTCTATTGGTTGGTTTATTGTTTGCGACTATTGGAGATTTCAGTAATGGAAGTATGCAAAATATTTGTAACGGATCACCTGGCACCCCGACTGAGTACCTCCGTTAATGGATGCTCCTAGTGCTTCCTGAGGGCTCCAAGCACTCTGGCAGACACCATAATCACCGAATCCAAGAAACCTTTAAATTCTCCCAAGCGTATGAATGCTGTAGACCATTGAATAGGAACCATACGAATAGGCTTGTACCCCTAGCAGTCAACTGGAACAGCATACAATAAATCCTTCCCCCAATAATGAGACGACACATCACTTTGAGGTTAAAACAGGAACTGTCGACTGGCTCATCCAGCCTGGCTTTTATTCACAAACAGGTACATACAGGACACTCCCAGGGGGAGGATGATATTGACCAATCACATGGATGTACCTCCCACACATTTCCTCCCCTTAGATTAACACTTAACCCAATTATACAGTACACACTTTTCCCCAATTCCTGGATGTACCCCAAAAACAGGGGGTACACCTTTAAATTCAGCATCGCTGGATAGCCCTTATTCAGGGGGGAAACATATCCAAAATTCAAGTCATTCGGATGAACAGTTCGGCAGATATGGGTTTCCAAAGATTTGACCGACCGCATGGGTAAAGTATCCGAAAACAGTTCCATGCATTTTGGCCCTGCGGTCGGTCACAAACAAGGGAATGAAAACAGACGAATTGCCTGTGTTATAGAGCCTGGAGAGGGTTTGAATGAATTCCCTTGTTTGTGGGGTTCTTTCTACCGAACGGCGGGACATTCGGTAGTTTCTATACGAATTCCTGGAAGTATGGAGGTCTCAGCAGTGTTTGCCTAGTCAAGTGTCCGATTTTAGTTCCAGACACTCGACGGCAAAACACCGCTGTTCGGTAGTTTAAGATGGCCGCCGCCACGTGTTTGTTTCCCGAATGGCGGCCACCCAGAGGACAAAGAATACATTACACTGATTGCCCATTACCCGTTTGCAACATTGTTGCAAACTGTAATTGGAGGCACACTTATTCCTGGGTGGTCTGGTTGTTCGGTAGTTTCACTCAATATAATGAATGGAGTGATTCTACCGAACAATCAGGTGAATGCTGCATACATATCACCCAGGTTAAACTTAACACATGAATACATATACAATATTACAGGCAGCACACTAGAACATGCTTCACAGTCTTAAAGGGACAGTAGTCCCAAAAGTCCCAATGTGTCCATAGATGCTGTTAAAAGGGCCAGTAGCAGCAATATACAGTACAATATGCCCAAATATAAATCTTTAACTGTACCAATTTTCCAGGGGCCATAGTCAGCAGGTAAGAGGCAGGCAGCCAGGCCCCTCCAATGCCCAGTGGCGAGGTAGGTTCCGCCACAATATTCACCTCCTTTTCATTATTACAATTCCAGATTTGTATTTATTTATTTATTTTATTATTTTTTATTTGTATTTTATTGGTTTTGTATACATAAGCATACAATATTGTCAACAACTGAGACTAAAAAGAAACATGACTAGCAATGGCATACAAGGCACATAGTACAGTATTATCTAACAGAAGCTGAGGTGGGTGCCACAGCTCATCTAGTGTTCTGTGGTGGGTCCTTGGTAAATAACTGCACCCAGCTGGGCTGAAACATGGCTTTGAGTAAGGCAATTGGGGGCTCTGGTACCATTGACAGCGCAGGCTGGTTCGTGACTAATAGTCACTGTCTGACTCTTGTGGGTATTCGTGCTGTGGACAGGGTTGATGTAGTGCCTTCATCCGGGTCTCTTCCTGCTGCATTCGTGTCTTGTCTAGCTGCCTCCACTGGGACAGCGTGTGGAAGCTGTAGGTTCCTGAATAGTGTCTCAGGATTTTGATCTGGGGTTAAGTAGAGGATACCTTCTCCCTGCGGGACTAGCAGGGCTCCATACAAGTCCCATCTGTGGTGGACTGATCTGTCCCACAAGATTCTTGTGACTGGGGCTAGTTTTCATTTCTCTGAGAGAACCACGAAGGGGAGGTCTCCATACAGCAACACCCTGCTGCCTTCAAATTTGACAGAGCCTGTTGCCCTGGAACTGACCAGGATCGCGGAGCGAACCGCAACATCTCTAGTGACCACTATAATGTCTCTGGGAGTGTTAGTTGGGGCTGTGGCAGATTTTTGGATCTGGAAAGCCGATAGCAGCACAGATGGGCCTACACCTCCCTTAATGCCCATGGGAGTGAACAGCCTCTGGATGTAAGGTAATAAGGCCTCTCTACTAACCTCTTCTGGGACTCCTCTCAGATGGCCATTCTGGTGCCTGTGCCTGGATTCCATGGTAGCCAAGGCTCTATTGAGTTGCCGAACTTGAAGGGTGAGCTCTGTCACTTGGGTCTCATTTGTTTGCAACCTCTCTTCCTGTGCTCTCTCTCTCTTCTCTACTCCTTTGATTTTCTGGCTGACATGGTCTAGCTCTGTCTGGGTTTCTCGGAGGTCAGTTTTCAAGACTTTACGCAAGTCTAGGAGCAGCCTCTTGATGTCTCCTTTAGTTGAGGGTGTAGAGTCTTCATCAGACTCAGTCTCATGGTCAGCTTCACTATGGTGGGAAGATGCAGGAAACTCCAGTTCTTCCTGTGACTTCTCCGATTCCTCCACTGCAGGTTGGGCTGCGGGTGCCATCTTGGGAGTCACTCGTGGTGTAGGCCTCTCAAAGGAGAGCCTAATGTCCGGTAATCTTGGGCTCTCAGGAACCCAGAATATCTTATTCTTGCGGCCCATTTTATCCTCTGGTGGGGGCAGTATAGTAGGTGTCTCTGTAGGGTATATTCGGCTGGTTAAAATCATCTTTAGTGCGGTGCCGGTACGGAGCTTCTCTGGAACACGTCTGGTAACTTTCATAGTCGGCCACACACCCAAATTCTGATTATTTTTACACCAAAGCTTGAAATAATCTACAATTACCTGCCCACATCACAACAGACAATGTGTGTGACTGTACCCCAGCACGAGCATCCCAAAACACAACATTTAGCCAAATTACTAATACAGATAGAGAGACAGACACATAAACATCTGGCATGACAGACAGACAGACAGACAGACAGTGGATGGATAGATAGATTATTAGAGTATGAGATCCAGTCATGTAGAAGCTATTTCGAGAATATTTTCCACGGCAGTGCCCTTTGTCGCAGTTGATGTGTAATACTTTGTGGCAGTTTAGATTTGGAATACAATATTTTAAAATAGCTCCTGCATGTAAGGCAGAATATGTCCGTGGCTGGAATTGCTGAATCAGCGTCATTTTTCTAAAACACGGCATTTTATGTGAATCAGACTCTCTCTCGAGGTCTGTGCAGACTACACAAAGTTACCATTCATTTCTTCTGCTAAAGTCACCCCTGGGATCCCATGAATACTGTATTTTCCCTTAAGCCATCCATGGACGCGGATCCCGTCACCCATGGTCTAGTCCTGCTGGTTGCTTGATATCCTCTTCACACCTCCTTCCATCCGGAAAAAAACTCATTTTAAAACCTTGGAAATAGACACGTGCCATAGGTAGCAGGAAGGACCACATATGAAGTCATTCATTTTGCCTTGATGCAGATTTATAAAGCAACCCTCCCCTCATTTGCTGCAGAAAAGGTCAAAATTATATTGACACAGAACTGGCCTATTGGCACTCGGAGAAACGCACAAAGGGATCAGAGGCATAAGGGAGCGGCATGGGGATAAGGGATGTTAGAAGTGACACACAAAGGGTAAAGGAGGGTTAGGAGGAAAATAAATGTTTAAGGGGGTTAGGAGAAACACACACGGGGTAGAGAAACTCTGTGCCCAATGCTTGCTGCAGGGCGTACCTCAGAGGTAAAATGAATGAAACGGGTCAGACCAGACTGGTGCTGCTAGCAAGTGCCCTGCTTGTAATAACTGGAGTCGTGCCTCTAAACTGTAACATTCCGCAATTTAAATGAAGCCCTACTTAATTCTATATAACATGGACACAAAAACATAACTAACCCATTCTCAGGCAGCTTCTCCGAAATAAAGAGGGACAGAATGGGATCCTGGCCCTTAGATACATGTTTCACAGTGGGGCGGGAGGAGAGCCTTTTGGAGCAGAGGAATAAATTACTCTAAATTTAATTTCAATTCAACCACAACATGACAAGAGCATCCACATTCAGCTGGATCATTGCTGGGTCTTCAGCTGTTCCTTTAGGAGCTGGGGTAGGTGTAAAAGTGACCTTTTCTAGTTTTTAACTCTTTGTTGTATTTGTTCTCCTACCAGAGGCACTGTACTGAGCTTTATTTTTGGGAAAATCCTTGGAGAGATACTGTATTAGCTGTAAAAATCTACCATTTTATTTTCTAGAAACTAAATTTTGAAAAACATGGGTAAGATTTAGGCCAGCATCACTGTAACCGAATTCTCCCATACCTTGGCACTTGAAGAGGACGGCAGGTCAGCCTCTTTCCCACTGACTATGGGCCCTGGCCTAAAATGGGGTTCTGTTTTGGGGGGCAAGTACATTGGGACCATTTAGACTGCTTTCCCTCCTGGTTTGGGATTGCAAAGTTGGGATACCCCTTGATTTAAGAAAACACTGGTTTTACCTGGAGTTATCCTTCCTAGTACAGTCCTCCAAAAAAAAAAAAAAAAAAAAAAAAAAAAGCTAAAACTTACCTCCATTCCAGCGCCGAAGCCAAGTTCTCCCTCAGTCCGAATGTCCTCTGCTGATATCACTCCCCTCGCCGGTGGAAGGTGGGGAGGACGGGACAGAGAGGAGGATATGGGCCGCATGGAGGATGGTGCTGCCGCCGCTACCGGCACATACAGACTTCAGGCACCATAACCATTTTAAATCAGTAAAGTACTCGTGGTGCTTGTAGTAACCCTTTAATTTCATTTTCATTTTACCACAATTTACATCAGTCAGTTTAGTGAATAATCTCCAGTTTGTTCGGTTTTTGCGCCTGTAACAACATGCGTGTATTTGTCTGTAGCAACATGCCTGTATTTGTGTGTAACATTGTGTATTTACAGCTGTGTGTCTGTTTTGCAGGATGTGTATTTCTGGGGTATGTAAGAGATTAATTATTTACACACATTGCCTATCATGCAGTATTTGTATTTTATGTGTGATTGTGTATTTATACATGTGTGTCTGTTTTGCAGTGTGTGTGTGTTTTTGGCATGTGCGTAACAGTTTTTGTTTTTACATAACTTTGTCTGTTAATCAGTTTGTATTTTCAGGGAGGTTACCTTCTTACTTCTGATCCTCCCGGGAACACAGTCCGCCGGCACTTGGCAGCAGTCAGAAACGACATTAACAGTTCTGTCTTATTTACATTTCAAACATCTGGCGGTCGACCAGCGAGCGGTGTTCACATTATCAGGCATCATTTTCCTGTCACCCACAATTCAGGGTGAATTCTCTTTCTCCCCCATATGGGGCTGAGCTGCAGGCTCTGGTGAGCCCCTCGGCTTGTGGTCCAATTTCGAGACCGGGGATGGAGCAGATGTGGGATAATTAGGAGGCAAGGCCAACATGTCTGAATGAGAATGTTGACACAATGTACATTCCCACGTACTTGTTCATACAAGCATCCGAGATTTCACTTTATAAATACATTTTACACCAAACTCTCCTCCAGATGGCATGGTGCTCTGCGCTCCACACTCAAAATTAAGCAGAAAGTGATTTCTAAGTGTCTAGAAAGTGGACAAACTGCCTTCCAAGCATGGCATCGATGCCTCACGCATTAACTTGCACAATGTGCCAATCTGGGATTCCAACCGTTTTCTAATAATTAATCGCCTCCTAAATGACAGTAGACGAGCGATGACAGATTTCGGTGCCCTGGGCAGAGGTCTGCACTTTATCTTTCGTGCCATTAACATGCAGCTGCCTTTCTATAATTATTGGAAAGTAATTAAGGATTGCGAGAGAAGCGGCGTTCAGAAATCTTTCCTCTGACAGTTAGGAGACTTTGTTCGGTCTGTTAGCAGACAGGAGACAGACCAGGATACCCTAGGCATAGCGCCCAGCAGCAAAGAATTATGTTTATTACACATTTTTACCTCTACTGAAATCATGTGTCTGTCTTAATTTGCTAATGAAATTAACCCTATTTATCTTTCACTAGTGCTTACTGCCATTTTGTTCTGGACAATTGAATTCACACAAAATCTTTGGTAGATTGATGAGTGCATTATTGACTAATTTGAAGTATTAGTTAGGAAGCTTATGTGAAGCAAAAGTGATAATGATTTTCTAGTTTTTGAATGAATTTACTCCAACCTATCTGTCTGTCTGTCTGTCTGTCTCTGTCTGTCAGTCCATGTCTATGTGTGTGTAAAGGATCCTGGGGAAGAAGAGAGAAGGATTTGGTAGGAGTGAGCAGGTTGAGGACTCATGGCTGATAAAGCCATGATGAATATCACACATTTTGCTTTTATGTGGAATTACCTTTCTGTTTTTTTGGGATAAATGGGGGAAGAGCCCTGACCAAGCATGGAAGCTGATTGGCTTAGTTTATCTTGTGTTGGGTTCTGCAGGCCTCAGCGGCTGAGATGATCTCTTGTGTAGATTCACTATGAGTCCTTGCAGAGTTGTGTTGAACCCCGTTAGATGGTCTGGGTATATAGATCACCCGGGGAGGGCAGACATGCTGTTAGTTGGAAGGTGGTGGGTGAGATCTTGGTTGTTCTATGACCCACTTGTCTTGAGGAATGAAGATAAATGCAAAGTAGATATCCCAGGTTCTCTGCTTATCCGTTGTATTGCTAATGTTTAGTTTGTTTCATTGCATTTATTTGTTTTATATGATTTATTCACACCTGACATATTTAGATTTTTTTTAATATCCTTTTCTACAATTTGTTTTTCAAGCTGAAGCTGCTTTTCCCCCCTGTGGCCACCCGGTCTGTATTTTAATTTCTTTCTTCTCGCCTTGAGCAGTGTGGATTCCGTGTTCCCCAGTCGGAGGGGTGATGATGAACAATACCCCCTGTCCATTTGTGTCCATCATCATGTAGGAGGATCTTTCATTTGATACATTATTTTAAAATCTAAATTTTGGAACATTTTTCCAGTAAATAAACTAACTATAGGGATATTTTTACATCGAAATGTACATATTGGTCAGACCGATTCCACAGTGTTTTACGATTATAGAACATGAATAACATGGATAAAGAAGGCGCTGCTCAAATAAGCTTACAATCTAGGGAGATTAGATGTCTTACTGGGATTCTAACTTGGTGTTTCCCAGTTCTAAGGCAGTGGCATTACCACATCTCTAACCAGCTGGTATGTTAAAGGGACACTCCGGTCACCATAACAACGTCATCTAAATTAAGTTGTTATGGTTTCAGGAGGCCCCGGGTGCCCCTCATTAGCTACATTTATCAGCTGACCCTCTCAGCTAATCAGTTAATCAGTACCTACCCATTGGTATTAAAAGGTACATACCATTAAAGGTAAATACCTTCCCTGTAGCTCAGTTTCAGAAGCCGGATACCGCCTGGGGGATTTGGAGATCTGCATTGGAGGTAACCTTTGGGTTTAAACTGTTCGCAAATGGCTTAATTCCTTAAGGTGAGAGAGCAGCCGAAGGCCTTCTGGCCCCATAACTTTATTTAGAAGAAGTTGTTATGGTGAGCGGAGTGTTCCTTTAAATAACTCTCTTGCCTTTGCAGAGGTAGGAATATCACTTGCAAATGAGTACTTTCACCTATAGACTTAAATGGCAGAAATGGGATTCAGCCGCCAGCATCTGGTCATCGACTCCTACACACAGGGTTAGCTAAACTGGACACCCTCTAAGGCATCTCTATTTCCAGTTCGGCTATCCTGGATTTAAATTCAGAATTTACTTTGAATTCCTGACACTACACTCAGTTTAGCGAACAACCCTGTCTATGAATACCTATGTTGCAGAAAACAAAATAAATAAGTGAAAAAAATAAAAAAGTTTAAAAAAAATTCTCATATTAGAAGTTCCCATATTATTGTGTATGATGGTTAATTATAAATACAGAACTGATCAATGCTGGTCATTTTTACAAGATAGATTTTTACTATGGACAAGAGAAGATTAACCTGTTTTCACAACCTTTTAACTGAGCTGGTGTCCTGCGGCAGGACAATGCTTCAAATTAAACCTCCGATGACTGGAAACCTGACAGCCGGGCTCTATATTAACGGAGGAATTTCACTGATTATATAAGGCAATTTCTAATTAAAGATTGAGATTGCTAGATTTGTTAATTTGCGTAAAAAGGATTCTGCTGTCAATCAAGAGCTCAAACTAATTAAATCTGATCACATTTCAGAGCTAAGAAAACCACATAAATTTAATTAAAAGAACACGTTATTGGTGTTCAATCTCTCTCTAGGCATACAGACAGGTAATGAATAGAGCGGTAGGACAGACGGGTAATGAATAGAGTGATAGGACAGACAGGTAATGAACAGAGCAAGAGGACAGACGGGTAATGAATAGGGTGGCAGGACATACAGGTAATGAATAGAGTGATAGGACAGACAGGTAATGAATAGAGCGATAGGACAGACAGGTAATGAATAAAGCGATATGACAGACAGGTAATGAATAGAGCGATAGGACAAACAGGTAATGAATAGAGCGGTAAGACATACAGGTAATGAATAGAGCGGTAAGACATACAGGTAATGAATAGAGCGATATGACACACAGGTAATGAATAGAGCGGTAGGACAGACGGGTAATGAATAGAGTGATAGGACAGACGGGTAATGAATAGGGTGGCAGGACATACAGGTAATGAATAGAGTGATAGGACAGACAGGTAATGAATAGAGTGATAGGACAGACGGGTAATGAATAGAGCGGTAGGACAGACGGGTAATGAATAGAGTGATAGGACAGACGGGTAATGAATAGGGTGGCAGGACATACAGGTAATGAATAGAGTGATAGGACAGACAGGTAATGAATAGAGCAATAGGACAGACAGGTAATGAATAGAGCGATAGGACAGACGGGTAATGAATAGAGCGATAGGACAGACAGGTAATGAATAGAGCGGTAGGACAGACAGGTAATGAATAGAGCGGTAGGACAGACAGGTAATGAATAGAGCGATAGGACAGACGGGTAATGAATAGGGTGGCAGGACATACAGGTAATGAATAGAGTGATAGGACAGACAGGTAATGAATAGAGTGATAGGACAGACAGGTAATGAATAGAGCAATAGGACAGACAGGTAATGAATAGAGCGATAGGACAGACGGGTAATGAATAGAGCGATAGGACAGACAGGTAATGAATAGAGCGGTAGGACAGACGGGTAATAAATAGAGTGATAGGACAGACGGGTAATGAATAGGGTGGCAGGACATACAGGTAATGAATAGAGTGATAGGACAGACAGGTAATGAATAGAGTGATAGGACAGACAGGTAATGAATAGAGTGATATGACAGACAGGTAATGAATAGAGCAATAGGACAGACAGGTAATGAATAGAGCGATAGGACAGACGGGTAATGAATAGAGCGATAGGACAGACAGGTAATGAATAGAGCGATAGGACAGACAGGTAATGAATAGAGTGATAGGACAGACGGGTAATGAATAGAGCGATAGGACAGACAGGTAATGAATAAAGCGATAGGACAGACAGGTAATGAATAGAGCAAGAGGACAGACAGGTAATGAATAGAGCGATAGGACAGACGGGTAAGGAATAGAGCGATAGGACAGACAGGTAATGAATAAAGCGATATGACAGACAGGTAATGAATAGAGCGGTAGGACATACAGGTAATGAATAGAGCGATAGGACAGACAGGTAATGAATAGAGCGATAGGACAGACAGGTAATGAATAGAGCGATATGACTGACAGGTAATGAATAGGGTGGCAGGACATACAGGTAATGAATAGGGTGGCAGGACAGACAGGTAATGAATAGAGCGATAGGACAGACAGGTAATGAATAGAGCGATAGGACAGACAGGTAATGAATAGAGCGATATGACAGAAAGGTAATGAATAGAGCGATAGGACATACAGGTAATGAATAGTGCGATAGGACAGACAGGTAATGAATAGAGCGGTAGGACAGACAGGTAATGAAAAGAGCGATATGACAGACAGGTAATGAATAGAGCGATAGGACATACAGGTAATGAATAGTGCGATAGGACAGACAGGTAATGAATAGAGCGATAGGACAGACAGGTAATGAAAAGAGCGATATGACAGACAGGTAATGAATAGGGTGGCAGGACATACAGGTAATGAATAGAGCGATAGGACAGACAGGTAATGAATAGAGCGATAGGACACACAGTTAATGAATAGAGCGATAGGACACACAGGTAATGAATAGAGCGAGAGGACATACAGGTAATGAATAGAGCGAGAGGACATACAGGTAATGAATAGAGTGATATGACAGACAGGTAATGAATAGAGCGAGAGGACATACGGGTAATGAATAGAGCGATAGGACAGACAGGTAATGAATAGAGCGATAGGACATACAGGTAATGAATAGAGCGAGAGGACATACAGGTAATGAATAGAGCGAGAGGACATACAGGTAATGAATAGAGTGATATGACAGACAGGTAATGAATAGAGCGAGAGGACATACGGGTAATGAATAGAGCGATAGGACAGACAGGTAATGAATAGAGCGATAGGACACACAGTTAATGAATAGAGCGATAGGACACACAGGTAATGAATAGAGCGAGAGGACATACAGGTAATGAATAGAGCGAGAGGACATACAGGTAATGAATAGAGTGATATGACAGACAGGTAATGAATAGAGCGAGAGGACATACGGGTAATGAATAGAGCGATAGGACAGACAGGTAATGAATAGAGCGATAGGACATACAGGTAATGAATAGTGCGATAGGACAGACAGGTAATGAATAGAGCGATAGGACACACAGGTAATGAATAGAGCGAGAGGACATACAGGTAATGAATAGAGCGAGAGGACATACAGGTAATGAATAGAGTGATATGACAGACAGGTAATGAATAGAGCGAGAGGACATACGGGTAATGAATAGAGCGATAGGACAGACAGGTAATGAATAGAGCGATAGGACAGACAGGTAATGAATAGAGCGATAGGACACACAGTTAATGAATAGAGCGATAGGACACACAGGTAATGAATAGAGCGAGAGGACATACAGGTAATGAATAGAGCGAGAGGACATACAGGTAATGAATAGAGTGATATGACAGACAGGTAATGAATAGAGCGAGAGGACATACGGGTAATGAATAGAGCGATAGGACAGACAGGTAATGAATAGAGCGATAGGACATACAGGTAATGAATAGTGCGATAGGACAGACAGTTAATGAATAGAGCGATAGGACACACAGGTAATGAATAGAGCGAGAGGACATACAGGTAATGAATAGAGCGAGAGGACATACAGGTAATGAATAGAGTGATATGACAGACAGGTAATGAATATAGCGATATGACATACAGGTAATGAATAAAGCGATATGACAGACAGGTAATGAATAGAGCGATAGGACAGACAGGTAATGAATAGAGCAAGAGGACAGACAGGTAATGAATAGAGCGATATCACAGACGGGTAATGAATAAAGCGATAGGACAGACAAGTAATGAATAAAGCGATATGACAGACAGGTAATGAATAGAGCGATAGGACACACAGGTAATGAATAGAGCGATAGGACACACAGGTAATGAATAAAGCGATATGACATACAGGTAATGAATAAAGCGATATGACAGACAGGTAATGAATAGAGCGATAGGACAGACAGGTAATGAATAGAGCAAGAGGACAGACAGGTAATGAATAGAGCGATATCACAGACGGGTAATGAATAAAGCGATAGGACAGACAAGTAATGAATAAAGCGATATGACAGACAGGTAATGAATAGAGCGATAGGACAGACAGGTAATGAATAGTGCGATAGGACAGACCGGTAATGAATAGTGCGATAGGACAGACAGGTAATGAATAGAGCGATAGGACATACAGGTAATGAATAGGGTGGCAGGACATACAGGTAATGAATAGAGCGATAGGACAGACAGGTAATGAATAGGGTGGCAGGACATACAAGTAATGAATAGAGCGATATGACATACGGGTAATGAATAGAGCGATAGGACAGACAGGTAATGAATAAAGCGATATGACAGACAGGTAATGAATAGAGCGATAGGACAGACGGGTAATGAATAGAGCGATAGGACAGACAGGTAATTAATAGAGCGATAGGACAGACAGGTAATGAATAGAGCGATAGGACATACAGGTAATGAATAGAGCGATAGGACATACAGGTAATGAATAGAGCGATAGGACAGACAGGTAATGAATAGAGCGATAGGACAGACAAGTAATGAATAGAGCGGTAGGACAGACGGGTAATGAATAGAGTGATAGGACAGACGGGTAATGAATAGAGCAAGAGGACAGACAGGTAATGAATAGAGCGATAGGACAGACAAGTAATGAATAGAGCGATAGGACAGACAGGTAATGAATAGAGCGATAGGACATACAGGTAATGAATAGAGCAGTAGGACAGACAGGTAAATAATAGAGTGATAGGACATACAGGTAATGAATAGAGTAATAGGACATACAGGTAATGAATAGAGTGATAGGATAGACAGGTAATGAATAGAGCGATAGGACATACAGGTAATGAATAGAGCGATAGGACAGACGGGTAATGAATAGAGCGATAGGACAGACAGGTAATTAATAGAGCGATAGGACAGACAGGTAATGAATAGAGCGATAGGACATACAGGTAATGAATAGAGCGATAGGACATACAGGTAATGAATAGAGCGATAGGACAGACAGGTAATGAATAGAGCGATAGGACAGAAAAGTAATGAATAGAGCGGTAGGACAGACGGGTAATGAATAGAGTGATAGGACAGACGGGTAATGAATAGAGCAAGAGGGCAGACAGGTAATGAATAGAGCGATAGGACAGACAAGTAATGAATAGAGCGATAGGACAGACAGGTAATGAATAGAGCGATAGGACATACAGGTAATGAATAGAGCAGTAGGACATACAGGTAATGATGAGAGCGATAGGACAGACAGGGAATGAATAGAGCGATAGGACATACAGGTAATGAATAGAGCGAGACGACAGACAGGTAATGAATAGAGCGATAGGACAGACACGTAATGAATAGAGCGATAGGACAGACAGGTAAATAATAGAGTGATAGGACATACAGGTAATGAATAGAGTAATAGGACATACAGGTAATGAATAGAGTGATAGGATAGACAGGTAATGAATAGAGCGATAGGACATACAGGTAATGAATAGAGCAATATGACATACAGGTAATGAATAGAGCGATAGGACAGACAGGTAATGAATAGAGCGATAGAACAGACAAGTAATGCATAGAACGTGTGGCGAAAACTACCGCCAATTTAGTCTGCTTTGCCTAATTTCGCCTTATTCGCCTTTTTCAATTCGGGAGTTATGGTATAGAAACACCCTCCATTCGTATCCAAAATGAGGACCACCCCTGTACCTCATTAGAACGTTTACACCAGCAAATTAAGTGCGAACCGCAAGGGAAGTAACTAATGAATGCTTCTCCTGGGTGGCCGCAATTTCGTATAACCAAATACACGTGATCGACAAAGGAGTAGCAGCCATTTTGTCTCCCAAACGTGGGCAGACAGGTAATGAATAGAGCCATAGAACAGACAGGTAATGAATAGAGCGATAGGACAGACAGGTAATGAATAGGGTGGCAGGACATACAAGTAATGAATAGAGCGATATGACATACGGGTAATGAATAGAGCGATAGGACAGACAGGTAATGAATAAAGCGATATGACAGACAGGTAATGAATAGAGCGATAGGACAGACGGGTAATGAATAGAGCGATAGGACAGACAGGTAATTAATAGAGCGATAGGACAGACAGGTAATGAATAGAGCGATAGGACATACAGGTAATGAATAGAGCGATAGGACATACAGGTAATGAATAGAGCGATAGGACAGACAGGTAATGAATAGAGCGATAGGACAGACAAGTAATGAATAGAGCGGTAGGACAGACGGGTAATGAATAGAGTGATAGGACAGACGGGTAATGAATAGAGCAAGAGGACAGACAGGTAATGAATAGAGCGATAGGACAGACAAGTAATGAATAGAGCGATAGGACAGACAGGTAATGAATAGAGCGATAGGACATACAGGTAATGAATAGAGCAGTAGGACAGACAGGTAAATAATAGAGTGATAGGACATACAGGTAATGAATAGAGTAATAGGACATACAGGTAATGAATAGAGTGATAGGATAGACAGGTAATGAATAGAGCGATAGGACATACAGGTAATGAATAGAGCAATATGACATACAGGTAATGAATTGAGCGATAGGACAGACAGGTAATGAATAGAGCGATAGGACAGACAGGTAATGAATAGAGCGATAGGACATACAGGTAATAAATAGAGCAGTAGGACAGACAGGTAAATAATAGAGTGATAGGACATACAGGTAATGAATAGAGTAATAGGACATACAGGTAATGAATAGAGTGATAGGATAGACAGGTAATGAATAGAGCGATAGGACATACAGGTAATGAATAGAGCGATAGGACAGACGGGTAATGAATAGAGCGATAGGACAGACAGGTAATTAATAGAGCGATAGGACAGACAGGTAATGAATAGAGCGATAGGACATACAGGTAATGAATAGAGCGATAGGACATACAGGTAATGAATAGAGCGATAGGACAGACAGGTAATGAATAGAGCGATAGGACAGAAAAGTAATGAATAGAGCGGTAGGACAGACGGGTAATGAATAGAGTGATAGGACAGACAGGTAATGAATAGAGCAAGAGGACAGACAGGTAATGAATAGAGCGATAGGACAGACAAGTAATGAATAGAGCGATAGGACAGACAGGTAATGAATAGAGCGATAGGACATACAGGTAATGAATAGAGCAGTAGGACATACAGGTAATGATGAGAGCGATAGGACAGACAGGGAATGAATAGAGCGATAGGACATACAGGTAATGAATAGAGCGAGACGACAGACAGGTAATGAATAGAGCGATAGGACAGACACGTAATGAATAGAGCGATAGGACAGACAGGTAAATAATAGAGTGATAGGACACACAGTTAATGAATAGAGTGATAGGACATACAGGTAATGAATAGAGCGATAGGACATACAGGTAATGAATAGAGCAATATGACATACAGGTAATGAATAGAGCGATAGGACAGACAGGTAATGAATAGAGCGATAGAACAGACAAGTAATGCATAGAACGTGTGCCGAAAACTACCGCCAATTTAGTCTGCTTTGCCTAATTTCGCCTTTTTCGCCTTTTTCAATTCGGGAGTTATGGTATAGAAACACCCTCCATTCGTATCCAAAATGAGGACCACCCCTGTACCCCATTAGAACGTTTACACCAGCAACTTAAGTGCGAACCGCAAGGGAAGTAACTAATGAATGCTTCTCCTGGGTGGCCGCAATTTCATATAACCAAATACACGTGATCGACAAAGGAGTAGCAGCCATTTTGTCTCCCAAACGTGGGCAGCGGCACTTGGTCGTTGTGTGCCTGGAACTCTTTTTGGCTAGGCACTCGCACGAACCTCGGTAAAGATTAGACCGCTGCCCGTTCTACTTCTTGACCAACGACGTTCGGGAGATGATAACTACCGAACAGAGGGACATTCATACCCTGAAATGAAGAGAATCCCGTACATGGTGTTCGCACAGGAACCCCTCAGGAATCTGAGTGATATTTGGATATGTTATACACTCAGATCAAGGCTATCCAGTGATTTCTCTTTTTTTGGGGAAGTGTATATTTTGTATAGGTTATTTGTAGCTGAGAGTTAATTGAATTATATGTTTTTCTCACGCAATTATCTCTCACGCACAAAGGACCCTGAGAATTAAACCCCTGTAGGATAGACAGGTAATGAGTAGAGCGATAGGATAGACAGGTAAGGAATAGAGCGATAGGACAGACAGGTAATTAATAGATTGATAGGACAGACAGGTAAGGAATAGAGTGAGAGGACAGACAGGTAATGAATAGAGCGATATGAAAGACAGGTAATGAATAGAGTTAAGGCACAGTGTTACAGGTAGGTAAGGAACATGGTAGCAATATCATCTGAAGAAGTTTGATTCTCTGCTCGAAATCATTGGGTGGGAGATGAATTGGTTGGAGTTTATGGTTGAGTAAGGGAGGGTTTGAAGATTCGTTTTCTTTGCTGTGTCTACAACTCTGGGTAAATTCTTTCCTCCCATTGCTTTGTCTGGGCTGGATTCATGTGCACTCTGTCTGGCTCCTTCACCAGAAGCACATGTGAGATACTTTGTGCATCTAGCAAAGTATCTTCTAGTTACTCTGGTTTTTGTAGATTTCGACAAGACAGACCTCTCGAATAAAGTGGAGTGGATTGTTCGCCTCCTGTGCTTAGGAAATACAGAAAATGAGGGCCTTTCAAGTTTCAAACACACCTAGATGCAGACAGCTGTGGTCGTGTAGCCCCATGTAGCCAGAGCGCAGCTAAGCGGAAAAAGGCCTTGACAGGGGTTAGGAGGCGGGCTTAGGAGGAAGTAAGCAAGGGTTGGATTATGGGTAAATAGGATGGGCTATTTAAATGAGCAGCCATCTTAGGTGAGTCATTCTAACTTTCTACCCGGTTGAGTTTGTCCCACCCACCCTCCCTTTGTTTGTTATGTGTTTGTTTTAACCCGTTTCTTTCACAGCGGCGGGACGGGGAGCCGAAGGAGAGAAAATAGGCTCCCCTGGATGAACGTGAGGTGGAATAACAGATTGTGGTCATCGGTGGTTGAGAGGTTTCGAGTCCTGGAGGTGACTCAGAACCTGGTGGGGCAGGGGTATCCGGGTATACCCCTGCCGTGGTTAATGGTTGGTTGGTACTTTGGAATGTTGGTGTATGTGATAAATATGTTATAAACATGTATAGGTGTTATTATATGGGGGTCATTGCCTTTTGTATGGTAGCCGAAGGAACAGGATGCCAGGGGGCGGAGTATGGGGGGCAATGACCCATGTTTAATATGTTAATTTATTATTGTTATTATTATTATTATTATTATTATTATAATTATTGGTTAATAAAGCTGTGGACAAATTTCCCCATAATACTTAGTGTCTG
This sequence comes from Pelobates fuscus, assembly GCF_036172605.1. Lineage (NCBI taxonomy): Eukaryota > Metazoa > Chordata > Amphibia > Anura > Pelobatidae > Pelobates > Pelobates fuscus. The sequence continues at coordinate 13,633,850 of NC_086325.1, forward strand.
TGTGTTATTGGGTTAGGTTATGGGGGTGGTTTGTCCTGGATTCCGACTGCCCAAATGGCGACTATACACCTGTCATGCACACAGATAAAGATTAGAAAGTCAGTGTGTCAAGGCTGCAGTCCGCTATAATAAATATAATTTCACATCGCTAAACAACAGACAAGCATAATGAAAACAGAATTGGTCATGCAACGAATTAGACAATATGACAATATGATATATATGACAATAAGAGGAAACCTACAATATATTCCCAGGTCACATTTGTTGGATAAAGTCATTGTCTTTGAGCTGATTAGCGGTGGGAGTCTGTCTAGCTGAAGTCGCAATACTCTGGTCTGTTTGTGAATGATGGTAGTTGGAGTGCTGGATCACATCCTCCTCATCAACTGCTCTGTCTTCAGGGGAGACACGCTCGGAAATCTGGTAATCATTCCATTTAACTGTCAAGCCACTACAGTATATTTTATATTCCAGTACGAGACAATCACTTCACGGAGCTGACAAATACATGTGGAAGAATAGGGAACTGGAGAAAATTACTAGACCGACCTGGCAGGCTCCTGACAGCTGACAGACGAAAGGCTGGGATTTATGCCCTCAACCCCATAATTCCCTTAAATGTAAAATTTAAAGTTCTAGATAAATACTGGCTTTGTTTATTTAGTTTAGATTAATTCCGTAAAGAGTTTAACCAAAAAGACGTAATCATTTGGAGGTTTTAGTAATTTATTAGGTGCTGGGGGTGAATGTTGGTAGATCAAAAGTCTTTAAAGATTTTCTAGTAAGGATTGGAAAACAGGGGCAGAATGAGGCAAGATACGGAGAGCGCTGTAACGGACCGTTTCAGCATAAAAGGGAATAAAATCTGTTTAGGCGATAATCCCCTTTTTGAGAGACAGGCACAGCTACTGCAGAACACCAAACTCCCGAACTGGATACAAGATAACACTCCGAACTGGAACAGCTGAACAAGAAAAGCATACAATCCGCTTACACTCCTGGCAGTCAGCTTACAATCCAATTCCCCCCAAGAACGAGACAACACTTCATTTTGAGGGTAAAACAGGAACTCTGGACTGGCTCATCCAGCCTGGCTTTTATTACACTTGTACACTTACAGGCCACACCCAGGGGGAGGCATAAAATAACCAATCACATACATGGTACAACCCACACATCCCCTCCCCTCAGATAACCAGTTAACATAATTATTACAGCCAGGAAAACTACAGTTTTTATACATGTGCTATAACTTTAAATCCATACATCCCATCTTCCCAAAAACCACATATTTAGAATCAGCACACTTTAAACATACACCCTTGCAAAATCAGACAAATCCCTCCAGTGGATCAAAAGTTAGCTGGAGGTCCCTTTATTACCGACCGCAAGCACATTTTCCTGCCCAAAACAGTTCCATAGATTTGGGCTGTGCGGCCGGTCAATTTCATGCGAAAAAACGACTAAGTCCCATTTCGAACGGGACTTAGTCTCTGGAGCTGCAAGTTCAGTATGGAAGAAGGTAAGGGTCAGCGGTGTTCGGTAAAATGTGTAGCCGATTTTAGTTCCACAGAATCTTTAGCATACACCGCTGACCGCATTCGACTGAACCAAGATGGCCGCCGCCACATGCAATTAACCTGCAGTAACCTCACAGCCTGGGAGGTAAATTGCCTGCACACTTTAACTTCTGGGTGGTCCGCCTGTGTAATACTTGGTTCAGTAAGCCCGATTTACTGAACCAAGTGGGAGAGAGCCAGGAACAAGTTATTTTACAGGTCTGGGGACATAGTCTTAAAGGGGTATTGTTCACCAAAGTTACAAGATGTCCCCAGACGGTTCTTAAAGGGCCATACACACCCAAAGTCTCAATATGTCCCCAGACAGTTCTTAAAGGGCCAGCAGCAGTACAATAAAATACCATTCACTGTACTTAAAGGGCCAGCAGTCGCACAATAAAATACAATATGCCCCAAATAATCCAGGGGCCATAGTCAGCAGGTAGGAGGCGGGCAAACAGGCTTCTCCAGGGCCCAGTGGCGAGGTTGGTTTCGCCACAAGCGCCATATTGAATCTAAGCGAAGAGACAAGACCAAGGGAACTATTAACTGAAAAAGGAAAGAGGACTGAAAAGGGAACCATGGACTAAAAAGGAACCAGGGATTGAAAATGGAACCAGGGACTAAAAAGGAACCAGGACTGAAAAAGTAACCAGGGACTGAAAATGGAACCATGGACTAAAAAGGAACCAGGACTGAAAATGAAACCCGGGACTGAAAATGAAACCAGGGACTGAAAATGGAACCAGTGACTAAAAAGGAACTATGGACTGAAAAAGGAACTATGGATTGAAAAAAAAAGGAACCATGGACTGAAAAAGGAACCATGGACTGAAAATGGAACCATGGACTAAAAAGTAACCAGGGATTGAAAATGGAACCAGGGACTGAAAAAGGAACGAGGACTAAAAAGGAACCATGGACTGAAAAAGGAACTATGGATTGGAAAAAAAAGAACCATGGACTGAAAAAGGAACCATGGACTGAAAAAAGAACGAGAACTGAAAAAGGAACCATGTACTGAAAAAGGAACGAGGACTGAAAATGTAACCATGGACTGAAAAGGAACCAGGACTGAAAAAAGAACCAGGACTAAAAAGGAACCAGGACTAAAAAGGAACTATTGACTGAAAAAGAAACCAGGGACTGAAAATGGAACCAGTGACTAAAAAGGAACTATGGACTGAAAAAGGAACTATGGATTGAAAAAAAGGAACCATTGACTGAAAAAGGAACGAGAACTGAAAAAGGACCCAGGACTGAAAGAGAAACCAGGGACTGAAAATGGAACCAGGGACTAAAAAGGAACCAAGACTGAAAAAGGAACCATGGACCGAAAAAGGAACGAGGACTAAAAAGGAACCATGGACTGAAAAAGGAACTATGGATTGGAAAAAAGGAACCATGGACTGAAAAAGGAACCATGGACTGAAAAAGGAACGAGAACTGAAAAAGGACTCAGGACTGAAAGAGAAACCAGGGACTGAAAATGGAACCAGGGACTAAAAAGGAACCAAGACTGAAAAAGGAACCATGGACTGAAAAAGGAACGAGGACTAAAAAGGAACCATGGACTGAAAAAGGAACTATGGATTGGAAAAAAAGGAACCATGGACTGAAAAAGGAACCATGGACTGAAAAAGGAACGAGAACTGAAAAAGGAACCATGGACTGAAAAAGGAACGAGGACTGAAAATGTAACCATGGACTGAAAAGGAACCAGGACTGAAAAAAGAACCAGGACTAAAAAGGAACCAGGACTAAAAAGGAACTATTGACTGAAAAAGAAACCAGGGACTGAAAATGGAACCAGTGACTAAAAAGGAACTATGGACTGAAAAAGGAACTATGGATTGAAAAAAAGGAACCATTGACTGAAAAAGGAACGAGAACTGAAAAAGGACCCAGGACTGAAAGAGAAACCAGGGACTGAAAATGGAACCAGGGACTAAAAAGGAACCAAGACTGAAAAAGGAACCATGGACCGAAAAAGGAACGAGGACTAAAAAGGAACCATGGACTGAAAAAGGAACTATGGATTGGAAAAAAGGAACCATGGACTGAAAAAGGAACCATGGACTGAAAAAGGAACGAGAACTGAAAAAGGACTCAGGACTGAAAGAGAAACCAGGGACTGAAAATGGAACCAGGGACTAAAAAGGAACCAAGACTGAAAAAGGAACCATGGACTGAAAAAGGAACGAGGACTAAAAAGGAACCATGGACTGAAAAAGGAACTATGGATTGGAAAAAAAGGAACCATGGACTGAAAAAGGAACCATGGACTGAAAAAGGAACGAGAACTGAAAAAGGAACCATGGACTGAAAAAGGAACGAGGACTGAAAATGTAACCATGGACTGAAAAGGAACCAGGACTGAAAAAAGAACCAGGACTAAAAAGGAACCAGGACTAAAAAGGAACTATTGACTGAAAAAGTAACCAAGACTGAAAAAGGAACCACTGACTGAAAATGGAACCACTGACTGAAAATGGAACCATAGACTAAAAAGGAACCAGGACTGAAAATGGAACCACTGACTGAAAATGGAACCATGGACTGAAAATGGAACCATGGACTGAAAATGGAACCATGGACTGAAAAAGGAACCAGGACTGAAAAAGGAACCAGGACTGAAAAAGGAACCAGGACTGAAAAAGTAACCAAGACTGAAAAAGTGACCAAGACTGAAAAAGGAACCAGGGACTGAAAAAGGAACCACTGACTGAAAATGGAACCACTGACTGAAAATGGAACCATAGACTAAAAAGGAACCAGGACTGAAAATGGAACCATGGACTGAAAATGGAACCATGGACTGAAAAAGCAACCAGGACTGAAAAAGGAACCATAGACTAAAAAGGAACCAGGACTGAAAAAGGAACCATGGACTAAGAAGGAACCATGGACTGAAAAATGAAACATGAACAGAAAAGGGAACCATGGACTGAAAAAGGAACCAGGACTGAAAAAGGAACCAGGGACTGAAAAATGAAACATGAACTGAAAAGGGAACTAGGACTAAAAAAGGAACCATGGACTGAAAAAGGAACGAGAACTGTAAAAGGACCCAGGACTGAAAAAGAAACCAGGGACTGAAAAAGAAACCAGGGACTAAAAAGGAACCAAGACTGAAAAAGGGACCATGGACTGAAAAAGGGACCATGGACTGAAAAAGGAACGAGGACTAAAAAGGAACCATGGACTGAAAAAGGAACTATGGATTGAAAAAAAGGAACCATGGACTGAAAAAGGAACGAGAACTGAAAAAGGAACCATGGACTAAAAAGGAACCATGGACTAAAAAGGAACTATGGACTGAAAAATGAACTATGGATTGAAAATGTAGCCATGGACTGAAAAAAAACCAGGACTGAAAAAAGAACCAGGACTAAAAAGGAACCAGGACTGAAAAAGTAACCAGGGACTGAAAAAGGAACCACTGACTGAAAATGGAACCATAGGCTAAAAAGCAACCAGGACTGAAAATGGAACCATGGACTGAAAATGGAACCATGGACTGAAAAAGGAACCAGGACTGAAAAATTAACCATAGACTAAAAAGGAACCAGGACTGAAAAAGGAACCAGGGACTGAAAAAGGAACCATGGACTGAAAAAGGAACCAGGTCTGAAAAAGGAACCAGGGACTGAAAAAGGAACCAGGACTGAAAATGGAACCATAGACTAAAAAGGAACCAGGACTGAAAAAGGAACCAGGACTGAAAATAGAACCAGGACTGAAAAAGGAACCAGGGACTGAAAAGGGAACCATGGACTGAAAAAGGAACCAGGACTGAAAAAGGAACCAGGACTGAAAAAGGAACCAGGGACTGAAAAAGGAACCAGGGACTGAAAAAGGAACCAGGGACTGAAAAAGGAACCAGGGACTGAAAAATTAAACATGAACTGAAAAGGGAACCAGGACTGAAAAAGGAACCAGGGACTGGAAATGGACCCATGGACTAAAAAGGAACCATGGACTGAAAAAGGAACCAGGGATTGAAAAGTGAAACATGAACTGAAAAGGGAACTAGGACTAAAAAAAGGAACCATGGACTGAAAAAGGAACCATGGACTGAAAAAGGAACGAGAACTGAAAAAGGACCCAGGACTGAAAAAGAAACCAGGGACTGAAAATAGAACCAGGGATTAAAAAGGAACCAAGACTGAAAAAGGAACCATGGACTGAAAAAGGAACGCGGACTAAAAAGGAACCATGGACTGAAAAAGGAACTATGGATTGAAAAAAAGGAACCATGGACTGAAAAAGGAACCATGGACTGAAAAAGGAACGAGAACTGAAAAAGGAACCATGGACTAAAAAGGAACTATGGACTGAAAAAGGAACTATGGATTGAAAATGTAGCCATGGACTTAAAAGGAACCAGGACTGAAAAAAGAACCAGGACTAAAAAGGAACCAGGACTAAAAAGGAACCAGGACTGAAAAAGGAACCAGGGACTGAAAAAGGAACCATGGACTGAAAAAGGAGCCAGGACTTAAAAAGGAACCAGGGACTGAAAAAGGAACTAGGGACTGAAAATGGAACCATAGACTAAAAAGGAACCAGGACTGAAAAAGGAACCAGGACTGAAAATGGAACCATAGACTAAAAAAGAACCAGGACTGAAAAAGGAACCAGGGACTGAAAAAGGAACCATGGACTGAAAAAGGAACCAGGACTGAAAAAGGAACCAGGGACTGAAAAGGGAACCAGGGACTGAAAACTGAAACATGAACTGAAAAGGGAACCAGGACTGAAAAAGGAACCAGGGACTGAAAATGGACCATGGACTAAAAAGGAACCATGGACTGAAAAAGGAACCAGGACTGAAAAAGGAACCAGGGACTGAAAAATAAACCATGGACTGAAAAAGGAACCAGGACTGAAAAAGGAACCAGGACTGAAAATGGAACCATGGACTGAAAATGGAACCATGGACTGAAAATGGAACCAGGACTGAAAAAGAACCATGGACTGAGAAAACAGGTGAGTGTGTGAAGGAATTATTAAAGGAGACAGTGTTGGAGTGGGTAAAGAAGTAGGACAAAAGACAGGACACATTTAACTCAAGTAGAAATAAGGACAGGATGATCAATGGATTTAAAGGTGGCAGGTCAAGGAGGAAGAGGGGTCATCAATGGCATGCCTGAGTGAGATAATGATGGACTGCGAGAAGCATAGTTTCTGTTGAGTTGGCAGGAAGAAGGACAGAATCAATCAATGGGATAAAGTGATAATAGATAATGGATTGTCGACAAAATCCTCAGGGGACTTAGAGAAGAAGACAGAAGGTGTGAGTGGAGGGATGACTAACACAAGACAGTCACATTTATTGTAGACAGATGAGAACAAGTTTGGGGAGAGTAAATAGAAGAGAGCAAAGGAAGGTGTGTATAGAAAATAGTAAGATAATGGAAGGAACGGTGGTTGGGTTCAAGAGATCAGAAGCAAAAATCTGAGAAGGTCAACCGAACTTTCAGTACTAAAACAGTACGTTCAAACATTAACTCCAGTTACAGAAACAAATAGCTAACTTACTAGTTATATGAAGAATGTTACTAGATTTGAAAAAGTGAATCTGCTGGGAAGTAAAATCACAAATTAAACTGTGAAATAATCTCTACAGCTCATTGTATTATTGCAGCTCATTGTATTAGTACAGCTCTTTGTATTATTACAACTCATTGTATTACAACAGCTTATTATATAATTTCAGCTCATTGTATAATGACATCTCGTTATATTATTACACCTCATTGAATTATTACAACTCATTGTATTACAACAGCTCATTATATAATCCCAGTTTATTGTATTACAACAGCTCATTATATAATCCCAGCTCATTGTATTACAACAGCTCTTTATATAATCCCAGCTCATTGTATTATAACAGCTCATTATATAATCCCAGTTTATTGTATTACAACAGCTCATTATATTATCCCAGCTCATTGTATTACAACAGCTCATTATATAATCCCAGTTTATTGTATTACAACAGCTCATTATATAATCCCAGCTCATTGTATTACAACAGCTCTTTATATAATCCCAGCTCATTGTATTATAACAGCTCATTATATAATCCCAGTTTATTGTATTACAACAGCTCATTATATTATCCCAGCTCATTGTATTACAACAGCTCATTATATAATCCCAGTTTATTGTATTACAACAGCTCATTATATAATCCCAGCTCATTGTATTACAACAGCTCATTATATAATCCCAGCTCATTGTATTATAACAGCTCATTATATAATCCCAGTTTATTGTATTACAACAGCTCATTATATAATCCCCGTTTATTGTATTACAACAGCTCATTATATAATCCCAGCTCATTGTATTACAACAGCTCATTATATAATCCCAGCTCATTATATACTGCCAGCTCATTGCATTATTACAGCTCAGTGTATTATTACAGCTCATTGTGTTATAACTGTATATTGTATTTTTACAGTTTATTGTAGCCGCTATGGTGTAGTTTCTCCATTTGTGAGAAACAAATTTGGCACATGTAACTAAAGAAAAAATCAGGTTTCTTTTGGCTCTACCACTGAGGTAATGAAGAAATGTCACTCTTTATCTGTGCAAAGCGACCCATGCACCTGGATTCATGGTGATGGGTGCGTACAGCCAGGCTCTGTCCCCAAATCTGTGTCCTCTAGATCGGGGAAACAGAAGGAAAATCTCGAAAGGCAACTCTGTTTGAGCAATCTCAAGTACAAGTGGTGAACAATAGGCGAAACCCCCAGAATGGGATAATCGTGGGGGTGGAGTGAGTCAAAAGGAGCGGAAAAAGAGATGTAAAAATATTTTTTAATTTGCACATTTGGCTGTGATTTCACCAGCAAGATTAAGGATTAAGGGGGAATGTTCTATATTGATCTTTTCCCATGGAGATGTGGTCAAAAAACATACACAGGGCCGCCACCAGAAATTTTGGGGCCCGTGACAAAGCACAAGGTCTGGGCTCCCCACGCTCCCCAATGAATGCAGTGTGTGTTAGTGTAATGAATGCAGTGTGTGTGTCAGTGCAATGAATGCAGTGTGTGTGTGTGTCAGTGTAGTGGATGCAGTGTATGTGTCATTGTAGTGGATGCAGTGTGTGTGTCAGTGTAATGGATGCAGTGTGTGTTAGTGTAATGGATGCAGTGCAGGCCCGGACTGGCCATCGGGCAAACCGGGCAAATGCCCGGTGGGCCGCGATGGCCATGGGCCGAGGCCGGCAGGAAAGATCAAGAGATCTCCCCTGCCGGCCCATGCGCAGCAGCACCGGCCCCAAGATGGAGTTCTATCCCATCATGGGCCGATGGGGAGATCGGGAAGGGAGCCGGTCTCCCTCTACCCACGGCGAGCAGCTTCCGTTCTCTTCTTCTCGCGAGCTCCGAGATTATCAGAGCGTTGCCATGGTAACCCGCGGCAACGCTCTGAAAAAACGGCGCTCGCGAGAGGGAGAGAGAGAGATGGTCTGTACCCTGCGGGGTACAGACTGAGTTACCTGCCGCTGGACCGCCAGGGATGTGTGTGTGGCGTAGTCCCCCCCCCCCCTCACTGGGTCACCAGGTATGTGAATGTTCCCTCCCCCACATAAAAGTTAAAAGGGGGAATAAATTGTTTTTTTTTTTTTTTTTTTTTACTTTTTAATAATAATAATAATAATTTAAGGCCATATACACACACAAACACATTACACACATACAAACACACTACACACACTGCACCCCTGCACTAACACTCACTGCACCACTAACACACACACATTCTGCTCCCCTGCATTAACACACACTGCACTAACACACACTGCACTAACGCTCACTGCAGTAACACACAAACACACACTGCACTAATACACACACTGCAGTAAAACACAAACACACTCTGCAGTAACACTCACTGCACCACTAACACACACACACACATTATGCTCCCCTGCACTAACACCCACTGCACTAACACACACTGCAGTAACACACAAACACACACTGCACTAACACACACTGCAGTAACACACAAACACACACTGCACTAATACACACTGCAGTAACACACACTGCACTAACACGCACTGCAGTAACACACAAACACACACTGCAGTAACACACAAACACACACTGCACTAAAACACACTGCACTAACTCACAAACATACTGCTCCCCTGCACTAACACACACTGCACTAACACACAATGCAGTAACACACAAACACACACTGCACTAACACGCACTGCACTAACACACACTGCACTAACACGCACTGCAGTAACACACAAACACACACTGCAGTAACACACAAACACACACTGCACTAAAACACACTGCACTAACTCACAAACATACTGCTCCCCTGCACTAACACACACTGCACTAACACACAATGCAGTAACACACAAACACACACTGCACTAACACGCACTGCACTAACACGCACTGCACTAACACGCACTGCACTAACACACACTGCACTAACACACTAACACACAAACATACTGCTCCCCTGCACTAACACACTACACACACAGCACCCCCTGCAGTAACACACTACACACACAGCACCCCCTGCACTAACACACAAACACACTACACCCCCTGCATTAACACACTGCATACACTCTATACCCCTACATACACACTACAGCCCCTGCATTAACACACAATACACACTCTATACCCCTATATCCACACTGCACCTCCTGCACTTACACACAAACACACTACACACACTCTATACCCCTTATATACACACTATTCCTCTGACACTCACATACACACACTAAACACACTCTATACCCCATAAACCTACACTACACTCCCTGCACTCTCATACGTTATACCCCTATAAACACACACATCACACCCCCTGCATGCACCCACACTAATTTATATCCCCTATAAATACATATTCTGCACCCCTTTTACACACTACACCACCTATGCATACATTATCCCCCCTATACACATGTGCTCTACAGCTCCCATATGCATACACACACTAGAGCCACTAGATACACTCACAAACACACAGTACAGCTCCTTACATGCACACACTCCACAGGCCCTATATAAATACACACACACAAACACACATACTTTACAACCCAGAGACACACACACTACAGCCACTAGCCTCATGTAGTACGCTACAAACAGACCTCTTCACACACACAATTGCTCTACACACATGCAACGTCCAAACATTTACAACAACACAAGGAACATCCCCACACATGCACAACACTCTTTAACAGTCCGGTTCCTGTTTTGATCTCTGGTATCCCACTATTGAGGACACCAGAGACAAATCGCCAACGCAGCACAAACTCAACCCCCCCTTTCCCCCCCCAAAAAAATCCTGGCATTTATTTTAGCCAGGAGCACTGGATGCTCTGGAGCAGTCACATTAACATACTCATTTGGTGGGGGGAAGGGGGTGTGCGTGTCAATGGTGGTGACATGACATGCCCCCTTTCTGGCCCCGCCCCTAATAGTGGGCTGCTCTGCCTTTAATTGCCCGGGCTGAATTTTTGTCCCAGTCCGGCCCTGATGCAGTGTGTGTGTCAGTGTAATGGATGCAGTGTGTGTGTCAGTGTAATGGATGCAGTGTGTGTGTTAGTGTAATGGATGCAGTGTGTGTGTCAGTGTAGTGGATGCATAGTGTGTGTGTGTCAGTGTAGTGGATGCAGTGTATGTGTCATTGTAGTGGATGCAGTGTGTGTGTCAGTGTAATGGATGCAGTGTGTGTTAGTGTAGTGGATGCAGTGTGTGTGTCAGTGTAATGGATGCAGTGTGTGTGTGTGTGTGTGTTTAGTAGTGTATGCATGTAAATGTAAAGTTTTTTCCCCCCTCCCTGTTTCTTACCTGGTTCAGGGAGGGGGGAAGATTCTTTGATCCCTGGTGGTCTGGTCCGGTGCCATTGTGCCCCCCCCCGGCTCTCTATACTTGCAGAGGGGGCCCAGCGGACTGTAGCTGTACTTTACAGCATTTCCTGCTCTCAATCTCGCGAGATGTGGTGTGCGCGCCACGCGGAGCCAACGCTCTAACGGCCGCCCATCTCGCGGGATTGAGAGCAGGAAATGCTGTAAAGTACAGCTACAGTCCGCTGGGCCCCCTCTGCAAGTATAGGGAGCCGGGGGGGGGGGGCCGCGGCTGCACCTAAATATAGCGATCATCGCTATATTTAGGTGCAGAGAGTAATTGTGGGGCCCTGGACTGCCAAAGCAGTCCGGGCCCCCCAGGACTGCCGGGCCCATGACAACCGTCACGGATGTCACCCCCTGATGGCGGCCCTGGACATACATGTAAAACATCAGTCGCATTAAAAGAGTACCTTATCTTGTGTTTAATGTATAGCTTACTACTAATTACTGGTACATTACTGCTCCAAACTCAAAGAGTACTTAATACTTAAAGGGACAGTATAACCACCAAAACATCTTCAGCTCAATGGCACAGTGTTGTGACGAGGCCGAGGGCTGTATAAACAAACCTGGCAGTCAGGAGGTCTTCCTGGTCTAGGTGGGATCTTCCATAGAAGTGAAGCAGAGCAGCAGTCAAAAAACAAAGTGCCATTTTTAGGTCTGTGGGGTGTGCCTGGCATAGATAGGGTTAATGTTTAAACCATTAACAGCTAGTGGCTCCCCTGCCTGTGCGGTGACTCACTGTTCAGGCTTAGATAGGTATGAACTATCTGTATCCCAACCTGTAACAAGCTGAATGTCATCCTAATCCAAACATATCCCCTTAATTCTACCTATAAACTGACTGGGATATACACCGAATGTCGTTCTCACTGGTACAATCCTAATTATAACCCGTATTGCCTCAAATAGCAAATACAACCATTAAAACCTTCAATACGCCCTCTGTGCTCCCCATATATATTTTTCACTTTCTCGCTCTCTTTTTTATTGATTAACGTTCAGTGCCTTGTGCTGTCTCCCCCACTCTTTTATTTATAGACTGTTAGCGCTTTGTGCTTTCTCCCCCACTCCTTTATTTATTGACTGTTAGCGCTTTGTGCTTTCTCCCCCACTCCTTTATTTATTGACTGTTAGCGCTTTGTGTTGTCTCCCCCACTCCTTTATTTACTGACTGTTAGCGCTTTGTGCTGTCTCCCCCACTCCTTTATTTATAGACTGTTAGCACTGTTTTTTCCCTTTTTCCTATGTTTCTAACTTAACTTCCTAACTTCCTGTTAGCGCTTTGTGCTGTCTCTCCCACTCCTTTATTTATAGACTGTTAGCGCTTTGTGCTGTCTCCCCCAGTCCTTTATTTATTGACTGTTAGCGCTTTGTGCTGTCTCCACCACTCCTTTATTTATTGACTGTTAGCGCTTTGTGCTGTCTCCCCCACTCCTTTATTTATTGACTGTTAGCGCTTTGTGCTGTCTCCCCCACTCCTTTATTTATTGACTGTTAGCGCTTTGTGCTGTCTCCCCCACTCCTTTATTTATAGACTGTTAGCGCTTTGTGCTGTCTCCCCCAGTCCTTTATTTATTGACTGTTAGCGCTTTGTGCTGTCTCCCCCACTCCTTTATTTATTGACTGTTAGCACTTTGTGCTGTCTCCCCCACTCCTTTATTTATTGACTGTTAGCGTGTTGTGCTGTCTCCCCCACTCCTTTATTTATAGACTGTTAGCGCTTTGTGCTGTCTCCTCCACTCCTTTATTTATTGACTGTTAGCGCCTTGTACGGCCCTCTATGTACCCATGGGATAATATCTGTCCATAGAGCCAAGACGGCAGATAAGAACCATTCAGCCCATCTAGTCTGTCCATACAGCCCCTTTATATACCCCTGGGCTGATATCTGTCTGTATGGCCCTCTATAGAGCCAATATCTGTCCATACAGCCCCTTTATATACCGCTGGGCTGATATCTGTCTGTACGGCCCTCGATAGAGCCAATATCTGTCCATACAGCCCCTTTATATACTCCTGGGCTGATATCTGTCTGTACGGCCCTCTATAGAGCCAATATCTGTCCATACAGCCCCTTTATATACCGCTTAGCTGATATCTGTCTGTCTGGCCCTCTATAGAGCCAATATCTGTCCATACAGCCCCTTTATATACCCCTGGGCTGATATCTGTCTGTACGGCCCTCTATAGAGCCAATATCTGTCCATACAGCCCCTTTATATACCGCTGGGCTGATATCTGTCTGTACGGCCCTCTATAGAGCCAATATCTGTCCATACAGCCCTTTTATATACCGCTGGGCTGATATCTGTCTGTGCGGCCCTCTATAGAGCCAATATCTGTCCATACAGCCGCTTTATATACCCCTGGGCTGATATCTGTCTGTACGGCCCTCTATAGAGCCAATATCTGTCCATACAACCCCTTTATATACCGCTGGGCTGATATCTGTCTGTATGGCCCTCTATAGAGCCAATATCTGTCCATACAGCCCCTTTATATACCCCTGGGCTGATATCTGTCGGTATGGCCCTCTATAGAGCCAATATCTGTCCATACAGCCGCTTTATATACCCCTGGGCTGATATCTGTCTGTACGGCCCTCTATAGAGCCAATATCTGTCCATACAACCCCTTTATATACTGCTGGGCTGATATCTGTCTGTATGGCCCTCTATAGAGCCAATATCTGTCCATACAGCCCCTTTATATACCGCTGGGCTGATATCTGTCTGTACGGTCCTCGATAGAGCCCATATCTGTCCATACAGCCCCTTTATATACTCCTGGGCTGATATCTGTCTGTACGGCCCTCTATAGAGCCAATATCTGTCCATACAGCCCCTTTATATACCGCTTGGCTGATATCTGTCTGTCTGGCCCTCTATAGAGCCAATATCTGTCCATACAGCCCCTTTATATACCGCTGGGCTGATATCTGTCTGTACTGCCCTCTATAGAGCCAATATCTGTCCATACAGCCCCTTTATATACCCATGGGCTGATATCTGTCTGTACGGCCCTCTATAGAGCCAATATCTGTCCATACTGCCCCTTTATATACCCCTGGGCTGATATCTGTCTGTATGGCCCTCTATAGAGCCAATATCTGTCCATACAGCCCCTTTATATACCGTTGGGCTGATATCTGTCTGTATGGCCCTCAATAGAGCCAATATCTGTCCATACAGTCCCTTTATATACCGCTGGGCTAATATCTGTCTGTCCGGCCCTCTATAGAGCCAATATCTGTCCATACAGCCCCTTTATATACTCCTGGGCTGATATTTGTCTGTACGGCCCTCTATAGAGCCAATATCTGTCCATACAGCCCCTTTATATACCCATGGGCTGATATCTGTCTGTACGGCCCTCTATAGAGCCAATATCTGTCCATACAGCCCCTTTATATACCCCTGGGCTGATATCTGTCTGTATGGCCCTCTATAGAGCCAATATCTGTCCATACAGCCCCTTTATATACCGTTGGGCTGATATCTGTCTGTATGGCCCTCAATAGAGCCAATATCTGTCCATACAGTCCCTTTATATACCGCTGGGCTAATATCTGTCTGTCCGGCCCTCTATAGAGCCAATATCTGTCCATACAGCCCCTTTATATACTCCTGGGCTGATATTTGTCTGTACGGCCCTCTATAGAGCCAATATCTGTCCATACAGCCCCTTTATATACCCCTGGGTTGATATCTGTCTGTATGGCCCTCTATAGAGCCAATATCTGTCCATACAGCCCCTTTATATACCGCTGGGCTGATATCTGTCTGTACGGCCCTCTATAGAGCCAATATCTGTCCATACAGCCCCTTTATATACTCCTGGGCTGATATCTGTCTGTATGGCCCTCTATAGAGCCAATATCTGTCCATACAGCCCCTTTATATACTCCTGGGCTGATATCTGTCTGTATGGCCCTCTATAGAGCCAATATCTGTCCATACAGCCCCTTTATATACCCCTGGGCTGATATCTGTCTGTATGGCCCTCTATAGAGCCAATATCTGTCCATACAGCCCCTTTATATACCGCTGGGCTGATATCTGTCTGTACGGCCCTCGACAGAGCCAATATCTGTCCATACAGCCCCTTTATATACCCATGGGCTGATATCTGTCTGTATGGCCCTCTATAGAGCCAATATCTGTCCATACAGCCCCTTTATATACCCCTGGGCTGATATCTGTCTGTATGGCCCTCTATAGAGCCAATATCTGTCCATACAGCCCCTTTATATACCGTTGGGCTGATATCTGTCTGTATGGCCCTCAATAGAGCCAATATCTGTCCATACAGTCCCTTTATCTACCGCTGGGCTAATATCTGTCTGTACGGCCCTCTATAGAGCCAATATCTGTCCATACAGCCCCTTTATATACTCCTGGGCTGATATTTGTCTGTACGGCCCTCTATAGAGCCAATATCTGTCCATACAGCCCCTTTATATACCCTTGGGCTGATATCTGTCTGTATGGCCCTCTATAGAGCCAATACCTGTCCATACAGCCCCTTTATATACCGCTGGGCTGATATCTGTCTGTACGGCCCTCTACGTACCCCTGATTCAACATGAAAACTAATTGTTGTTATGGAGCCAGTTAGGAGTTGTATTTCTCATTTTGTGGCATAATTGGAAAAACTTTCAAATTAATATTGTAAAGCGCTACGGAATTTGTTGGCGTTATATACATGCCAATAATAAATAACATAAATAAATACATTGGATTTTTCCCTTTCTTTTGGACTGACAGCAGAAACAGAGAACTGTGAAAGGCTGAGCTCGATGGGTCTCTTTTCAGCCTGTATTACTGTGAGACTTTGCCAGTCACCGCTAGGACAATGTGTGTAGTTGGCCCGGTCCCTCTCTTTGCAGAGTGCTGCAGATGTTGTTCCCAGTCATGTAACCGCGGGGATAAAAGGATCCACATTAACTCACGCTGATGGGAAGTACAGATTCTGGAATCGCTCTTCCTATGAATGCAGATGGCGGCCAACCGGAGGCTGTTCCAAGTCTGAACACATCAATCCTATTTTACAACTCTGTCACTGAGCCGTGTACAAACACATTGCCAGTACCGTCCAACGATGTGGTCCTCATATCATCCCTGAGCATGAAGACTGTGCCGGAGTGGGTACATTTTATTAATATTATATTATATAATAAAACTCCAGGTCCTGTGACATGACAATTCAATGAATATTCTTCAGTTTAGCAGCTTTTCTCATTCAAGTACTAACCTGCCATTGTACCCAGGTAAGTAGCTTCACAGTTCACAGGATTCTAAATGCAGTTACTCTAAGGTCCATTAGTCTAAATTTAGATTACATTTAAATTGGATTTATAAAGGGAAAAGTGAGAGATCCCCAAGTCCAACACTAAATATCTGACATATATATATGCACAATTCGTCTGTAACTCAATATAATTTTAGAAACATAGAATGTGACAGCAGATAAGAACCATTCGGCCCATGTAGTCTGCCCAATTTTCTAAATACTTTCATTAGTCCCTGACCTTATCTTGTAGTTAGGATAGCCTTATGCCTATCCCATGCATGCTTAAACTCCTTTACTGTGTTAACCTCTACCACTTCAGCTGGAAGGCTATTCCATGCATCCACTACCCTCTCAGTAAAGTAATACTTCCTGATATTATTTTTAAACCTTTGTCCCTCTAATTTAAGACTATGTCCTCTTGTTGTGGTAGTTTTTCTTCTTTTAAATATAGTCTCCTCCTTTACTGTGTTGATTCCCTTTATGTATTTAAATGTTTCTATCATATTCCCCCTGTCTCGTCTTTCCTCCAAGCTATACATGTTAAGATCCTTTAACCTTTCCTGGTAAGTTTTATCCTGCAATCCATGAACCAGTTTAGTAGCCCTTCTCTGAACTCTCTCTAAGGTATCAATATCCTTCTGAAGATAGGGTCTCCAGTACTGTGTACAGTACTCCAAGTGAGGTCTCACCAGTGTTCTGTACAATGGCATGAGCACTTCTCTCTTTCTACTGCTAATACCTCTCCCTATACAACCAAGCATTCTGCTAGCATTTCCTGCTGCTCTATTACATTGTCTGCCTACCTTTAAGTCATCAGAAATAATCACCCCTAAATCCCTTTCCTCAGATGTTGAGGTTAGGACTCTATCAAATATTCTGTACTCTGCCCTTGGGTTTTTACGTCCAAGATGCATTATCTTGCACTTATCCACATTAAAAGTCAGTTGCCACAACTCTGACCATTTTTCTAGTTTGCCATTTGGCTTATCCCTCCTGGAACATCAACCCTGTTACATATCTTAGTATCATCAGCAAAAAGACACACCTTACCATCAAGACCTTCTGCAATATCACTAATAAAAATATTAAAGAGAATGGGTCCAAGTACAGATCCCTGAGGTACCCCACTGGTGACAAGCCCAAGCTTTGAATATACTCCATTGACTACAACCCTCTGTTGCCTGTCACTCAGCCACTGCCTTACCCATTCAACAATACTGGAATCCAAACTTAAAGATTGCAGTTCATTAATAATAATAAATTAAAAAAACAGGTTTTGGATTATGAATCAATAATGTTTTATCAATAAAGGAGGACAGTGCTAGAGTTCTTTTCCCCCTGATTTCCATTACCCAGTGTCCTCTCTGGCTCTCTATTGTATCTGGCTGCATTGACCAGTCCAGTCGATGTTGTAAACAAAGACGATGGCCAAACCTCCTTCGACACATCTAGTCACATTCCGCTTAAAGATACACAATCAATCTCAGCCAAGAAGGCCCATATCATCGATATTGATTTATGAAAAGCAGATCCAATTAGCACTAAGTAAGTGTGTAGGTTCAAACAGTCCTATCAAGATGAATGTTTGCTCTAAATTATTAATTTATTTTTGTACTTTATGCATGTTTCAGTATATTTTAGAAGTAGAGAAAACACGTGTGATATATTATATTTATTATATAATAGACGATCACTCTAATGTTACAAATACAAACATGTATACCTAACATTACCATGTTTTGCTATATATTTAGATTGTTGACCCCACCCCCCATCCACCACCACCACCGAAAAATAAAATTAAGCATTTTTACTTGCCTCTAGTCCACTGGTTCGGGAGTCTCTTAGTGAAGATGATCTCTGATGCATCGACTTGAGGAGACTCTATAGGGAGCATTTTGCATCTACATGCAGAGCGTGGAGACGCTGAACATCGCTCCTGTAATCTTTTGAAGCTCGAACCCAGGAAGTCCCACTAGTGGCCGTCCGACTAACAACCACTACGGGTGGCCTTAGGCAGCAATGTAAATGCTGCCTTTTCTCACAAAAGGCCCTGATTACATTGCTCAGCCTACAAGGTCAGACTATGTGCCCTGGCAAACATGCTTTCAGTTTGGCCATAGGCGTTTCTAGAGTGGGACTTAGTGGGGCTGAAGCCCATGGATTTCTGCTGTTGGTGGAGGGGTCAGGAGGATATGAGTTTTTTTTTTTTTTTTAAATTGACACCAGGACGCTGCTTTTCAAAGTAGTCACTTAGTATAAAAAGAAAGATCAGTAATATGGGGCTGCACACCCCGATTAGTTACAAAGTGGCGGGATTACATGGAACTCCTGAATGTGCATCATGGGCTTGTTTCCGACTATGCTTTTACTCAGATACTGGAGAGCATCGGCAGGACGCTGGAAATGGGTAAAGACCAGGAGATAACATAGAAAATCGGGGAACTGTCGGGACATATCCCCAGCTCTTTACTATAGTAGGGGTTACTGTCATGACATATCCACACCTCTCTGCCAGAGTAGGGGTTACTGTCATGACATATCCCCAGCTATCTGCTGGTGTAGGGGTTACTGTCATGACATATCCACACCTCTCTGCCAGAGTAGTGGTTACTGTCATGACATATCCCCAGCTATCTGCTGGTGTAGGGGTTACTGTCATGACATATCCACACCTCTCTGCCAGAGTAGGGGTTACTGTCGTGACATATTCCCAGCTCTCTGCTGGTGTAGGGGTTACTGTCATGACATATCCACACCTCTCTGCCAGAGTAGGGGTTACTGTTGTGACATATCCCCAGCTCTCTGCCAGTGTAGGGGCTACTGTCATGACATATCCCCAAATCTCTGCCATGGTATGGGCTACTGTCATGACATATCCACACCTCTCTGCCAGGGTAGGAGTTAATGTCATGACATATCCACCCCTCTCTGCCAGAGTAGGGGTTACTGTCATGACATATCCACACCTCTATGTCAGGGTAGGGGTTACTGTCATGACATATCCCCAAATCTCTGCCAGGGTAGGGGCTACTGTCATGACATATTCCCAGCTCTCTGCTAGGGTAGGGGTTACTGTCATGACATATCCCCAGTTCTCTGCCAGGGTAGGGGCTACTGTCATGACATATCCACACCTCTCTGCCAGAGTAGGGGTTACTGTCGTGACATATTCCCAGCTCTCTGCTGGTGTAGGGGTTACTGTCATGACATATCCACACCTCTCTGCCAGAGTAGGGGTTACTGTTGTGACATATTCCCAGCTCTCTGCTGGTGTAGGGGTTACTGTCATGACATATCCACACCTCTCTGCCAGGGTAGGGGTTACTGTCATGACATATCCCCAGCTATCTGCTAGAGTAGGGGTTACTGTCATGACATATCCCCAGCTATCTGCTAGAGTAGGGGTTACTGTCATGACATACCCACACCTCTATATCAGGGTAGGGGTTACTGTCATGACATATCCCCAGCTCTCTGCCAGTGTAGGGGCTACTGTCATGACATATCCCCAAATCTCTGCCAGGGTACGGGCTACAGTCATGACATATCCACACCTCTCTGCCAGGGTAGGAGTTACTGTCATGACATATCCACACCTCTATGTCAGGGTAGGGGTTACTGTCATGATATATCCCCAGCTCTCTGCCAGGGTAGGGGCTACTGTCATGACATATCCCCAAATCTCTGCCAGGGTAGGGGCTACTGTCATGACATATTCCCAGCTCTCTGCTAGGGTAGGGGTTACTGTCATGACATATCCCCAGCTCTCTGCCAGGGTAGGGGCTACTGTCATGACATATCCCCAGCTCTCTGCCAGGGTGGGGGTAACTGGCATGACATATTCCCAGCTCTCTGCCAGGGTGGGGGTTACTGTCATGACATATCCCCAGCTCTCTGCCAGGGTTGGGGTAACTGGCATGACATATCCCCAGCTCTCTGCCAGGGTTGGGGTAACTGGCATGACATATCCACACCTCTCTGCCAGAGTAGGGGTTACTGTCGTGACATATTCCCAGCTCTCTGCCAGGGTGGGGGTTACTGTTATGACATATTCCCAGCTCTCTGCCAGGGTGGGGGTTACTATCATGACATACCCAGCTCTCTGCTAGAGTAGGGATTACTGTCATGACATATCCCCAGCTCTCTGCCAGGGTGGGGGTTACTGTCATGACATATCCCCAGTTCTCTGCCACGGTGAGGGTTACGGTCATGACATATTCCCAGCTCTCTGCCAGGTAAGGGATTACTGTCATGACATATCCCCAGCTCTCTGCCAGGGTGGGGGTTACTGTTATGACATATTCCCAGCTCTCTGCCAGGGTGGGGGTTACTATCATGACATACCCAGCTCTCTGCTAGAGTAGGGATTACTGTCATGACATATCCCCAGCTCTCTGCCAGGGTGGGGGTTACTGTCATGACATATCCCCAGTTCTCTGCCACGGTGAGGGTTACGGTCATGACATATTCCCAGCTCTCTGCCAGGTAAGGGATTACTGTCATGACATATCCCCAGCTCTCTGCCAGGGTGGGGGTTACTGTTATGACATATTCCCAGCTCTCTGCCAGGGTGGGGGTTACTATCATGACATACCCAGCTCTCTGCTAGAGTAGGGATTACTGTCATGACATATCCCCAGCTCTCTGCCAGGGTGGGGGTTACTGTCATGACATATCCCCAGTTCTTTGCCACGGTGAGGGTTACGGTCATGACATATTCCCAGCTCTCTGCCAGGTAAGGGATTACTGTCATGACATATCCCCAGCTCTCTGCCAGGGTGGGGGTTACTGTTATGACATATTCCCAGCTCTCTGCCAGGGTGGGGGTTACTATCATGACATACCCAGCTCTCTGCTAGAGTAGGGATTACTGTCATGACATATCCCCAGCTCTCTGCCAGGGTGGGGGTTACTGTCATGACATATCCCCAGTTCTTTGCCACGGTGAGGGTTACGGTCATGACATATTCCCAGCTCTCTGCCAGGTAAGGGATTACTGTCATGACATATCCCCAGCTCTCTGCCAGGGTGGGGGTTACTGTCATGACATATTCCCAGCTCTCTGCCAGGGTGGGGGTTACTGTCATGACATACCACAGCTCTCTGCCAGGGTGGGGATTACTGTCATGACATACCCCAGCTCTCTGCCAGGGTGGGTGTTACTGTCATGACATATCCCCAAATCTCTGCTAGGGTAGGGGTTATCAAGTTTTCTCTCGGGCCAAGTGCGGCAATTGTAGTAAGAAATCTGAAATTAACTTTAAATTCATTAATATAATATATATATACACACATACACTTTAGTCACATTATATATACTGTATATACATTACACACACATTATGTATACTGAAAATACATCACACACATTGTATATACCGTTTATATCACACACACACACACACACACTATATGCTGTATTTACATTATACACACACACACACACACTCTCCCTGTTACTCTCTCAGCTACTCTATGTTACTCTCACTCTCTCACATTCCGTTACTCTCTCACGCTCTCTCTGTCATTCTCTCACACCCAGTTACTCTCTTACACTCTCTCTGTTACTCTATCTCACTCAGTTACTCTCTCAAACTCTCTCTGTTACTCTATCACACTCAGTTACTCTCTCACACTCTCCCAGTTACTCTCTCACACTCTCTATGTTACTCTCTCACACACTCAATTACTCTCACACTTAGTTAATGTCTTACACTATCTCTGTTACTCTCTCACACACTCAGTTACTCTCACACTTAGTTACTCTCTCACACTCTCTATGTTACTCTCTCACACTCAGTTACTCTCTCTCACTCAGTTATTCTCTGCCACACGCTCTGTTACTCTCTCACTTAGTTACTCACAATCAATCTGCAGCTACTCTCTCACACTCTCTAAGTCACTCTCTCACATATCATTCCCTCTCATATTCTCTCTTTCCCTCTCTCTCCATTTCTCTCTATCACTCTGTTTTTCTTTCTCTTCCTATCTCTCCATGTCTTTGTTTCCCTCGCTCTTTCTATTTATTCTCTCTCTCCATATATCACACTCTCTCTCCACTTATTCTCTTTAACTCTGTACATTTCTCTCTCTCTCTCTCCATTTATTCTCTCCCTCTCACTTTCTCCATTTATTCTCTATCTCTCTCCATTTCTCTCTCTCTCCATTTATTATCTCTCTCACTCTCTCAATTTCTCTCTCTCCATTTATTCTCTCTCTCCATTTCTCTCTCCCCCATTTATTCTCTCTCTCTCCCCATTTATTCTCTCTCTCTCCATTTATTCTCTCTCTCCCATTTATTCTCTCTCTCTCTCCCCCATTTATTCTCTCTCTCCATTTCTCTCTCCCCTATTTATTCTCTCTCTCTCTCCCCTATTTATTTTCTCTCTCTCTCTCGCTCTCTCTCCACCATTTATTCTCTCTCTCACTCTCTCCATTTATTCTCTCTCTCCATTTCTCTCTCCCCCATTTATTCTCTCTCTCTCACCCTCTCTCTCTCTCACTCTCTCCATTTATTCTCTCTCTCCCCCATTTATTCTCTCTCTCTCAACCTCTCCATTTTTCTCACTCTCTCTGTCCATGGAGAAGCTGCAGTGCTAAAGATTTCCAATCCCAGCTCCTCCTTGTGTGCAGATCCCTCCCAGCCTTCTCTCTCAGCCTTCTTCCCCATCCTCTCTCCTTCCCTCCCTCCATCTCCTCTCTCTCCCTCCCTCAATCTCCTCTCTCTCTTCCTCCCTCTCTCCCTCCCGCTCCCCCACCCATAGCAGCCAGACACAGTGAGAAGGCAGGGATTGGATGTGCTCTCTCTCTGAAGGGTCCTCCCTGGGGTCCATTCCTGATCTTACATCCCTACTTTTTGGAGCCTGGACCAGAAGGAGACTGTGCCCTTCTCCCCTAGTCTGGGGCCCCTGGGAGCTGGATGAGGCTGGCACAGTATGCCAGGGTGTCAGTGTGCTGTGTTCCTTGCCCTTGTAGGGGCATTAAGATGGGGCTTCAGCTGAGGAGCAGGAAGGCTATCCCAGGGATGGATGTTATGGATGGAGCCAGGCTTGCCCTCTGAATGCCCCTTACATGCCATCTCCCTTCTCCATCCCCTGAGCGTCTCTTTCCCTGCGGCGGGTGGGCAGGTGGGGGCTGCAGCAGGAGAGAGGGCAAACCTGGCACTGGCTGGATGGCATGGCGCAGACACAGTCCGACTGAAGGTAAGGCTGGCACACTGCAGCAATGGGTGAAATGGGTGGAGGGAATGACAGAGAGAGAGAGAGAGAGAGAGAGAGATAGAGAGAGAGAGGGAAATCTGTACTGTTATAATATAGCTGTTAAATATCCTAAATCCGTGTTATATATCATATCTCCATGTTATATATCCATACTCCATGGTAAATATCCTATATCCCTGTTAAATAACCTATCTCAATGCTATATTGCTGTCTGCCCTTGCTATACCATGCAATATATCCTATCTCCATGTTATATAGCTCTCTGCCCATGCTATACCATGTAATATATCCTATCTCAATGCTATATAGCTCCCTACCCATGATATACCATGCAATATATGCTATCTCCAAGGTAAATATCCTATGTCCATGCTATATAGCTCTCTGCCCATGCTATACCATATATCCTATCTCCATGGTAAATATCCTATCTCCATGTTATATAGCTCTCTGCCCATGCTATACCAAGCTATACCATGCTATATACTCTGCCCATGCTGTACCATGATATTTACCATGGAGATGTTAAATATCCTATCTCCATGTTATATTTTTTATCCCCATGTTATATAGCTCTCTGCCCATGCTATACCATGCTATATATCCTATCTCCATGTTATATAGCCTTCTGCCCATGCTATGTATGCTATAGCCATGTTATATATCCTATCACATGTTATTTAGCTCTCTGCCCATGCTATACCATGATATATATATCCTATCTCTGTGTTATATATGTAATCTCCATGTTATATATACAACCCCTGTTATATATCTGTATATTTCTGTACGTGGTGGTAATACAGTCCATACTATGTATCTGTATTTTCCTGTACATGGTGGTAATACAGCCCATATTATATATCTGTATATACCTCTCCAGGGTGGTAATACAGCCCATATTATATATCTGTATATCCATCTCCATGGTGGTAATACAGTACATATTATAAATCCGTATACCCCTGTCTATGGTGCTGAATTAACCTCCGTCCATAGATAAATACACAGCTCTGTCCATGGTGCTGACATGTACTGAGTTACACATTTACTGACCTCCTTATATATAAATTGTATTCCCATTTTGATACATCCACAGTTATACATCCACAGATATACATTCCCACTATGCATCAACAGATATACATCCACAGATATACATCCACAGTTATACATTCCCACTATGCATCCACAGATATACATTCCCACTATGCTTCCACAGTTATACATCCACAGATATACATCCCCAATATGCATCCACAGATATACATCCCCACTATGCATCCACATTTATACACCCACAGATATACATACCCACTATGCATCCACAGTTATACATCCCCACTATGCAGCCACACATATACATTCCCACTATGCATCCACAGTTATATATCCCACTATACATCCACAGATATACATCCCCACTATACATCTGCAGATATACATTCCCACTATACATCCACAGATATACACCCACAGATGTAAATTCCCACTATGCATCCACAGATATACATCCCCGCTATACATTGACAAATATACATCCACACTACACATCCACAGATATACATTCCCACTATACATGCACAAATATACTTTGATAGATATACATCAACATATATACATCCCCACTACACAGTATACACAGATATACATTCACAGATTGCATCCCTACTATACATTCTCACATATACATCCCTAATATACATCCCCACTATACATCCACAGATATACATATATCGAGCTAACCAGTTACTGACCTCCCCCTATAGAGCTCTCCATATGGTCCCAGCTATATATCCACATATATGTATGTACTGAGTTAACCATTTATTAGCCTCCTTGGGTTGGAATAGAATGAGTGAAAGGTTAAAGTCAGTTTCCCGATAGGTCCAGCTCTGTAACCTGCACTCTAAGCAGATATATATCCATGACCCCTGGGGCATAACATAAATCTTCCTAAAATATATCACTAGCATGTCACTAGCATGTCACTAGCATGTCACTGGCATGTCACTGGCGTGTACCCTTAGTCCAAAACAATTCCCCCATTTTAGGATGTCATTAAACATGCAGCCTGCAGGTGGGGAGAACCAACATACATGGTGCAAGCCATGTCACTGGCAAACATGAAACAGATCACAGGCCAAATACATTGCAATGCCCAGACTCCAGGAACACGCTTCTATATTACCCCACAATCATGAGACATTTAATGAGTGTGAGCCATGCAAGGCCAGTAAATGTTACCTGTACCAAATAATCATCATGCACTCTGTACATGTATGTAAAATGGCTAGCACTGTGCATACTGTCAGACTATTTATAACATAGCGAGAAAAGGACTGGAGGTAAAACAACATGTTACATAAGAATCCCATTCTTAATAGAGCTCCTGATATATGATGGTACAGAGCTCCAAATATCTTATAGTACAGAGCTTCTAATGTTTAATATCACAGAACTCCTAATATCTTATGGTAAAGAGCTCCTAATATCTGATATCACAGAGCTCCTATTAACTGATAACACAGAGCTCCTGATATCTTATGGTACAGAGCTCCTAATATCTGATGATACAGAACTCCTAATATCTGATGGTATTGAGCTCCTAATATCTGATAATACAGAACTCCTAATATCTGATGGAACAGAACTCCTAATATCTGATGGAACAGAGCTCCTAATATCTGATGGAACAGAGCTCCTAATATCTGATGGTACTGAGCTCCTAATATCTGATGGAACAGAGCTCCTTAAATCTGATTATACGGAGCTCCTAATATGTTGTGGTATAAAACTCCTAATATCTGATATCACAGAGCTCCTTAAAGCTGATGCTACAGAGCTCATTAAATCTGATGATACTGAGCTCCTAATATCTTATGGTACTGAGCTTCTAATATCTCATGGTTCAGAGCTCCTAATATCTGATGGTACTGAGCACCTAATATCTGATGGTACAGAGCTCCTAATATCTGATGGTACTGAGCTCCTAATATCTGATGGTTCAGAGCTCCTAATATCTGATGGTACAGAGCTCCTAATATCTGATGGTACTGAGCTCCTAATATCTGATGGTACAGAGCTCCTAATATCTGATGGTACAGAGCTCCTAATATCTGATGGTACAGCGCTCCTAATATCTGATGGTACAGAGCTCCTAATATCTGATGGTACTGAGCTCCTAATATCTGATGGTACAGAGCTCCTGATATTTGCTGGCTTTACTTTTAAAGGGACACTGTACTTTTGTCAAATATCTTCTCTTTCGAACATGTTTTCACATTATATTATTAATAAATATTTGTGCCACCTTTATATTTAGTATAATTTTTAGTTAAAATGTGCAGTTACCTTTATTCCATCGACATCTAAAGTCTCCGCGCCGCAGTTTGCTAATCCCCTTTTGCAACAGTTTTTAAACCAGTTTGCTACACCTGATTTCTTTTCAGTTTGGTCCAATCAATAGGTTCTCATAGAGAGGCATGGTGGACCATAGGAGTGTGTGCAACAAGACCCACGATCCACCAAATAAATCTCATAGGGAATCATTGCATTCAAGTATTCTTTATGAGAATTCACCAATGCTACATCTCGTGTTTTCACAAGCGGTGAGCTAAATGACAGATCAGCTCATTGCTGTCTTAAGTCCTCCATATCTGAAAAGCAGTCTGTGGTATGGATGTCTATTCTTCAAAGCTCTAGCTTGTAAACTAGAGCACGCACTACAGGAAACAAGGCCTGCTGACACCATAGTACGACTGGATATCCAAGACAGGGAATTGAATTGCAGACTCGCTGAATCAGAGGGTTTGGCAGCTTTCAAGTTCAAAAAGAAGGTATCTTTTCTAATTTATTAAGAAAGAACATCAACATCAACTTAATTATTGAATTTCAATTAGATGAAGTTGTTATTGTGAATACAGCGAACCTTTAATCATGGGGGTTTGTTACACCTATGGATGGGGGGTCAGATTCATAAGTAGGTCTATTATACATATTAAAGACAGACCCTTATATGGGAGAGACAGACCCCTAGATGGGAGAGATAGACCAATGGATAGGAGAGACAGACCCATAGATAGGAGAGATAGACCAATGGATAGGAGAGACAGACCCATAGATAGGAGAGATAGACCAATGGATAGGAGAGACAGACCCATAGATAGGAGAGATAGACCAAAGGATAGGAGAGACAGACCAATGGATAGGAGAGACAGACCCATAGATAGGAGAGATAGGCCCATAGATAGGAGAGATAGGCCAATGGATAGGAGAGACAGACCCATAGATAGGAGAGATAGACCAATGGATAGGAGAGACAGACCCATAGATAGGAGAGATAGACCAATGGATAGGAGAGACAGACCCATAGATAGGAGAGATAGACCAATGGATAGGAGAGACAGACCCATAGATAGGAGAGATAGACCAATGGATAGGAGAGACAGACCCCTAGATGGGAGAGATAGACCAATGGATAGGAGAGACAGACCCATAGATAGGAGAGATAGACCAATGGATAGGAGAGACAGACCCATAGATAGGAGAGATAGACCAATGGATAGGAGAGACAGACCCATAGATAGGAGAGATAGACCAATGGATAGGAGAGACAGACCCATAGATAGGAGAGATAGGCCAATGGATAGGAGAGACAGACCCATAGATAGGAGAGATAGGCCAATGGATAGGAGAGACAGACCCATA
Organism: Pelobates fuscus; assembly: GCF_036172605.1. Classification (NCBI taxonomy): domain Eukaryota; kingdom Metazoa; phylum Chordata; class Amphibia; order Anura; family Pelobatidae; genus Pelobates; species Pelobates fuscus. Next base: position 13,662,574 of record NC_086325.1, read on the forward strand.
GATAGGAGAGATAGACCAATGGATAGGAGAGACAGACCCATAGATAGGAGAGATAGACCAATGGATAGGAGAGACAGACCCATAGATAGGAGAGATAGACCAATGGATAGGAGAGACAGACCCATAGATAGGAGAGATAGACCAATGGATAGGAGAGACAGACCCCTAGATGGGAGAGATAGACCAATGGATAGGAGAGACAGACCCATAGATAGGAGAGATAGACCAATGGATAGGAGAGACAGACCCATAGATAGGAGAGATAGACCAATGGATAGGAGAGACAGACCCATAGATAGGAGAGATAGACCAATGGATAGGAGAGACAGACCCATAGATAGGAGAGATAGACCAATGGAAAGGAGAGACAGACCCATAGATAGGAGAGATAGGCCAATGGAAAGGAGAGACAGACCCATAGATAGGAGAGATAGGCCAATGGAAAGGAGAGACATCAGGGCTAGCGGTCATACAACTTTGGTAACATAAAAACGAAGTTTAAACAAATTTCGGAACTGTGGAAGAGAATAGTTCCTGGGAAGACAAAATAGGGTTTTTGTCACATAACTCGCCCCCCCCCCCCTTCCCCCCCAGTTCCATGGGACGGCATACCTGCCTAGACCCCAATAGGTTGGCTTGGGGATGTCTGGTGAAGTTGTTTTTTTTTCTAGCTACGGAAAGTGCCAAACCAGGGACACCCAGGGCAAGCCACTAATGGCAGTTGAGGAGATTTAACTCCCGAACAGGGTCTTTGTCAGTGAGCAGGAGGCTAGCGTCCAAACTCGTCTAGGCAGAGGAGTGTTCGGTACATATCTCCCCCTTCCTGTGGAGACTAACCAGACCTCCAATCGGTCTGGGTCTGTGTTAGTCTGGTGGCCTTTTCCAAAAGGGGCAGTGATCCAGAGGGCCTCCTGCTAAAATCCACTCCTGAGACACCACATTGTTGCTGGGGGGGGGGGAGGGGGTGGAGTGAAGAAACATCTGCTCCCTGTTGTATGTACTGCCGCTGGGTAATGAGACTGGTTGTCTCCACAGCAGTTAATGCTGTCTGTTGCTGGGTAGTGAGACCAACCATCTCCACTCCCAGGGATGCTGCGGCTGCTGGGGAGAGCGACCAACAATCTCCTCTCCCTTTGACGCTGGCTGCAGCTGGGTAGTGAGATTGACCATCTCCACTCTCAGTGATGCTTGGTGCTGCTGGGATGAGGGGCTGACAATCTCTTTTCCCTGTGACGCTACCAGTGCTGGGTAGTGAGACGGACTATCTCCACTCCCAGGGATGCTTGCTGCTGCTGTAATGAGGGACCTACAATCTCCTCTCCCTGTGACGCTGCCTGGTGCTGGGTAGTGAGACCAACTATCTCCACTCCCAGGGATGCTTGCTGCTAAACTTCTTTTCATAGGTTCTCGTATTCCTGCTCCAGTTCCCATTCTATGGCAACCAGATGGGTGATATCCGGTCCCAGGCCTGTAGTATTAGGTAGCTCCAGTGCGTCCATACGGTATTCCCGGATGCCCCAGTACCGAGACTCTGCCGTGCTGACTAAGTAACTGTCCTCCTCCAAAGCCTCACATAGTAGAGCAGGGCCATTGTAGTCATCCCCTTCTGGTCTTTCGTTCTACTCCCTCCACGGCAACTTTGGACCAAATACCACTGTAGCGCCCGGTATGCCTCATCCACACACTATACAAACACACACTGCATTATATACACACACACTATACAAACACACACTGCATTATATATACACACTATCCAAACACACTGCAATATATACACACACTATACAAACCCACTGCAATATATACACACACTATACAAACACACACTGCATTATATACACACACACACTATACAAACACACTGCATTATATACACACACTATACAAACACACTGCATTATATACACACACTATACAAACCCACTGCAATATATACACACACTATACAAACCCACTGCAATATATACACACACTATACAAACACACTGCATTATAAACACACACTATACAAACACACTGCATTATATAAACACACTACACAAATACACACACACACTCTGCATTCCTTATATACACACACTACACAAACACACACACACTTCGCATTTAGTATATACAGCATTCACTTTACACACACACTGCATTCACTTTACACACACTACCCACACACAACCACTCTGCTTTCATTATATACACACTAGACAAATACACACTGCATCTACTACACACACTAGACAAATACACACTGCATCCACTACACAAACACACACTGCATCCACAACACTCACACTACACAAACACACACTGCATCCACTACACACACACTACACAAACACACACTGCATCCACTACACACACACTACACAAACACACACAAACACACACAGCTCCGCTGTCTAAACACACTGCATCCACTACACGTGGCATGTATATTTTGTGCATTTACCTTTAGAAATAGTTTTTATTTTCCAAAATGGAAAATGTACAGAATATCGGCAAATTATATCGGCTATCGGCCTGAAAGTTCACAGAATATCGGTATCGGTATCAGCTCTAAAAAAATCAATATCGGTCGATGCCTAGTCCTATGCCCAAAAAAGTTCCATGAAATCAGGGCTAGCGGTCGGTCAACTTTGGTAACATAAAAACAAAGTTTAAACAAAGTTTTCCTGAACTGAGAAAGAGAAGGGTTCCTGGGAAGGAAAAATAGGGGTTTTGTCACAAGACTCAAAGATTGGAGAGACGGACCCTTAGATGGGAGAGACAGATAGGAGAGATAGAATCATATATAGGAAGGATAGACCCATAGATAGGAGAGAGAGTCCTATATATAGGAAGGATAGACCCATAGATATGAGAGACAGAACCATAGATAGGAGAGATGGACCCTTATATGGGAGAGACAGACCAATAGATATGAGGAATTGACCCACAGATAGGATAGATAGACCCATATATAGGAAGGATAAATCCATAGATATGTGAGACAGACAAATAGGTGGGAGGGACAGACTCATAGATAGGCGAGACAGACCCATAGATGGGAGGCACAGACCAATGGATATTAGAGACAGATGCCCAGATATAATATATAGATCCATAGATAGTTGAGATAGACCCATAGATAGGAGGGATAGACCCATAGATAGGAGAAATAGATTCATAGATATGAGTGACAGACCAAAGGATAGGAGATACATACCCTGAGATATGAGAGACAGACCCATAGATAGGAAAGATAGACATTTGTTTAGAGAGACAGACCCATATTTAGGAGATAGACCCTTGTTTAGAGAGACATACCCATATTTAGGAGATAGACCCATAGATAGGAGAGAGACCAATGGATATATGAAACAGACCCATAGATAGGGGAGATAGACCAATGGAAATATGAGACAGACTCATAGATAGGAGCGACAGACCCACAGATAGGAGAGACAGACCCATAGGTAGGTAAGATGTACAGACCAATAGATAGGAAGGACAGACCCATAAATGGTGAGAGACAGACCCATACATAGGTGGGACAGACTCAAAGATATGAGATGTTGTTATATAGGTGACAAATCTTTAGACGGGGGATACTGTATCCGATATTAATGATAGACATTTGTGAAGAAGGAATATACTCATGAACAAGTGGGCACATTATAGAGGGGATAACGTTTGAGATAGCATGATAGAGTTTTAGATGGGGGAGGAAATACTCTCGAACAGGAGACAGTCTGTGGACAAATTCTTCAAAAAGGCAGAACAGAGTAAAAAATATTTTTGTTTGATCAAAGAGGTTGTTGTTATTTCATGATTCATATTCCATGTATGGCAAAAGAATATGATTTAAAAAAAAATCTATATTTTGATTATTGTAAGCAGTTGAATGAATACGAATTAATTTTGTAATAATCAGGAAGTGCTTCCATTTGGGGCTAGAACCGGCAATCTTACAAGCCATCATGCCGGCACACCAGGGACCCCTCCAGACGGGCTCCTGGCATATGTCCTTTGCAGATCCAGTTTGTGTTCATTCCATAGATTTAGTACAGAGTGGATATCAATGCACTTACAGCCATCTGCTACGCGGTTTAGGCCGCTCCACTCCCCCAACATCTGTCTGTGTGTGACTCCATTTTGCTAACTGCTAAAAGATGCTAAATCCACTTTGTTATGCGAATCTCTCAGAATTCAAGACCCCCACCACCATGGTAATAATTCTGCACCATGAAATTCAGGGCAGGGTACTTTAATAAATATAATTTAGAGCTAGCGGATGAAGTATTGGGACATGTATTGACTGCATTGGAAGGAAAATTGGGTGCAAATGGGTCTGGTTAGAAACACTTAACATGTATTGATTGATATTTGTGGTTATTCAGAATGTGTTAAGAAAATAGCCGCAGAATGTGACTTTTTCCTGAGACACTGGCTTGCCAGCTGCAGAATCTGGATTTATTTCCAGGGGCAGAGGGGCGCATTCAGCATCCTGCTAGTGAGAATGCAAAGGACTAACTCCTCCAGAGCGTTCTGGGAAACCAGCTTCAAAAAGCAGAACTGAAAGCTTTACTTTATTAGCAAGAAAGACCTAATGTGCATTAATTAGGCAAATATTCTGCAATTTAGACCAGGGAATTAGGAACCTTGAAAACCCACTGATTGAAAACCTGGTATTAATTAATGTAATATAAGGAATGAGCTGCATGCAAGTTATTCTGTACGAGCTGCCGAGGGGTAGGAATGTTATATGTGTTATTCTGTATGAGCTGCCGAGGGGTATGAATGTTATATGTGTTATTCTGTATGAGCTGCCGTGGGGTATGAATGTTATATGTGTTATTCTGTATGAGCTGCCGTGGGGTATGAATGTTATATGTGTTATTCTGTATGAGGTGCCGAGGGGTAGGAATGTTATATGTGTTATTCTGTATGAGCTGCCGAGGGGTATGAATGTTATATGTGTTATTCTGTATGAGCTGCCGAGGGGTAGGAATGTTATATGTGTTATTCTGTATGAGCTGCCGAGGGGTAGGAATGTTATATGTGTTATTCTGTATGAGCTGCCGAGGGGTATGAATGTTATATGTGTTATTCTGTATGAGCTGCCGAGGGGTATGAATGTTATATGTGTTATTCTGTATGAGCTGCCGAGGGGTAGGAATGTTATATGTGTTATTCTGTATGAGGTGCCGAGGGGTAGGAATGTTATATGTGTTATTCTGTATGAGCTGCCGAGGGGTAGGAATGTTATATGTGTTATTCTGTATGAGGTGCCGAGGGGTAGGAATGTTATATGTGTTATTCGGTATGAGGTGCCGAGGGGTAGGAATGTTATATGTGTTATTCTGTATGAGCTCTCGAGGGGTAGGAATGTTATATGTGTTATTCTGTATGAGCTGCCGAGGGGTAGGAATGTTATATGTGTTATTCTGTATGAGCTGCCGAGGGGTAGGAATGTTATATGTGTTATTCTGTATGAGCTGCCGAGGGGTAGGAATGTTATATGTGTTATTCTGTATAAGCTGCCGAGCGGTAGGAATGTTATATGTGTTATTCTGTATGAGCTGCCGAGGGGTAGGAATGTTATATGTGTTATTCTGTATCAACTGCCGAGCGGTAGGAATGTTATATGTGTTATTCGGTATGAGGTGCCGAGGGGTAGGAATGTTATATGTGTTATTCTGTATGAGCTCTCGAGGGGTAGGAATGTTATATGTGTTATTCTGTATGAGCCGCCGAGGGGTAGGAATGTTATATGTGTTATTCTGTATGAGGTGCCGAGGGGTAGGAATGTTATATGTGTTATTCTGTATGAGGTGCCGAGGGGTAGGAATGTTATATGTGTTATTCTGTATGAGCTGCCGAGGGGTATGAATGTTATATATGTTATTCTGTATGAGGTGCCGAGGGGTAGGAATGTTATATGTGTTATTCTGTATGAGCCACCGAGGGGTAGGAATGTTATATGTGTTATTCTGTATGAGCTGCCGAGGGGTAGGAATGTTATATGTGTTATTCTGTATGAGCCGCCGAGGGGTAGGAATGTTATATGTGTTATTCTGTATGAGCTGCCGAGGGGTATGAATGTTATATGTGTTATTCTGTATGAGCTGCCAAGGGGTAGGAATGTTATATGTGTTATTCTGTATGAGCCGCCGAGGGGTAGGAATGTTATATGTGTTATTCTGTATGAGCTGCCGAGGGGTAGGAATGTTATATGTGTTATTCGGTATGAGGTGCCGAGGGGTATGAATGTTATATGTGTTATTCTGTATGAGCTGCCGAGGGGTAGGAATGTTATATGTGTTATTCGGTATGAGGTGCCGAGGGGTAGGAATGTTATATGTGTTATTCTGTATGAGCTGCCGAGGGGTAGGAATGTTATATGTGTTATTCGGTATGAGGTGCCGAGGGGTAGGAATGTTATATGTGTTATTCTGTATGAGCCGCCGAGGGGTAGGAATGTTATATGTGTTATTCTGTATGAGCTGCCGAGGGGTAGGAATGTTATATGTGTTATTCTGTATGAGCCGCCGAGGGGTAGGAATGTTATATGTGTTATTCTGTATGAGCTGCCGAGGGGTATGAATGTTATATGTGTTATTCTGTATGAGCTGCCGAGGGGTAGGAATGTTATATGTGTTATTCTGTATGAGGTGCCGAGGGGTAGGAATGTTATATGTGTTATTCTGTATGAGCTGCCGAGGGGTAGGAATGTTATATGTGTTATTCGGTATGAGGTGACGAGGGGTATGAATGTTATATGTGTTATTCTGTATGAGCTGCCGAGGGGTATGAATGTTATATATGTTATTCTGTATGAGGTGCCATGGGGTAGGAATGTTATATGTGTTGTTCTGTATGAGCTGCCGAGGGGTATAAATGTTATATGTGTTATTCTGTACGAGCTGTCGAGGGGTAGGAATTTTATATGTGTTATTCTGTATGAGGTGCCGAGGGGTAGGAATGTTATATGTGTTATTCTGTATGAGGTGCCGAGGGGTATGAATGTTATATGTGTTATTCTGTACGAGCTGTCGAGGGGTAGGAATTTTATATGTGTTATTCTGTATGAGGTGCCGAGGGGTAGGAATGTTATATGTGTTATTCTGTATGAGGTGCCGAGGGGTATGAATGTTATATGTGTTATTCTGTATGAGCTGCCGAGGGGTATGAATGTTATATGTGTTATTCTGTATGAGCTGCCGAGGGGTAGGAATGTTATATGTCTTATTCTGTATGAGCTGCCGAGGGGTAGGAATGTTATATGTCTTATTCTGTATGAGCTGCCGAGGGGTAGGAATGTTATATGTGTTATTCTGTATGAACTGCCGAGGGGTAGGAATGTTATATGTGTTATTCTGTGTGAGCTGTCGAGGGGTAGTAATGTTATATGTGTTATTCTGTATGAGCTGCCGAGGGGTAGGAATGTTATACGTGATATTCCTTGTGAGCTGCCGAGGGGTAGGAATGTTGCCATTTAATGAGGGCCTCATTCTGTTTAGTCTTTTTATCTTTTATAGGCTTTCTTGTGTCTGCTCACATTCTGCTCTAATGTGATCCTACTCTTTGCCACGTGTCCATGTAGTGTGTCCTCTGGTTCCCTGGGTATATGGAGTGCGTGCAGAACATGTAGCTTTGATGGTGGATTGTTTCTGAAGATAAAAGGAATGGTTTTGGGAGTGAAGACAGTGTTTTTTTGCTAGTTAGTAGGTCTCTGTCTGGGGAGATAACGTTCATGGTGAGATTTTTTTTGTGTGTAATGAGAAGCACTCACTCTGTGGCCCCTAGTCTAGACTCTGGTGGCACACTCTGCATTTTTATTTGGCATAACCTTCCTTATCATATAGGGATGTGTTACAGACTTGGCTTCTGAAAACACAAGAGATTGTACAGCATTTAAAAGAAGCAGGGATTGAAATTATCTGATCATTGTTAGAGGTGTGAATGAACCTTTCATTTTATTGAACACCACGCATTTTAATGTCCAACTTTAGCTTTCTGAACCTCTCACTTTGCAAAAACAACCAAGGTAGTGTCAGGATCGGGACAGGGATCCAACACGCAGAGTACAAAGAGTGGAAAGGTACGTATACCGGGCCTTAGAATGGCCGGACTAACGTACCGAGAGTAAAGAATAGTCAGAGGCAAGCCGAGGTCGAGGGAACGAGAAGACAGATAAGCGAGAGACAAGCCGGGTAAAGGGATAACAGAGAAACAGGGTAGTACAACGAGCCGAGTCAAAACCAAAAGAGCAAACTAGAATACCAGAGCACTGAGTGACTAGACAAGCTAGAACCACGACAGGGCAATGAGCTGAAGTAAGGAGTAAGCTTAAATACCCTGGTTCTGGATGGAAATCACGCCTCTGAAAAGTACCGATTGGATATCGGACACTTGAGTGACAGATTGCTCGTGCTAGCGTCATGACGTCACGTATTGAGCGTCCTGCTAGAAAAGGACGTGGATTCCTCGCGGCCGGTGTTTAAGTGACTGGATGAACCGCGAGGAACGGAGGAGACAGCTCGCCTGGACGGATACACCACCAAGTCTCTACCTCCCTTAGAGGTAGAGGCCTCAGGTACCCTGACAGTACCCCCCCTCTCAGATACGCCCACCGGGCGGAATGAACCGGGGCGAGATGGGAAGCGAAGGTGAAATGCTCTGCGAAGGCGAGAAGCATGGACGTCCTCCTGAGGTACCCAACTCCTCTCCTCAGGACCATATCCCCTCCAGTTGACCAGATATTGCAATTTTCCCCTTGAAATTCTGGAGTCAATGATGGAGCTGACCTCGTACTCCTCCCGACCCTCCACCTGAACAGGACGAGGCGAGGAGACCTTAGAGGAGAATTTGTTGCAAATGAGGGGTTTCAACAAGGAGACATGAAAAGAGTTAGGAATGCGTAAGGCAGGTGGCAGAGCAAGGCGATACGCAACCGGATTGATACGAGTAAGAACCCTGTAAGGACCTATGTAACGAGGAGCAAATTTCATGGACGGAACTTTTAGGCGAATATTCTTAGTACTTAACCATACCCTATCCCCAGGAACAAAAACAGGAGCCGCTCTTCTATGTTTGTCAGCGTGTTTCTTGAACAGCGAGGAACTATGTAATAGAATTTGTCGAGTTTGATCCCATAATTTCTTCAGGTTGGCGACATGATCATCAACCGACGGTATCCCCTGAGAAGAGGAAACCGAAGGAAAAATCGAAGGATGAAAGCCATAGTTCATGAAGAAAGGGCTAGAGCGAGTTGAATCGCAAACAAGGTTATTGTGTGCGAACTCCGCCCAAGGAATCAGACCGACCCAATCGTCCTGGTGTTCGGAAACAAAGCAACGCAGATACTGTTCGATCTTTTGATTAGTACGTTCAGCAGCTCCGTTAGACTGAGGGTGATAGGCAGAGGAAAAGTTCAATTTGATGCCCATTTGAGAACAAAAGGATCTCCAGAAACGTGAGACAAATTGAGAACCTCTATCAGAAACAATCTCTGAAGGAATCCCATGTAGGCGAAAAACTTCTCTCGCAAAAATCTCCGCCAATTCAGGGGAAGTCGGAAGTTTAGGTAATGGCACGAAATGGGCCATCTTGGTAAATCTATCCACCACCGTGAGAATAACAGTCTGTCTTTTGGAAGCAGGCAAATCAACGATAAAGTCAATGGACAAACAGGACCAAGGTTTCTCAGGAATGTCCAAGGGGTGTAACAGGCCACATGGGGATGCATGAGATAGTTTAGTCTTGGCACAAGTCTCACAAGCTGCGACGAACTCCTCAATATCCTTACGAAGTGAAGGCCACCAGAAATCCTTGGATATCAGAGAGTACGTCTTGCGAATACCAGGATGACCAGCTATTTTACTTTCATGAAAACATTGTAAGAGCTCCAGTTGAAGTTCAGGAGGAACAAAGTTTCTTCCTTCAGGAGTGTTTCCGGGAGCTAGATGTTGTGACTTCAAGATCTGGTCAAGTAGCGGGGAATGAATTTTGAGACTGGTATTAGCAATAATATTGCATTTGGGTACAATGGAAGACAAAAGTGGTTCAACTGAAGCAGAGGGTTCATATTGGCGAGATAGCGCATCGGCTTTAGAATTCTTTGACCCAGGTCTGTAAGTCAGAACGTAATTGAAATGGGTAAGAAACAACGACCAACGAGCCTGCCTGGAGGACAGACGCTTGGCCTCTCCGATATAAGACAAGTTTTTGTGGTCTGTCAGGATGGTAACAGGATGTAATGTACCTTCCAATAAATGTCTCCATTCTTTCAAAGCCTTGATAACCGCTAGTAATTCTCTGTCACCAATGTCATACCTGCTTTCAGTACCGGTCAATTTTTTAGAGAAAAATCCACATGGATGTAATGGTTTATCAACACCCAACCTTTGAGATAGAACAGCACCTAAACCAGTCTCTGATGCGTCTACCTCGAGCAAAAATGGCAGAGAAGTGTCAGGGTGAACTAAAATTGGAGCGGAAGCGAAAAGCTCCTTGAGAGTCTTGAACGCAAGGAGAGCTTCAGTAGTCCAATTCTTAGTGTCAGCCCCCTGTTTGGTCATGTTAGTGATAGGTGCAATAATGGAAGAATAGCCCTTAATAAAGCGCCTATAATAATTGGAAAAACCAATAAATCTCTGTATGGCTTTAAGACCTGTGGGTAAAGGCCACTCTAGAATGGATTGGAGCTTATCCGGATCCATCTTAAATCCCTCCCCAGAGATCACATAGCCGAGAAAGGTTACCTGGGTTTGATCAAAGCTACATTTCTCCAACTTGCAGTACAAGCCATGCTGGAGAAGCTTGTGCAAAACCCTCCTGACTTGTTTGTGATGAATCTCAATGTCACTAGAATGAATGAGTATATCATCTAGGTATACAATGACGCACTCTTGCTGAAATTCCCTAAGAACCTCATTAATCAGATCTTGGAATACTGCTGGTGCATTGCATAACCCAAAAGGCATGACGGTATATTCATAGTGGCCATATCGAGTATTGAATGCCGTCATCCACTCATGTCCCTGCTGGATTCTCACCAAGTTATATGCCCCTCTGAGGTCTAACTTGGTGAAAATTGTAGAGCCCTTCAAACGATCGAAGAGTTCGGTGATCAAGGGAATCGGGTAGGCATTTTTAATGGTTATCTTATTCAGGCCTCGATAATCAATACAAGGTCTCAAAGAACCATCTTTCTTTTTAACAAAAAAAAATCCAGCCCCGGCAGGGGAGGAGGACCTCCTGATGAATCCCTTGTCTAAATTCTCGTGAATATATTCCTCTAGGACTGAGTTCTCCTTTATAGATAATGGGTATACATGACCTCTGGGAGGCATGGTACCAGGGAGTAGGTTAATTTTGCAATCAAAGGACCTGTGTGGGGGTAAGGTATCGGCTTTCTTTTTGTCAAATACTGCCTTTAAATCTAGATACTGAGGCGGAATTTGTGTCTCTGTAGGATTGTCAGAGGTATTCGATGTATTAGTTAATCCAAGAGGTAAGACCTTCCGCAAGCATTTTTCTTGACAATTCTCTCCCCATGAAACTATCTCCCCTGATTCCCAATTAATAATAGGGTTGTGTCTCCTCAGCCAGGAGTACCCCAGAACTATGGGAATAGACGGAGAAGAAATGAGCATCAAGGATATATCCTCTTTATGCAGGATGCCAACAGTCAAGTTAATCGGTATGGTCTCATGAAAAATAACAGGCTCAAGTAACGGTCTACCATCGATGGCCTCAACAGCCAGAGGTGTCTCTTTTAACTGGGATGGAATAGCATGCTTGGCAGTAAAACCCTGATCTATAAAGCTCTCAGCAGCTCCAGAATCGATTAGTGCCATAGTCTTAACTACTCCCTTCTCCCACTTTAAAGAAACGGGTAACACAAGCCTGAGCTCCTTGTAGTTGTGAATAGAGGACAAAGTAGAAACACCCAAGGCCTGTCCTCTAGAGGAACTTAGGTGCGAGCGTTTCCCGAACGATTGGGACAATTAAGGCGTAAATGACCCCTGACTCCACAATACATACATAAACCCTCCCTTCTCCTGTACTGTCTCTCCCTTTCAGTGAGATGAGTACTGCCTATCTGCATAGGTTCAGGAATACGTAAGTCTTCGAACTCAGAGATTTGAAAGGTAGGCGCTAGTTTAAAGGAGGGTCTACGGGTCCTATCTCGAGTGTTCTGCCTCTCTCTTAAGCGTTCATCAATACGAGATATAAAAGAAATTAAATCCTCCAAATTTTCAGGGAGTTCTCTAGTAGCGACCTCGTCAAGAATTACATCTGATAACCCATTCAGAAACACATCTATATAAGCCTGTTCGTTCCACTTAACTTCTGCCGCCAAGGATCTGAACTCTAGTGCATAATCCACAAGTGTTCGATTGTCCTGTTTAAGGCGCAACATTAATCTAGCTGCATTGACCTTTCTGCCAGGAGGGTCAAAAGTTCTTCTAAACGCAGCTACAAAGGCATTATAATTATAGACGATTGGATTATCATTCTCCCATAAAGGATTGGCCCATCTCAAAGCTTTTTCAATGAGCAGAGTAATAATAAATCCAACCTTTGCTCTATCTGTAGGATAAGAGCGGGGTTGTAGTTCGAAATGGATGCTAATCTGGTTTAGAAAGCCACGACACTTCTCCGGTGACCCGCCATAACGTACTGGTGGGGTAATACGGGAAGAAGCACCTACAGTGGCTACCTCTAGACCTGAGACTGCAGGAGAGATAGAAGGAGTACGTGTCTCCTCAGGTGGATTACTAGCACGAGACAAAAGTGCCTGTAGTGCCAAAGCCATCTGATCCATCCTATGTTCCATGGCGTCAAACCTGGGATCCGAAGAACCAAGCTGACTGTTTGTACCTGCAGGATCCATTGGCCCTGTCGTAATGTCAGGATCGGGACAGGGATCCAACACGCAGAGTACAAAGAGTGGAAAGGTACGTATACCGGGCCTTAGAATGGCCGGACTAACGTACCGAGAGTAAAGAATAGTCAGAGGCAAGCCGAGGTCGAGGGAACGAGAAGACAGATAAGCGAGAGACAAGCCGGGTAAAGGGATAACAGAGAAACAGGGTAGTACAACGAGCCGAGTCAAAACCAAAAGAGCAAACTAGAATACCAGAGCACTGAGTGACTAGACAAGCTAGAACCACGACAGGGCAATGAGCTGAAGTAAGGAGTAAGCTTAAATACCCTGGTTCTGGATGGAAATCACGCCTCTGAAAAGTACCGATTGGATATCGGACACTTGAGTGACAGATTGCTCGTGCTAGCGTCATGACGTCACGTATTGAGCGTCCTGCTAGAAAAGGACGTGGATTCCTCGCGGCCGGTGTTTAAGTGACTGGATGAACCGCGAGGAACGGAGGAGACAGCTCGCCTGGACGGATACACCACCAAGTCTCTACCTCCCTTAGAGGTAGAGGCCTCAGGTACCCTGACAGGTAGATCCATCCATACAGGTACCTGTAAAAAAGTATCATGTAGGAGGTATGAGATCTGCAAATAGGCCTGCCATTAAGGGGGTAGAACCCCTTCACATGTATTGCTATATATACATATATGCAGCCGCAGATGCGGTACATCCAGGATCTCCCTTACCGGGCATTTGCAGGAATATGCAGCGACTGGGGGCCTAGGAGACTCTCAGTTTCAACCTCAGGACGGACTTCTCTCACGCGAGATCCCTGGCACTCAGAGCACTGGTGCGGGTTACCACATATCAATAGAGAAGAGCCTTAACCCGGCAGGTGAAGGCTTAGAGCCTCTAGAGTACCACGGGACCATCAGGGAATGTTCTGTCCCTGGCTACAGGTAAGAAGCAGGGAGGAGGGAAAAGTTTTAAGAAAATAAACAAAAACATTTGGAATAATAATAATAAAATATAAAAATGTTTCCCTCTCTCATCCACAAATTTACACACAGAAAAATACAATACATCCCTTACACACACTCACACACATCATGTATCTCTTACACACACACACACACACACACACACGCGTCATGTATCCCTTACCCACACACATATATCGCATACACTACACACACATATATTGGATACAACACACACACACACACAAACACACACATATATCGCATACACTACACACACACACACACACACACATACATACACACATACACACATATTGCATGCGCTATACAAACACACACATTGCTTCTCTTACAAACACATACACTGCATCCACCATACACAAAACAATGCATCCACTATACACATGCACGCGTTGCTTCCACTACACACTCACTACATTCCTTATGCATACATACATTGCATCAGCAACGTATACACACTTTGCATCTTTTACACACACTACATGCCTTATACATGCATACACTGCATACACTAAAAACACACGTCCTTTGTTACACAGATACACAGTGCATTCCCTATATACACAAAACATCACCCAAACACACTATGATTTCCTATACACTACATTCCTAAACATACGCAGACATTACATCCTCTACAAACTCACAGTACATACCCTTCACACATATTCTCCACTCCCTTGACACTTTTAGCCTGATAGTGGCTTCCTGATTGACGCCTTGGACTGCAATGAAGAGTTGGGGGCAGAGCTGCCATCCAGATAGGGACATATAATGCAGATCATACACACTTTATCTTACATGTAAAAAGTTAAAGTTAAAAGTTCACTTAGGTTCCCCAGTCTCTGTTTCGACATAAAAAGGAAAAAAAATGTTTTTTTTTACTAAACAGTAAATTGTGTTGAACGTAAAACCAAACTGAGGCAAACTATCAGAGATGCGAAAAAGATTCCCTGTACAGCTTCTCTAACACTAGAGTTAACTTTCAGTTTTGTTTCCAATTCACCATTCTCAGAGTTATTCACTAAGCCGTAAGCTGTCACCAGGGGGAGAATGCTAGGCCCTGGAAACATTCTCCACATCAGCCTGTTTCTATTGAACTATTTTGGATTCACCTGACAGCTCACACTTTAGTGAATTAACCCATTGTGATAATTTCTTCTTTCCTATAGCAGCAGATTGGTGGTAATCGGATTCTCAGTAAACATGGCTAATTGTCTGTGAAAGGTTATCATTTTAGGGTAACGGTGCCTTGCAGTGCGCAGGTTATGGGCTAATAGCAGAAAGTGGCTGTGATGGTACGAAGAAGCAGAGGACAATTACTATGTATTGTCCTGCTGCACCCCCTCCCTATGGTCCCTGCACAAATGTTTCTATAGGATTAATCTGCTTTCCCTCAGCAATCCCCGGCTAATGGGACAATTTCACAGTCTTTATAGAATGATGGGTTAGGCAGTTATGATGATCCAGATCTTTATATTTATCCTCATACAATATGCAGAAGGAAGTGTCCAGAATTCTTATTACAGCTAACAAGGATCGTCTGACATGCTCTCGCCCTAGATGATCTGATAACAGGGCCCCCGCCCTGGATGCGCTACTAATAGGGCCCTGAGACGAACCCATCTGTATAGACTTGTATTGCTGGTTCGTCTGTTTGCCTTGAGTTCGTGGATTTCCTGTCCGTATGCCCTTGTTCGTATGTTTTCCCTAGTACCGATTGAAACTACCTAACCAACGGCCACCCAGGAGAGGAGTGTGCGGCTTGTTAACACCTTGACCACAATTAGAACGTTGTGGTTAACCGCAAACACCTCTCCATTCCATTCGTACGGGTGGTCGTCGTTCGTATGCCGAACACGAGGCGGCGGCCATTTTGGACACGAGGCGAATCAGTGGTGTTCGGTGCAAAACCTATGGATCTAAAAACGGACTCTTTATCTACCGAACACCGCTGAAGACGGCCGCCCCCCCTTCTATTTCCTTGAGGCGTACGAACACCAGTCAGTTCGGGAGTTTCTCTAATTCGTATGGACTTACCCAGGTAGCCGTCCCATGGAGTCATTCGTATACCGAAGGACTTATGAGAGACTTTGACTCCATGGCGATTGGACTATGTACATCGTACCTGAGCGCTATTCGGTAGGAATATGCCCTCAGATCCAGGCTATCTGGGGATACGTTGCACGAACACTATACAATCGGTATTTCTGATTTTATGTATTTTATTGTATTTTTCTTATTATGTTTTAAAATGGCGATGGTCTCTATCCTCGGAGATAATTAGGTTTCTCCCCAATTATCTCCGGGATAGGAAAGAATGACTTATGGGTAAAATGGGAAGGGCTTGTATTGAAGCCACTGCGATTGGCTACTGTATAATATATTTTACAGTCTTCCACAAGGTCCCATAGGGGAGTGTCTACCTTGTGGAGACCTGCATAAATACCGGGCAGGTAGCCCCCATTAAACACATTCCTGTTTGACCTTCAAGACGGAGCTTTGTCTCGTTTGTGGAGGGATTTACTATTGGGACAGTGTTTTTTGTTTATTTCTAGCTGTCGAAGGATTTCGGATGAATTGCTGATCGGGAGTTGCCGTATTCGTATGCTCCGTTCGGGAGTTTTACAATTGGTTGGACTAAAATTGCATTTCTGGAGAAAGGGGATTATCGACTAAACGGCGGCTTCATTCCCCTGGCGGTGAGTGTCGTAACAGACCCCCACCAAGATTATCTGATAACTGGGCCCCACCCTGGATTAGCCACTAGTAACACCCCACCCTAGATGATCTTATAACACGGCCCCACGCAGGATGAACGACTAGGAGGGCCCCCATTCTAGATGACCAGATGAGAAGGATGACATGGATGAGCTACTAGTAGGGCCTCCACCCTAGATTATTTGATAACTGGGCCCCACCCTAAATGAGCTACTAATAGGCCTCCATCCTAGATGATCTAATAGCTGGGCCCCACCGTGGAATAGCTACTAATAGGGCGCCCACCGTAGATGATCTGAAAACTGCGCCCCACCCAGGATTAGCTACTAATAGGGCACCCACCATAGATGATCTGAAAACTGGGCCCCATCCTGGATGAGCTATTAATAGAGCCCACACCCAGATTACCTGATAGCTGGCTCCCACCTTGGATGAGCTACTAGTAGGGTCCCCACCCTTGATGATCTGATAATTGGGCCCCATCCTGGATAAGCGACTAGTAGGGCCCCCATCCAAGATGATCTGATGACTAGGCTCCACCCTGGATGAGCTACTAGTAGGGCCCCCATCCTAGATGACCTGATAACTTGGCCTCACCCTGTATGAGCTACTAGTAGGGCTCCCATCCTAGATGATCTAATAACTGGGCCCCCACCGTAGATGAGCTCCTAATAGGGCCCTCACCCTAGATGATCTGTTAACTGGGCCCTACCCTGTATGAGCTACTAGTAGGGCCCCCATTCTAGATGAACTGATAACTGGTTGCCCACCCTGGATGAGTTACTAATAGGGCCCCCATCCTATATAATCTAATAACTGGGCCCTACCCTGTTTGAGCTACTCGTAGGGCCCCCATCCTAGATAATCTGATAACTGGGCCCTACCCTAGATTAGCTACTTGTAGGGCCCCCATCCTAGATAATCTGATAACTGGACCCTACCCTGTGTGAGCTACTCGTAGGGCCCCCATCCTAGATAATCTGATAACTGGGCCCTACCCTGTATGAGCTACTTGTAGGGCCCCCATCCTAGATGATCTGATAACTGGGCCTCTGCTCTGGATTATAGTTTGTTCTCTTCCCATGCTTATCTCAATGGAATACACAGAGCACTTGACACATTATTACTGTCCTGATTGAAAGCCACATCTTACTGTGGAAGATGTGCAGGTCACATTATCCAGAGATCAATAAAACTCACAGGAGAGACTTCCTAAAATAGTCACCAGCACAGCAGGCAGATGGGGACACAGACTCCTGGCCAGCTGGTTTAGTCACAGCCTCACTGCAGGATCAAAAGAAAATCTATTAACACTGACATGTCTAGATATTTACAGAACAAAGAATATGTATCTGGAGTCGACCACTCATTATGGGGTTTAGTTTAGAGAACAAGAAAGAACTGGGCGATAAAGTGATCAGCCCATCTAACTTGCCTATGACTAAATATCAGTTTAATCACTTTACATATATCACAAACATTCTTCAATTCCTTTACTGCGTTATCCTTATACACATCCTGAGCATTCTTCAATTCCTTTACTTTATTATCCTTATACACATCCTGAGCATTCTTCAATTCCTTTACTGTGTTAGCATTATACACATCCTGAGCATTATTCAATTCCTTTACTGTGTTATCCTTATACACATCCTGAGCATTATTCAATTCCTTTACTGTGTTAGCCTTATACACATCCTGAGCATTCTTCAATTCCTTTACTGTGTTAGCCTTATACACATCCTGAGCATTCTTCAATTCCTTTACTGTGTTATCCTTATACACATCCCCATCATTCTTCAATTCCTTTACTGTGTTAGCCTTATACACATCCTGAGCATTCTTCAATTCCATTACTGCGTTAGCCTTATACACATCCCGAGCATTCTTCAATTCCATTACTGTGTTATCCTTATAAACATCCCAAGGATTCTTCAATTCCTTTACTGTGTTAGCCTTATACACATCCTGAGCATTCTTCAATTCCTTTACTTTGTTAGCCTTATACACATCCTGAGCATTCTTCAATTCCTTTACTGTGTTAGCCTTATACACATCCCGAGCATTCTTCAATTCCTTTACTGTGTTAGCCTTATACACATCCAGAGCATTCTTCAATTCCTTTACTGTGTTAGCCTTATACACATCCTGAGCATTCTTCAATTCCTTTACTGTGTTAGCCTTATACACATCCTGAGCATTCTTAAATTCCTTTACTGTGTTAGCCTTATACACATCCCGAGCATTCTTCAATTCCTTTACTGTGTTAGCCTTATACACATCCCGAGCATTCTTCAATTCCTTTACTGTGTTAGCCTTATACACATCCTGAGCATTCTTCAATTCCTTTACTGTGTTAGCCTTATACACATCCCGAGCATTCTTCAATTCCTTTACTGTGTTAGCCTTATACACATCCCGAGCATTCTTCAATTCCTTAACTGTGTTAGCCTTATACACATCCCGAGCATTCTTCAATTCCTTTACTGTGTTAGCCTTATACACATCCTGAGCATTCTTCAATTCCTTTACTGTGTTAGCCTTATACACATCCCGAGCATTCTTCAATCCCTTTACTGTGTTAGCCTTATACACATCCCGAGAATTCTTCAATTCCTTTACTGTGTTATCCTTATACACATCCCGAGCATTCTTCAATTCCTTTACTGTGTTATCCTTATACACATCATGAGCACTCTTCAATTCCTTTACTGTGTTAGCCTTATACACATCCCGAGTATTCTTCAATTCCTTTACTGTGTTAGCCTTATACACATCCTGACCATTCTTCAATTTCTTTACTGTGTTAGCCTTATACACATCCCAAGGATTCTTCAATTCCTTATACACATCCCGAGCATTCTTCAATCCCTTTACTGTGTTAGCCTTATACACATCCTGAGCATTCTTTAATTCCTTTACTGTGTTATCCTTATACACATCCCAAGCATTCTTCAATCCCTTTACTGTGTTAGCCTTATACACATCCTGAGCATTCTTCAATTCCTTTAAAGTGTTAGCCTTATACTCATCCCGAGCATTCTTCAATCCCATTACTGTGTTAGCCTTATACACATCCCAAGCATTCTTCAATTCCTTTACAGTGTTAGCCTTATACACATCCCGAGCATTCTTCAATTCCTTTACTGTGTTATCCTTATACACATCCCAAGCATTCTTCAATTCCTTTACAGTGTTAGCCTTATACACATCCCGAGCATTCTTCAATTCCTTTACTGTGTTATCATTATACACATCCCGAGCATTCTTCAATCCCTTTACTGTGTTAGCCTTATACACATCCTGAGCATTCTTTAATTCCTTTACTGTGTTAGCCTTATACACATCCCAAGGATTCTTCAATTCCTTTACTGTGTTAGCCTTATACACATCCCGAGGATTCTTCAATTCCTTTACTGTGTTAGCCTTATACACACCCCGAGGATTCTTCATTCCTTTACAGTGTTAGCCTTATACTCATCCCGAGCATTCTTCAATTCCTTTACTGTGTTAGCCTTATACACATCCTGAGCATTCTTCAATCCCTTTACTGTGTTAGCCTTATACACATCCCGAGCATTCTTCAATCCCTTTACTGTGTTAGCCTTATACACATCCTGAGCATTCTTTAATTCCTTTACTGTGTTAGCCTTATACACATCCCAAGCATTCTTCAATCCCTTTACTGTGTTAGCCTTATACACATCCTGAGCTTTCTTCAATTCCTTTACTGTGTTAGCCTTATACACACCCCGAGGATTCTTCAATTCCTTTACAGTGTTAGCCTTATACTCATCCCGAGCATTCTTCAATCCCATTACTGTGTTAGCCTTATACACATCCTGAGCATTCTTCAATTCCTTTACTGTGTTAGCCTTATACACACCCCGAGGATTCTTCAATTCCTTTACAGTGTTAGCCTTATACTCATCCCGAGCATTCTTCAATCCCATTACTGTGTTAGCCTTATACACATCCCAAGCATTCTTCAATTCCTTTACAGTGTTAGCCTTATACACATCCCGAGCATTCTTCAATTCCTTTACTGTGTTATCCTTATACACATCCCAAGCATTCTTCAATTCCTTTACAGTGTTAGCCTTATACACATCCCGAGCATTCTTCAATTCCTTTACTGTGTTATCATTATACACATCCCGAGCATTCTTCAATCCCTTTACTGTGTTAGCCTTATACACATCCTGAGCATTCTTTAATTCCTTTACTGTGTTAGCCTTATACACATCCCGAGCATTCTTCAATTCCTTTACTGTGTTAGCCTTATACACATCCTGAGCATTCTTCAATTCCTTTACTGTGTTAGCCTTATACACATCCCGAGCATTCTTCAATTCCTTTACTGTGTTAGCCTTATACACATCCCGAGCATTCTTCAATTCCTTAACTGTGTTAGCCTTATACACATCCCGAGCATTCTTCAATTCCTTTACTGTGTTAGCCTTATACACATCCTGAGCATTCTTCAATTCCTTTACTGTGTTAGCCTTATACACATCCCGAGCATTCTTCAATCCCTTTACTGTGTTAGCCTTATACACATCCCGAGAATTCTTCAATTCCTTTACTGTGTTATCCTTATACACATCCCGAGCATTCTTCAATTCCTTTACTGTGTTATCCTTATACACATCATGAGCACTCTTCAATTCCTTTACTGTGTTAGCCTTATACACATCCCGAGTATTCTTCAATTCCTTTACTGTGTTAGCCTTATACACATCCTGACCATTCTTCAATTTCTTTACTGTGTTAGCCTTATACACATCCCAAGGATTCTTCAATTCCTTATACACATCCCGAGCATTCTTCAATCCCTTTACTGTGTTAGCCTTATACACATCCTGAGCATTCTTTAATTCCTTTACTGTGTTATCCTTATACACATCCCAAGCATTCTTCAATCCCTTTACTGTGTTAGCCTTATACACATCCTGAGCATTCTTCAATTCCTTTAAAGTGTTAGCCTTATACTCATCCCGAGCATTCTTCAATCCCATTACTGTGTTAGCCTTATACACATCCCAAGCATTCTTCAATTCCTTTACAGTGTTAGCCTTATACACATCCCGAGCATTCTTCAATTCCTTTACTGTGTTATCCTTATACACATCCCAAGCATTCTTCAATTCCTTTACAGTGTTAGCCTTATACACATCCCGAGCATTCTTCAATTCCTTTACTGTGTTATCATTATACACATCCCGAGCATTCTTCAATCCCTTTACTGTGTTAGCCTTATACACATCCTGAGCATTCTTTAATTCCTTTACTGTGTTAGCCTTATACACATCCCAAGGATTCTTCAATTCCTTTACTGTGTTAGCCTTATACACATCCCGAGGATTCTTCAATTCCTTTACTGTGTTAGCCTTATACACACCCCGAGGATTCTTCATTCCTTTACAGTGTTAGCCTTATACTCATCCCGAGCATTCTTCAATTCCTTTACTGTGTTAGCCTTATACACATCCTGAGCATTCTTCAATCCCTTTACTGTGTTAGCCTTATACACATCCCGAGCATTCTTCAATCCCTTTACTGTGTTAGCCTTATACACATCCTGAGCATTCTTTAATTCCTTTACTGTGTTAGCCTTATACACATCCCAAGCATTCTTCAATCCCTTTACTGTGTTAGCCTTATACACATCCTGAGCTTTCTTCAATTCCTTTACTGTGTTAGCCTTATACACACCCCGAGGATTCTTCAATTCCTTTACAGTGTTAGCCTTATACTCATCCCGAGCATTCTTCAATCCCATTACTGTGTTAGCCTTATACACATCCTGAGCATTCTTCAATTCCTTTACTGTGTTAGCCTTATACACACCCCGAGGATTCTTCAATTCCTTTACAGTGTTAGCCTTATACTCATCCCGAGCATTCTTCAATCCCATTACTGTGTTAGCCTTATACACATCCCAAGCATTCTTCAATTCCTTTACAGTGTTAGCCTTATACACATCCCGAGCATTCTTCAATTCCTTTACTGTGTTATCCTTATACACATCCCAAGCATTCTTCAATTCCTTTACAGTGTTAGCCTTATACACATCCCGAGCATTCTTCAATTCCTTTACTGTGTTATCATTATACACATCCCGAGCATTCTTCAATCCCTTTACTGTGTTAGCCTTATACACATCCTGAGCATTCTTTAATTCCTTTACTGTGTTAGCCTTATACACATCCCAAGGATTCTTCAATTCCTTTACTGTGTTAGCCTTATACACATCCCGAGGATTCTTCAATTCCTTTACTGTGTTAGCCTTATACACACCCCGAGGATTCTTCATTCCTTTACAGTGTTAGCCTTATACTCATCCCGAGCATTCTTCAATTCCTTTACTGTGTTAGCCTTATACACATCCTGAGCATTCTTCAATCCCTTTACTGTGTTAGCCTTATACACATCCCGAGCATTCTTCAATCCCTTTACTGTGTTAGCCTTATACACATCCTGAGCATTCTTTAATTCCTTTACTGTGTTATCCTTATACACATCCCAAGCATTCTTCAATCCCTTTACTGTGTTAGCCTTATACACATCCTGAGCTTTCTTCAATTCCTTTACTGTGTTAGCCTTATACACACCCCGAGGATTCTTCAATTCCTTTACAGTGTTAGCCTTATACTCATCCCGAGCATTCTTCAATCCCATTACTGTGTTAGCCTTATACACATCCTGAGCATTCTTCAATCCCTTTACTGTGTTAGCCTTATACACATCCCGAGCATTCTTCAATCCCTTTACTGTGTTAGCCTTATACACATCCCGAGCATTCTTCAATTCCTTTACTGTGTTAGCCTTATACACATCCTGAGCATTCTTCAATTCCTTTACTGTGTTAGCCTTATACACATCCCGAGCATTCTTCAATTCCTTTACTGTGTTATCCTTATACACATCCTGCGTAATCTTAATCAAGGTATCTCTAGACCAGATCAGTAATTTAAAAGATGTACAAGGAAATATAACCCAGTTTATATACATTTCACTGGCTGCCGCTTGATTTTGCTATTCAAACTTTGATAAATTTCAGTAGAGACTCTGCTAACACCTGGCTAGCAAACCAATTTGTGAGACTCTCACGCAGACCAAGAAGTGATGTTATCCCTTCTGTAAGTAAATACATCTGTGCATGATGTTAGTTTATCTCTATGCTACTGGTTCGGACCTAAAACAGTATACCCCTTCTAAAACAGATTAACAAAATTATGAAATTAACATATTAAAGGAATGCCTGAGCTTTAGACGTTACATTGCCCCTTCCAGCTTCTTCCAGAATCATTTAACAACTGAAGAAATGTTTCAGCTGTATATAGGCAGCTGCTCATGCTCTATTGATTAATTTAAAGGGATTTTTTCAGTTAAAAGAACTGCTTTACAATGTATTATTGACCCGTTAGATTGATTATGTTTGTAATAATATCTTCGTAATGCAGCTAAACTCCTCAATTTGGAATCAGCAACACTCAGCTCCAGAATCCAGAATGGAAAATGCGTGAAGCAGGCCTCGCTGTAACAGTTTTGGATAAGCGTTTCAAAGGATTTAATGTTTTTGGATAAACTCTTTAAAATATATTTTTTTCTAAATATTAAAATATAAAATATAAAAAAAAAAATATATAGAACACTATGTTAAAAAAATATCAAGGCTGTCAATCAGCCTTACCCCTTTCCCTCACCTTTTTTTTACTTTCCTGTCCCAATCTCAAAGCTTCCAATGTCTGTATGTATGCCACAGGTCATTAAATAAAAAAAATCTGCATTGTACATTAATCATAATGTGGACAGCAAGCGACGTCCCTGCAGCAGAAATGAATAGATCACAAAGCCCTATTCTATTGGTCTGTGTGGCCATATTGTTGAACATGGTGTATTGCTGCTCACGAACTCAGCGGCCGTTAATCCCACTAGGTAGGGTGCATTTACTGGCCACTTCTGGCACCATGACCACTAGTTATGTTTATGGTGTAGTAGTGGTTATGGTGCTTGTAGCATTCCTTTGTGAAAGCGACTGAAGTGTGATGTGACAATGCATTAGTTTAGCCTCAAGTGGGCAATTTGTCGCCCCCTTCCCGAGACCAAATGAAGCCAGTTCTCCCGTGAACACGTCAGGACACGTTAGGATATCTCAGAAAATGCCATGATTAATCAGGACAGGCAGGACAGGACAGGATTTATCAGAATGTGCCAGGAATTACAAGGACAGGCCAGGATACATCAGGTCAGCCAAGTTAATTCTGGACTTGTTAACAGGCAATTGTACAAAACAGACAACAAAATGGATCCATTAAAACCTAAATAGCAGTAATGTCAAATGACGTTCTGCGCAATGGTTTGAAATTCAACGCATTTCACTGTTTAGTGAATAAACCCTCATGTAGCGATTCAGACTAATCACACAACATGTTCCTTGCACAGTCGTGTTTGTGCACTGTTGTAAATCAATAAATAAGGACTGACGCTCTAATCTCCTTAAATGGCCCATTGCTGAACCCTGAGCCCAACCCCAGCCCATTAACAACAGGTTTATCCAGCTCTGCTACCATGGCAACACGCGCGTTAATGAATCAATACTTTATCAACTGGGAATATAGTACAGCTCTCAGTCTTCGTTAGATTTGTCAAATGAAAAACACTGATTTTTTTTTGTCATGTGCTTTAAAATAAACAATATTTAATACTACCCAGGGGCCTTGTCAGTCTCTAAATAAGAATATAGTATTAGCCTATATTTTCCCCTAAAATAGCCAACAAGGTGAAGTTGCCCCTGCGTATTTCTTCTGATTTTCTCCATGACCTATAGAATATTGAACATCTTCTGCCTCAGTCACCTATGACCAGTTACCAGCCTCTCAACTTCTCTAGAACAATTCCACTTCTCCCACCTTTTCTACGGCCTATGATCAATTACATGACTCCCACCTTCCCTATATCCTACGGTTAATTACATTCCTCCCACCTGTCTATGGCCTATGACCATCTACATCCCTCCCACTGTATATATGGCTTAGCCTCCCTCCTTCTCTAAGAACTATGTTAAATAAAGGGACACTAAAGGCACCTAGACAGCTTCATCTCAATGCAGTGAGCCTGTGGTTTTAACCCCGCAGCCTAAAACGTAGCTGTTCTGTAAATACGTCAATGTTTTATTTGCTAAGCACACGTCTAGTGACTGTCTTCCTGTTAGCAACCAGAGGCACTTTATAACCGAGTTAGACTCATTGCGTGAGCATGCAGAATGCCTTCAAATGTTGATCATAGGGAAGCATTGGATTCCATGCTTCCTATGAGAAGCATTTGATTGGACAACTGCTGCAATTACCATGCATGCACTTCTTGTCCACCAATGCATCTCTATGAGAAGCACTGAATTGGATGAGAAGCCAATGGAGCAACGTCTGTGGGAGAATGTCACCAGATGTGGGGTGGGCGGCACCACCAAGTGAGTATCGGTGCTACCAAAGGCAGGTAAAAACATGTTTTCCCTGTTATAAGATTACACTTAGGGGGCCCTAATCTAAATAGGCAAGAGAACACCATAGTGCAGGTAAAGGCGACCATCATCACTTCAGATGTTGTGGACTACATCTCCCATAATGCTGTTACAGCCATAATGCAGTCAAAGTATCATGGGAGATGTATTTCAGAACATTTAGAGTGCCAAAGGTTTCCTACCCCTGCTTTAGCATTAGAAATACCTGTTTGTATAGCTTTCTTAAAGAGCTGGGACCATCGACACAGCTTCTGCCTTCTCTCTATCTGTTCTGTCATCGCTGATTGTGTCCCTATTAAAGGAAGATTTTCTATTTCCCTTTCAGTTTTTGTTTCCTTATGCCCCCTGTATCTCAATGACTGTGACTCCCTGCTTTCCCACGGGCCTTTAGTTAGATTTATTATATTTTCCTTCTTTTATATTGTATATAATTAATATATAGAGAGGAATAATGGTATACTATGTCACCCAACCCCAGTGCATAGGGTTAGGGACATAAAGGTCAGGGTGGTGGTACCAGGTCCATCAAAGGGGCTTGAACTCTAAATTTGCAATATATATATACCAGCACAGAGTTTTCCCCCTATTTTGTGTGGGGTGTAATCTTTTTTGTTTCTATATATGTTTATAATGTATGTAATAATATGTTGTATATATTGTATATAATTGACATAATGTACATGTATATAATGTATATGTTGTATAGAATGTATATTTTGTGTGTGTTGTATATATTTATATAATGTATATAATGTATATATTGTATATGTTGTATATAATGTATATGTTGTATATGTTGTATATATTGTATATAATGTATATGTTGTATATAATGTATATATTGTATATAATGTATATGTTGTATATGACCTGATGTTCCTCGGGGAGCCTCGTTCAGCCATCCTAGCGGAATGCTGCCCAATATATTGCACAGTTACTGTAATAAACAGACTGTCCTATTTTCTAAGTATTTTCCATGTTTTATGTATTGCAGTAGCTGTGATATGGACTTGTAAAGTGCACTAAGTGTGTATACCTTACTGGGATTAGGTATTATATAATCACACCAATATGTGAAACAGCATTAAAACAGTCACATCACAAGTCTACCTTGGCAGATTTCCTAGACTGTTACTATGGCAACCATAATTAGCTTTAAAAGGTAATCTAAATATATCCCCTTTTGTTTTGTCCATAGTTACAGCTGGCACCTCTGTATGCACATCATCCAACATATTGTGTTCAGATCCCCAGTAAGATCTCACCTAGAGTATTGTATTCAGTTCTATAGAGCAGATCCCAGGACATAGAGAGCTAGTGATAGTACTTTATAGATCCCCGGTAAGATCTCACCTAGAGTATTGTGTTCAGTTCTGTAGAGCAGATCCCAGGAGGACATAGAGAGGTAGTGATAGTACTTTATAGATCCCGGTAAGATCTCACCTAGAGTATTGTGTTCAGTTCTATAGAGCAGATCCCAGGAGGACATAGAGAGGTAGTGATAGTACTTTATAGATCCCGGTAAGATCTCACCTAGAGTATTGTGTTCAGTTCTATAGAGCAGATCCCAGGAGGACATAGAGAGGTAGTGATAGTACTTTATAGATCCCGGTAAGATCTCACCTAGAGTATTGTGTTCAGTTCTATAGAGCAGATCCCAGGAGGACATAGAGAGGTAGTGATAGTACTTTATAGATCCCGGTAAGATCTCACCTAGAGTATTGTGTTCAGTTCTATAGAGCAGATCCCAGGAGGACATAGAGAGGTAGTGATAGTACTTTATAGATCCCGGTAAGATCTCACCTAGAGTATTGTGTTCAGTTCTATAGAGCAGATCCCAGGAGGACATAGAGAGGTAGTGATAGTACTTTATAGATCCCCGGTAAGATCTCACCTAGAGTATTGTGTTCAGTTCTATAGAGCAGATCCCAGGAGGACATAGAGAGGTAGTGATAGTACTTTATAGATCCCGGTAAGATCTCACCTAGAGTATTGTGTTCAGTTCTATAGAGCAGATCCCAGGAGGACATAGAGAGGTAGTGATAGTACTTTATAGATCCCGGTAAGATCTCACCTAGAGTATTGTGTTCAGTTCTATAGAGCAGATCCCAGGAGGACATAGAGAGGTAGTGATAGTACTTTATAGATCGCGGTAAGATCTCACCTAGAGTATTGTGTTCAGTTCTATAGAGCAGATCCCAGGAGGACATAGAGAGGTAGTGATAGTACTTTATAGATCCCGGTAAGATCTCACCTAGAGTATTGTGTTCAGTTCTATAGAGCAGATCCCAGGAGGACATAGAGAGGTAGTGATAGTACTTTATAGATCCCGGTAAGATCTCACCTAGAGTATTGTGTGCAGTTCTATAGAGCAGATCCCAGGAGGACATAGAGAGGTAGTGATAGTACTTTATAGATCCCCGGTAAGATCTCACCTAGAGTATTGTGTTCAGTTCTATAGAGCAGATCCCAGGAGGACATAGAGAGGTAGTGATAGTACTTTATAGATCCCGGTAAGATCTCACCTAGAATATTGTGTTCAGTTCTATAGAGCAGATCCCAGGAGGACATAGAGAGGTAGTGATAGTACTTTATAGATCCCGGTAAGATCTCACCTAGAGTATTGTGTTCAGTTCTATAGAGCAGATCCCAGGAGGACATAGAGAGGTAGTGATAGTACTTTATAGATCCCTGGTAAGATCTCACCTAGAGTATTGTGTTCAGTTCTATAGAGCAGATCCCAGGAGGACATAGAGAGGTAGTGATAGTACTTTATAGATCCCCGATAAGATCTCACCTAGAGTATTGTGTTCAGTTCTATAGAGCAGATCCCAGGAGGACATAGAGAGGTAGTGATAGTACTTTATAGATCCCCGGTAAGATCTCACCTAGAGTATTGTGTTCAGTTCTATAGAGCAGATCCCAGGACATAGAGAGGTAGTGATATTACTTTATAGATCCCGGTAAGATCTCACCTAGAGTATTGTGTTCAGTTCTATAGAGCAGATCCCAGGACATAGAGAGGTAGTGATAGTACTTTATAGATCCCCGGTAAGATCTCACCTAGAGTATTGTGTTCAGTTCTATAGAGCAGATCCCAGGAGGACATAGAGAGGTAGTGATAGTACTTTATAGATCCCCGGTAAGATCCCACCTAGAGTACTGTGTGCAGTTCTATAGAGCAGATCCCAGGAGGACATAGAGAGGTAGTGATGACACTTTATAGATCCCCGGTAAGATCCCACCTAGAGCATTGTGTTCAGTTCTATAGAGCAGATCCCAGGAGGACATAGAGAGGTAGTGATAGTACTTTGTAGATCCCCGGTAAGATCTCACCTAGAGTATTGTGTTCAGTTCTATAGAGCAGATCCCAGGAGGATATAGAGAGGTAGTGATAGTACTTTATAGACCCCCGGTAAGATCTCACCTAGAGTATTGTGTGCAGTTCTATAGAGCAGATCCCAGGAGGATATAGAGAGGTAGTGGTAGTACTTTATAGATCCCCGGTAAGATCTCACCTAGAATATTGTGTTCAGTTCTATAGAGCAGATTATCGTTTTTGTTAGCCAATTCCTTAGATTCAGTAGGTTATGCAAATGAGTATATATGCATATATTTTATATAAAAATTGCCATATCCAAAATCAAGTGTTCATTTTAATAATATTAAATATAGCAAAAGTAAAACAATTAATATATATATATATAAGCACCATAATGATTTCTGTGATTTTCTGATATGGACATAATACAGTACCGCTTGTAATGATCTGCGCTGGGGGAGGAGCCTTCTGCTCTGCAGAAGATCCCTAAATAACACTTACAATTTATTCTGAACCCTAAGAGGACACTCCAATGCCAACATACAATGTAAATCACTGTTTAGTAGATATACCCCACACGATAACACGTATGCCTTTAATTCTGCGTTTCTTTTCTTACGGGTTTATATAAAAACAGCTGGCAAAAGCTGCAGCTTTCTGACTGACAGCCGGGAGCGGTAACAAGGTTAATTTATAAAAGTGACAATTTCTATTAAAATGTGAACTTTTTGTAAAATGAAAAAAACAGGACACAGCTTTTCTTCAAGCTAAAGTGTCGATTTAAGGCAGAGATTAAAAAATGTTTAATAAGGTCAATCACCGTGGAAACCAACAGAATGTCTAGTACTTGACACCCAGAATACATTTTCGCCTTTTAACTTTTATTTTGTCAGTAGTTATAGTACGCTAATTCCTTCAGCATTCTTTTATCTCTGTTCCTCTTATTTACATAGCGCCAGCACATTCCGTAGCGCTGTACAATAGAACCAACCAATAATTACAATTAAAACTCTTTCAGGGTTTTTGAACTAAAGTGAAAAATCGTGGTGTATTCAAAGTGAACTTCAAATTTAGGGTCAAAATAGCTGAAGGTGATTGGGAGAATTTCTCATGTTTTATTATTTTGGCCTTAAATTTTTTGGCCTTTCATTTTCACTGTAGTGAATAACCCGTGATGTAAAGCACTATGTGAATATGAACTATCGCGTCACGTTTATGTAACACAACGCTGTTTTCCATTGGCTGACATAATATGTGTGCTGCGCCACCTGCTGGCTGACACTGTAATGACATGTTCATGTCCAGTGCCCCCTATTGGATTCACTGTAGACAACTGCTATTCCATCACCTGGTCGATATGTTCGTGTATTCCTAATGATCAATGTCCATGAGGTGCTTTTCCACTCTCCACATTGTCTTGTCTTTTATCCCCAGTTGTCGAGTAATATCTTGTGATATTTAGAATGAGTTACCTGTCTCTGTTTTATTGTGCTCTACGCTCTGCACGATTTATCTAATCTGTCCACATCTGGTCTGTTCCATGTTGCTGTCATGTCGACCCTACTGGGCCCAACATGCCCCCGAAATATGTCTGCTGCCATCAGCAGTGACGGTGTATAGTTAGCTTTGTTTGTAAGAAGCCAGACGCTGATTCGCCTGATGTGCCAGTCCCAGCTGTGTGACTGCCATTCTGCTGAGAGAAATGTTTTAAATTCCTCAAATTCTCTAAATGCTGGGACTGTTTAGAGTCGCCGCCAAGGGTGGGGGATCTTTGGTTCTGTCACTCACGTTTTTAATCGTTTGCATTTCATTTCATGCTCGAAGTCTTATTTTCTTAATATCCAGATCCAGTATGGCTCTGTGTTTCTTATATAGAGGCATAAAATATTAATGTGTTATATCAGAGAGAATTTAATGGCAAGACATAAATGTTCTCATCCAATAACAACATGGTTATGAAAGTTATATTTATTGGAAGGGTTGCTGCATTGTCCTCATTGTTTGGATATTAATCTTCTGTCGGCAAAGCACGGCGTGCAGGGTCTGTGCTATGCCGGCCTACCACGTGTTTATCTTTTTTTAGAATATGGGGTCTGCCCCTATATATCTCCCTCCACCATGGGATGCTCAATGCAGCCGTGAAAAGGATTCATCTATTTCAAACCCAATCCCTAAAACACATAGAGGGCTTATGGCATCATTATTGTAAACATTACAGTTATTGTTGATCTGTCCCATCATCCTCTGTACACCACACACCTCCCGAAACTCTATTCATGTCTTTCACAAAGCATTAGTTTTTACTTTTTATTTGAAATTATGGGCAGTTTAGGAGAAAAAAAGACTTGGGCAGGCCTACCATGGCGGCTACTGGTGGTAACCCAGCAAGTCGTATGCAGGTTGCGGTGCCAGTATGTGGACATGAGCTTTGAGTCCTCTGATTCCTTTAAATGTTCTATATTTAGAATCTAAGCCTAAGAACATCTCCGGAGCGCAAAGCGAGGGACAGAGCGGCCGGACAGCAGAATCCGTAAAAATGACCCAAATCTGTCAAGGAAGCAAAAACATAAAAATATCCCAATAAGGGTAATTGGTATAAAGGAGAGCTACACAAACCTTGCACAGAAATCACGTAAACCCAATGAGGGCTGATCAAAAGTTAGTAATGCCATTATATAAATGGATGGCTTAATTGAGATATTGGCAGATTAATAGTTTTTGCTGGAGTATTTTTGGTGTGGGGAGTTTGGCCATTCAATCCAGGATTTGTAATCAGATTATGATCTTGTAAATGAAAATACGTTTCTTGTCTATAATCTCCTGTTCAGACGCATGACAGATAAGGGTTAATGGATCTCGTGATTGCGGCTGTGTTTGTTCCTTATCTGGATTGAGACGCAGGTCTGCGAATGCGCGAGGCCGTCTTTCTTACAAAGGAATTGTACGTTTCACTATTAAGTATGAAATGAGATTAGCAACATAATATTGTTAATAAATATCTCTTTAAAAGCATAAAGTTTTATCTCATCTTATGAATAAATTTGATTTTCGTAATAATCAAAGAAGAAATTGGCCACCATAAACTGTCACATTTAAGTAGCTTATACAGCCTGCAGGGTATAACGATGGCAATAGCGGCTAAGTCTAATGTATGGATAGAGTGAGAACAAACAAGGAGTAATGCTCTGGAGGAGAAGGTGATATCACTAGAGAGATTAGAAGGAATTTCTCACGCCTCAAACAGCGCCATAAAACCTCCGCGCTTAATGCCAGCTACCAATCTACACTCATTAACACATTACTGTCTTTACAGCGCTAGGATATTAGTGACATCACTCCATGAGCTGATTAATGATGACATCATTGTGCTGCAATGTATTTGCTTACTAATTAAAAAAGAAAAGATAATATTGGTGATTGTGGGAAATGGAAAGGAAGGTTCTTTATCCCAGATTATAACGCATGATAATTATTGAAATTAATAATCAGAGCAAATGTAGAAATCCCCTATGGCCCCGGCAGCAGAGATGCTGTATAGGTACACGAAGGCCTGCAAATCATATAATAAAAAAAAAAAAACTGTATTCTATATAATGATATAAGGCTGGATTCTATAAATAATGATAAAGGGCTGGATACTATCTAATGATATAGGGCTGGATTCTATATAACGATATAAGGCTGGATTCTATATAATGATATAGGGCTGGATTCTATATAATGATATAGGGCTGGATTCTATATATAATGATATAGGGCTGGATTCTATATATAATGATATAGGGCTGGATACTATATCTAATGATATAGGGCTGGATTCTATATAATGATATAGGGCTGTATTCTATATAATGATATAGGGCTGGATTCTATATAAGGATATAGGGCTGGATTCTATATAATGATATAGGGCTGGATTCTATATATAATGATATAGGGCTGGATTCTATATAATGATATAGGGCTGGATTCTATATATAATGATATAGGGCTGGATTCTATATATAATGATATAGGCAGGGGTCAAGTCCTGGGGAAAAAAGTGTGGGAACTCACCCAAGATTCCGCCTCCTCCCCCCCCCCCCCTTAAAAAAAATTGCACTCCTATGCATATAGTGCAGTGCAGGGTGTGTATAATGAATGTAGTGTGTTTGTAGTGAATGCAGAGTATGGATAATGAATGTAGTGTGTTTGTAGTGAGTGCAGTGTGTATAATGAATGTAGTGTGTTTGTAGTGAGTGCAGTGTGTATAATAAATTTAGTGTGTTTGTAGTGAGTGCAGAGTGTGTATAATGAATGTAGTGTGTTTGTTGTGAGTGCAGTGTGTGTGTATAATGAATGTAGTGTGTTTGTAGTAAGTGTAGAGTGTGTATAATGAATGTAGTGTGTTTGTAGTAAGTGTAGAGTGTGTATAATGAATGCAGTGTGTTTGTAGTGAGTGCGGATTGTGTATAATAAATGTAGTGTGTTTGTGGTGAGAGCAGAGTATGTATAATGAAGTGTTTGTAGTGAGTGCAGTGTGTATAATAAATGTAGTGTGTTTGTAGTGAGTGCAGAATGTGTATAATGAATGTAGTGTGTGTGTAGTGAGTGCAGTGTGTATAATGAATATAGTGTGTAGTGAGTGCAAAGTGTGTATAGTGAATGTAGTGTGTTTGTAGTGAGTGCAGTGTGTATAATGAATGTAGTGTGTTTGTAGTGAGTGCAGAGTGTGTATAATGAATGTAGTGTGTTTGTAGTGAGTGCAGATTGTGTATAATGAATGCAGTGTATGTAGTGTGTTTGTAGTGAATGCAGTGTATGTAGTGTGTTTGTAGTGAATGCAGAGTGTGTATAGTGAATGTAGTGTGTAGTGAGTGCAGAGTGTGTATAATGAATGCAGAGTCTATATAATGAATGCAGAGTGTGTATAGTGAATGTAGTGTGTTTGTAGTGAGTGCAGAGTGTGTATAATGAATGCAGTGTGTATAATGAATGCAGTGTATGTAGTGTGTGTGTAGTGAATGCAGAGTGTGTATAATGAATGCAGAGTGTGTATAGTGAATGTAGTGTGTGTAGTGAGTGCAGTGTGTACAGTGAATTTAGTGTGTTTGTAATAAGTGCAGAGTGTGTATAATGAATGTAGTGTGTTTGTAGTAAGTGCAGATTGTGTATAATGAATGCAGTGTGTGTGCTGGATTATGTGTGTGTGTGTGTGTGTGTGTGGGTGCTGGATGATTGTGTGTGTGCTGGATGATGTGTGTGTGTGCTGGATGATGTGTGTGTGTGCTGGATGATGTGTGTGTGCTGGATTATGTGTGTGTGCTGGATTATGTGTGTGTGTGTGCTGGATTATGTGTGTGTGTGCGCTGGATGATGTGTGTGTGTGTGCTGGATGATGTGTGTGTGTGCTGGATGATGTATGTGTGCTGGATGATGTGTGTGTGTGCTGGATGATGTGTGTGTGTGCTGGATTATGTGTGTGTGTGTACTGGATTATGTGTGTGTGTACTGGATTATGTGTGTGTGTGTGTGCGCTGGATGATGTGTGTGTGTACTGGATTATGTGTGTGTGTGTGCTGGATGATGTGTGTGTGTGTGTGTACTGGATTATGTGTGTGTGTGTACTGGATTATGTGTGTGTGTACTGGATTATGTGTGTGTGTGTACTGGATTATGTGTGTGTGTGTGCTGGATTATGTGTGTGTGTACTGGATTATGTGTGTGTGTGTGCTGGATTATGTGTGTGTGTGTGTGCTGGATTATGTGTGTGTGTGTGCTGGATTATGTGTGTGTGTGTACTGGATTATGTGTGTGTGTGTGCTGGATTATGTGTGTGTGTGTGTGTACTGGATTATGTGTGTGTGTAGTGGATTATGTGTGTGTGTACTGGATTATGTGTGTGTGTGTACTGGATTATGTGTGTGTGTGCTGGATTATGTGTGTGTGTGCTGGATTATGTGTGTGTGTACTGGATTATGTGTGTGTGTGTGTGTGTGTGTGCTGGATTATGTGTGTGTGTGTGTGTGCTGGATTATGTGTGTGTGTGTGCTGGATTATGTGTGTGTGTACTGGATTATGTGTGTGTGTGTGTGCTGGATTATGTGTGTGTGTGTGTGTGTGTGTACTGGATTATGTGTGTGTGTGTACTGGATTATGTGTGTGTGTGTGCTGGATTATGTGTGTGTGTGCTGGATTATGTGTGTGTGTGCTGGATTATGTGTGTGTGTGTGCTGGATGATGGGGGGGATGCATTTGCTTTTTAACTTTTATGTGTTTTTTTTTTTTTTTTACTTTACTCCCCCCTCCCTGCTTCTTACCTTGTCAGGGAGGGGGGAGATCGCCTGGTGGTCCGGTGGAGGGTAGCAGCCGCTGCACACAGGGGCCATCACACGCGGCGTTCTTCTCCAGCTCTCTCAGCTTCAACTCTCGCGAGACTCGCCTGTGCGGAGCGTTGCCATGGTAACCCGTGGCAACGCTCTTACAGCTGCGGGTCTCGCGAGAGTTGAAGCTGAGAGAGCTGGAGAAGAACGCCGCGTGTGATGGCCCCTGGTGCAGTTAGCAGGGCAGGTCCTGCAGGACTGGGAACGGCGTTCCTGCTTTGGAAAAAGTGCAGGAACGCCGTTCCCATGCGTTCCTGCAGGACTCGAGCCCTGGATATAGGGCTGGATTCTATATAACGATATAAGGCTGGATTCTATATAATGATATAAGGCTGGATTCTATATATAACGATATAAGGGTGGATTCTATATAATGATATAGGGCTGAATTCTATATAATGATATAGGGCTGAATTCTATATAATGATATAAGGCTGTATTCTATATAATGATATAGGACTGTATTCTATGTATAATGATATAGGGCTGTATTCTATATAATGATATAGGGCTGGATTCTATATAATGATATAAGGCTGGATTCTATATAATTATATAAGGCTGGATTCTATATATAATGATATAAGGCTGGATTCTATATAATCATATAGGGCTGGATTCTATATATAATGATATAGGGCTGGATTTTTATAATGATATAGGGCTGGATTCTATATATTGATATAAGGCTGGATTCTATATAATTATATAGGGCTGGATTCTATATATAAGGATATAAGGCTGGATTCTATATAATGATATAAGGCTGGATTCTATATAATGATATAGGGCTGCATTCTATATAATAACAGAAAGGAAAATAGTGCGTAGGCGCTTCACTGACATCGTGACAGTTCTGTATATGGTGAAAATATACAATAAATGGTGTAACCGGTACCCTAGTGCTTCCCTTGTGCACCAGATTTACATAATACAATTTAAAGAAACATATACCAGTATATACACCTCCCCAATGTGATCACAGCAGAAATGAGTAATATTACCAATATAAAACTTGACTGTAATGCAAACAGCGAAGAACTTGATTGGGGTATAAACTAAAATAGGAAAAAAATAAAAAACAACATAGTGCAAACTGTATAATGACTGATGAGTAATAGATAGGTATATGACTCTCACTCACATTCTCCAGAGCCGTACCAGGCTCTGTAAAACAGGCTCAGGGGTGCCAATTTCTGGCTAACGATCCAGGTGATCCAGATAGCTGAGACTCCAAAATTAAATGCAAAATATATTTATTGTATAAAAATATATAAAAGTGTATACACTACTGGGCACTATGGGGGTGGAACCCAAAACAGACAATAATGTGATATATAGCAAAATTGGAATTCCACTTACCCCTATCTGTATAGTAGCCCAGAGTGTCAAAATACACATTAATGGCTACATAGAAACGTCGTCCAGTTGTCACTATGAATCCTGGCTACGAAGTATCCCCAAGGGCCAGTTCCTTAGGTTGTTCAGGAATTGTAGTGATGCTGAAGTGTTTGAAGAACAGGCAGTTTGCTTGAGGGACAGGTTTGTAAAGAAGAATTATGACGTCAAGGAATTGAACAGTTGTATTAATTCCATTAAGAAGATGGACCGAAGTAAGGTTCTGAAGAAAAAGATATCTAGTGAGGAGAGGAAGTGTGCAGACCAAGTACCAATCATTTTGAATTATAGTGAAGATGCCAAGCAAATTAAGCATATTATCAACAGACATTGGCGTATCCTTAAATCAGATCCGAATCTGAGGAAAATTATTAGTGATAAGCCACGTATTATCTATAGAGGGGCAAAAAACTTAAAGCAACATCTAACTACAAGTTTCATTAGGGACAAAGGGGAAGGAAAAAACCTCTTTGGACTGGAAAAGGGTTTCTATCCCTGTAAATCCTGCCCAGCCTGTAAGAAAACAATATTTGGCAAACAAAAACAGACAGAATTTACTCCTATTCTACCAATCGCATATTTAAAATCCATCAGGTTCTAACCTGTAATTCTACTAATGTCATATACCTCCTCTGGTGCCCATGTGGTCTGCAATACATTGGAATGACCACCAGAGCATTTAAAACCAGGGTTGCGGAGCATGTGGGCAATATCCAGAGGGGGTATATGAAACATAGTGTATCGGCACACTTCACTGAGAAACATGGTGGTGATCCTTCCTTGTTGTCGTATACTGTCATCTTCAAGAAATTCAAGAATTGGAGGGGTGATAATAATGTCAAGGAGTTAGCTAAGATAGAGGGCAAGTGGATTTTCGATGTGAATACCCTATCCCCGAAGGGATTGAATTTAGATTTGGAGTTTATACATTTTTTATATAAATCCATTTTTTATAGAATTTATTTTATTTCAACTATCAGTTTTAGAAGGTTACACTTGCTTTCTGTCTAATTGTTCTTTATATGTGGGGTTTTGTGATTACACATTGCATTGTTTAATGTATGTGACTAAATGGCTTTTCTAATAATATATTATTCTATACATCTTTAAGTTTCTCTCTAGATACAAAGAGATTGATGTTAGTTGATAAATACTTGCACTGTGTATGCCATATATGGATTATATTTTTAATGTTTATTTTTCTCATTTTGTTATGATATTCTGCAAATATGGAGGGTATGGTTGCTATGGGGACTCAATCATAACAGCTAAGAGCAACCTACATCCTGAACGCCGCGTTTCAGCGTGCGTTCCAGCCGGCCGAAAAAAACAGAAGTGACGTCACCCGCCAAACCGGAAGTGACGCGACGCCGGTACGAAATTGAATCCAGGTGAATGGGACAGATAGGACTTATATAAGAAGACTCAACAGGACATGAAGACAAGCACTGGAGGAAGGCTGTTAGCCGAAACGCGTCTGCTTCAATCTTCTGCATTTCTTATTTGTTATTTTATGTGTATTTTGACACTCTGGGCTACTATACAGATAGGGGTAAGTGGAATTCCAATTTTGCTATAAATCACATTATTGTCTTTTTTGGGTTCCACCCCCATAGTGCCCAGTAGTGTATACACTTTTATATATTTTTATACAATAAATATATTTTGCATTTAATTTTGGAGTCTCATCTATCTGGATCACCTGGATCGTTAGCCAGAAATTGGCACCCCTGAGCCTGTTTTACAGAGCCTGGTACGGCTCTGGAGAATGTGAGTGAGAGTCATATACCTATCTATTACTCATCAGTCATTATACAGTTTGCACTATGTTGTCTTTTATTTTTTTCCTATTTTAGTTTATACCCCAATCAAGTTCTACGCTGTTTGCATTACAGTCAAGTTTTACATTGGTAATATTACTCATTTCTGCTGTGATCACATTGGGGAGGTGTATATACTGGTATATGTTTCTTTAAATTGTATTCTGTATAATGATATAGGGCTGGATTCTATATATAGCGATATAGGGCTGGAGTCTTTATAACGATATAGGGCTTGATTCTATATATAATGATATAGGGCTGGAAACTATCTAATGATATACGGCTGGATACTATCTAATGATATAGGGCTGGATACTATCTAATGATATAGGGCTGGATTCTATATAATGATATAGGGCTGGATTCTATATAATGATATAGGGCTTGATTCTATATATATATATATAATGATATAGGGCTGGATTCTATATATATATATAATGATTTAGGGCTGTATTCTATATAATGATCTAGGGCTGTATTCTATATAGTGATATAGGGCTGGATTCTATATAATGATATAGGGCTGGATTCTATATTATGATATAGGGCTGGATTCTATATTATGATATAGGGCTGGATTCTATATAATGATTGTGGCGAAACTGACATCGCCACGTGTCCTTGGAGGGGGCTGATTGCCCGCCTCTTGCCTTTGGACTATGGACCAGACTTTATGGGAATGTGATACCCCAGATAGCTATACCATGGAGCCTATTCATATAATGAAAGACTATGGGAAAGACTTTAGCTCCATGGCAATTGTACTGTGTGAGTAGGATCTGCGCGCTATTCGGTAGTTTTGTGCGCGCAGATCCCAGCTATCTGGGGATAGGTGAAATGTCTGTGTGTTATGTGTAAATGTGACTTTATGTATTTTAAAGTGTTTTATGTCGTTTTGCAACCATGTGGTTAATGGAGTCTGCCTCTAGTCCTGGATAATTGGATTACTTCTCCAATTAACTCCAGGGCAGAAGGGAGGAAACCAGGGTGCATTGTGGGGATGTTTTTCTGCCAGCCAGAAAGGAACAAAAGATACTTTTAGTAACTTTTGAACCCCTGGTCGGATTCATGCCATTTTTTAATATGTTGTTCCCCTGAATGGATTGATTGTGGATATGTATTTTTATGTGAATGTGATGTATGGTTTTAAAGTTATGAAAGTTGTGTAAAAGTATATTTTACACTGTATGCATAATGGGATTATGTGTCACACTAAGGGGAGGGGATGTGTGGGAGGTAACATCTATGTCATTGGTTCTTTTATGCCTCCCCCTGGGTGTGGCCTGTATGTGTGAGTTGGAAATAAAAGCCAGGCTGGATGAGCCAGTCCAGAGTTCTTGCTTAACCCTCAAAGCGATGTGTCGTCTCGGTCTTTGGGGGAATGGGATTGTATGCTGACTGCCAAGAGTGTAAGCCGATGTCTGCTTTTCTTGTTCAGCTGTTCCAGTGTTCGTGTGGTTCCAGTCGGGAGAATGGTGTTTGCAGTAGCTGCCTGTGCATCTGGAAAGGGGATTATCGCCTAAACTGGGTTTTATCCTCTTGTAAGTGAAACGGTCCGTTACAATGATATAGGGCTGGATTATATATAATGATATAGGGCTTTATTCTCTATAACGATATAGGGCTGGATACTATATAATGATATAGGGCTGGATACTATATAATGATATAGGGCTGGATACTATATAATGATATATGGCAGGATTCTATATATAATGATATAGACTGGATACTATATAATTATAAAGGGCTGGATTATATATAATGATATAGGGCTGTATTCTATATAATGATATAAAGCTGGATTATATATAATGATATAGGGCTGGACACTATATAATGATATAGGGTTGGACACTATATAATGATATAGGGCTGGACACTATATAATGATATAAGGCTGAATTCTATATAATGATATAAGGCTGTATTCTATATATATTCATATATGGCTGGATTCTATATAATGATATAGGACTGTATTCTATATAATGATATAGGACTGTAATCTATATATAATGATATAAGGCTGTATTCTATATATAATGATCTAGGGCTGGATTCTATATAATGATATAGGGCTGGATTCTATATAATGATATAGGGCTGGATACTATATAATGATATAGGGCTGGATACTATATAATGATATAGTGCTGGATACTATATAATGATATAGGGCTGGATACTATATAATGATATAAGGCTGGATTCTATATTATGATATAGTGCTGGATACTATATAATGATATATGGCTGGATTCTATATAATGATATAAGGCTGGATACTATATAATTATATAGGGCTGGATTCTATATAATGATATAAGGCTGGATTCTATATAATGATATAGGGCTGGATACTATATAATGATATAGGGCTGGATACTATATAATGATATAGGGCTGGATACTATATAATGATATAGGGCTGTATTCTATATAATGATATAGGGCTGGATTCTATATAATGATATAGGGCTGGATTCTATATAATGATATAGGGCTGGCTTATATATAATGATATAGGGCTGGATTATATATAATGATATAAGGGTGGATTCTATATAATTATATAAGGCTGCATTCTATATATAATGATATAGGGCTGGATTCCATATAATGATATAGGGCTGGATTCCATATAATGATATAGGGCTGGATTCTATATATAATGATATAGGGGCGGATTCTAGATAATGATATAAGGCTGGATTATATATAATGATATAGGGCTGGATTCTATATATAATGATATAGGGCTGGATTATATATATATATATATATATATATAATGATATAGGGCTGGATTATATATAATGATCTAGGGATGTATTCTATATAGTGATATAGGGCTGGATTCTATATATTGATATAGGGCTGGATTCTATATAGTGATATAGGGCTGGATTCTCTATAATGATATAGGGCTGGATTCTATATAATGATATAGGGCTGGATTCTATATAATGATATAAGGCTGGATTCTATATAATGATATAGGGCTGGATTCTATATAATGATATAGGGCTGGATTATATATAATGATATAGGGCTGGCTTATATATAATGATATAGGGCTGGATTATATATAATGATATAAGGGTGGATTCTATATAATTATATAAGGCTGTATTCTATATATAATGATATAGGGCTGGATTCTATATAATGATATAGGGCTGGATTCTATATAATGATATAGGGCTGGATTCTATATATAATGATATAGGGGTGGATTCTAGATAATGATATAGGGCTGGATTCTATATAATGATATAGGGCTGGAATCTATATATAA
Source organism: Pelobates fuscus (assembly GCF_036172605.1). Taxonomy (NCBI): domain Eukaryota; kingdom Metazoa; phylum Chordata; class Amphibia; order Anura; family Pelobatidae; genus Pelobates; species Pelobates fuscus. Next base: position 13,704,896 of record NC_086325.1, read on the forward strand.
TGATATAGGGCTGGATTCTATATATAATGATATAGGGCTGGATTATATATATATATATATATATATATATATATAATTATATAGGGCTGTATTCTATATAATGATCTAGGGCTGTATTCTATATAGTGATATAGGGCTGGATTCTATATATTGATATAGGGCTGTATTCTATATAGTGATATAGGGCTGGATTTTCTATAATGATATAGGGCTGTATTCTATATAATGATATAGGGCTGGATTCTATATATTATGATATAGGGCTGGATTCTATATAATGATATAGGGCTGGATTCTATATAATGATATAGGGCTGGATTCTATATAATGATATTGGGCTGGATTCTATATAATGATATAGGACTGTATTCTATATATAATGATATAAGGCTGTATTCTATATATAATGATCTAAGGCTGGATTCTATATAATGATATAGGGCTGGATTCTATATAATGATATAAGGCTGGATTCTATATAATGATATAAGGCTGGATTCTATATAATGATATAAGGCTGGATTCTATATAATGATATAGGGCTGGGTACTATATAATGATATAGGGCTGGATACTATATAATGATATAGGGCTGGATACTATATAATGATATAGGGCTGGATACTATATAATGATATAGCGCTGGATACTATATAATGATATAGGGCTGGATTCTATATAATGATATAAGGCTGTATTCTATATAATGATATAGAGCTGGATTCTATATAATGATATAGGGCTGGATTCTATATAATGATATAGGGCTGGCTTATATATAATGATATAGGGCTGGATTATATATAATGATATAAGAGTGGATTCTATATAATTATATAAGGCTGGATTCTATATAATGATATAGGGCTGGATACTATAAAATGATATAAGGCTGGATTCTATATATAATGATATAGGGCTGGATACTATATAATGATATAGGGCTGGATACTATATAATGATATAGGGCTGGATACTATATAATGATATAGGGCTGGGTACTATATAATGATATAGCGCTGGATACTATATAATGATATAGGGCTGGATTCTATATAATAATATAGTGCTGGATTCTAAATAATTATATAGGGCTGGATTCTATATAATGATATAAGGCTGGATTCTATATAATGATATAGGGCTGGACACTATATAATGATATAAGGCTGTATTCTATATATAATGATATAGGGCTGGATTCTATATAATGATATAGGACTTTATTCTATATAATGATATAAGGCTGTATTCTCTATTTAATCATATAGGGCTGGATTCTATATAATGATATAGGGCTGTATTCTATATATAATGATTTAGGGCTGGATTCTATATATAATAATATAATGCTGGATTATATATAATGATATAAGGCTGGATTCTATATAATGATATAGGGCTGGACACTATATAATGATATAAGGCTGTATTCTATATATAATGATATAGGGCTGGATTCTATATAATGATATAAGGCTGGATTCTATATAATGATATAGTGTTGGATTCTATATAATGATATAGGGCTGTATTCTATATAATGATATAGGGCTGGATTCTATATAATGATATAGGGCTGGATTCTATATAATGATATAGGGCTGGATACTATATAATGATATAGGGGGTGATTCTCTATAATGATATAGGGCTGGATTCTATATATAATGATATAGGGCTGGATTCTATATAATGATATAGGGCTGGATTATATATATATATATATAATGATATAAGGCTGGATTATATATAATGATATAGGGCTGGATTCTAAATAATGATATAGGGCTGTATTCTATATAATGATATAGGGCTGGATACTATATAATGATATAGGGCTGGATTCTCTAATTATATAGGGCTGTATTCTATATATAATGATATAAGGCTGGTTTCTATATAATGATATAGGGCTGGATACTATATAATGATACAAGGCTGGATTCTATATAATGATATAGGGCTGGATACTATATTATGATATAGCGCTGTATTCTATATAATGATATAAGGCTGTATTCTATATAATGATATAGGGCTTGATTCAATATAATGATATAGGGCTGGATTCTATATAATGATATAGGGCTGGCTTATATATAATGATATAGGGCTGGATTATATATAATGATATAAGGGTGGATTCTATATAATTATATAAGGCTGGATTCTATATAATGATATAGGGCTGGATACTATATAATGACATAAGGCTGGATTCTATATAATGATATAGGGCTGGATACTCTATAATGATATAGGGCTGGATACTATATAATGATATAGGGCTGGATACTATATAATGATATAGCGCTGGATACTCTATAATGATATAGGGCTGGATTCTATATAATGATATAGTGCTGGATTCTATATAATTATATAGGGCTGGATGCTATATAATGATATAGGGCTGGACACTATATAATGATATAAGGCTGTATTCTATATATAATGATATAGGGCTGGATTCTATATAATGATATCGGACTTTATTCTATATAATGATATAAGGCTGTATTCTCTAAATATTCATATAGGGCTGTATTCTATATAATGATATAGGGCTGTATTCTATATATAATGATTTAGGGCTGGATTCTATATATAATAATATAATGCTGGATTATATATAATGATATAAGGCTGGATTCTATATATTAGGATATAGGGCTGTATTCTATATAATGATATAGGGCTGGATTCTATATAATGATATAGGGCTGAATCCTATATAATGATATAGGGCTGGATTCTCTATAATGATATAGGGCTGGATTCTATATAATGATATAGGGCTGGATTCTATATATAATGATATAGGGCTGGATTCTATATAATGATATAGGGCTGGATTCTATATAATGATATAGGGCTGGATTCTATATAATGATATAGGGCTGGATTCTATATAATGATATAGGGCTGTATTCTATATATTGATATAGTGCTGGATACTATATAATGATATAAGGCTGGATTCTATTAATGATATAAGGCTGGATTATATATAATGATATATGGCTGGATTCTATATAACAATATAGGGCTGGATTCTATATATAATGATATAGGACTGGATACGATCTAATGATATAGGGCTGGATACTATCTAATGATATAGGGCTGGATTCTATATATAACGATATATTGCGGGATTCTATATAATGATATAGGACTGTATTCTATATATAATGATACAGGGCTGGATTATATATAACGATATAGGGCTGTATTCTATATATAATGATATAAGGCTGGATTCTATATAACGATATAGGGCTGGATTCTATATAATGATATAAGGCTGGATTCTATACAATGATATAGGGCTGGATTCTATATAATGATATAGGGCTGTATTCTATATATAATGATATAAGGCTGGATTCTATATAACGATATAGGGCTGGATTCTATATAATGATATAGGGCTGGATTCTATATAAGGATATAGGGCTGGATTCTATATAATGATATAGGGCTGGATTCTATATAACAATATAGGGCTGGATTCTATATATAATTATATAGGGCTGGATACTATCTAATGATATAGGGCTGGATACTATCTAATGATATAGGGCTGGATTCTATATATAACGATATATTGCGGGATTCTATATAATGATATAGGACTGTATTCTATATATAATGATATAAGGCTGGATTCTATATAACGATATTGTGGCGAAACCAACTTCGCCACTGTGAACTGGAGAAGCCTGGTTGCCCGCCTGCTGCCTTTGGACTATGGACCAGACTTTATGGGAATGTGATACCCCAGATAGCTATACCATGGAGCCTATTCATATAATGAAAGACTATGGGAAAGACTTTAGCTCCATGGCAATTGTACTGTGTGAATAGGATCTGCGCGCTATTCGGTAGTTTTGTGCGCTCAGATCCCAGCTATCTGGGGATATGAAATGTCTGTGTGTTATGGATAAAAAGTAACTTTCTGTATTTTAAAGTGTTTTATGTCTTTCTGTAACCATGTGGTTAATGGAGTATGCTTCTAGCCCTGGATAATTGGATTACTTCCCTCTTTGTCTCCAGGATAGAGGCCTATGTAAAACCTTTCTAAACTGGTTTGCCATGCGGCTAGGAAGGGACAAAAGATACTCTTAGTAACTTTTGAACCCCTGGTCGGATTCATGACATTTTTTTAATATGTTGTTCCCCTGAATGGATTGATTGTGGATATGTATTTTTATGTGAATGTGATGTATGGTTTTAGAGTTAGGAAAGTTGTGTAAAAGTATATTTTAAACTGTATGAATAATGGGATAATGTGTCACACTAAGGGGAGGGGATGTGTGGGATGTAACATCTATGTCATTGGTTCTTTTATGCCTCCCCCTGGGTGTGGCCTGTATGTGTGAGTTAGAAATAAAAGCCAGGCTGGATGAGTCAGTCCAGAGTTCCTGTTTAACCCTCAAAATGAAGTGTCGTCTCGTTCTTGGGGGGAATTGGATTGTAAGCTGACTGCCAGGAGTGTAAGCGGATTGTATGCTTTTCTTGTTCAGCTGTTCCAGTTCGGAGTGTTATCTTGTATCCAGTTCGGGAGTTTGGTGTTCTGCAGTAGCTGTGCCTGTCTCTCAAAAGGGGATTATCGCCTAAACTGGGTTTTATCCTCTTGTAAGTGAAACGGTTCGTTACAGATATAGGGCTGTATTCTATATATAATGATATAAGGCTGGATTCTATATAACGATATAGGGCTGGATTCTATATAACGATATAGGGCTGTATTCTATATATAATGATATAAGGCTGGATTCTATATAACGATATAGGGCTGGATTCTATATATTGAAATAGGGCTGTATTCTATATAAGGATATAGGGCTGGATTCTAAATAACAATATAGGGCTGGATTCTATATATAATGATATAGGGCTGGATACTATCTAATGATATAGGGCTGGATACTATCTAATGATATAGGGCTGGATTCTATATATAGCGATATATTGCGGGATTCTATATAATGATATAGGACTGTATTCTATATATAATGATACAGGGCTGGATTATATATAACGATATAGGGCTGTATTCTATATATAAAATGATATAAGGCTGGATTCTATATAACGATATAGGGCTGGATTCTATATAATGATATAGGGCTGGATTCTATATAATGATATAGGGCTGGAATCTATATATAATGATATAAGGCTGGATTCTATATAATGATATAGGGCTGGATTCTAAATAACAATATAGGGCTGGATTCTATATAATTATATAGGGCTGGATTCTATATAATGATATAAGGCTGTATTCTATATATAATGATATAGGGCTGGATTCTATATAATTATATAGGGCTGGATTCTATATAATTATATAGGGCTGGATTCTATATAATTATATAGGGCTGGATTCTATATAATTATATAGGTCTGGATTCTATATATAATGATATAGGGCTGGATTCTATATAATGATATAGGGCTGGATTCTATATAATGATATAGGGCTGGATTCTATATAATGCTATAAGGCTGGATTCTATATAATGATATAAGGCTGGATTCTTAATAATGATATAGGGCTGTATTTTATATAATGATATAGGGCTGGATTCTATATAATGATATAGGGCTGGATTCTATATAATGATATAGGGCTGGATTCTATATAATTATATAGGGCTGGATTCTATATAATTATATAGGGCTGGATTTTATATAATGATATAGGGCTGGATACTATATAATTATATAGGGCTGTATTCTATATAATGATATAGGGCTGGATTATATATAATGATATAGGGCTGTATTGTATATATTGATATAGGGCTGGATACTATATAATGATATAAGGCTGGATTCTATATAATGATATAGGGCTGGATTCTATATAATGATATAAGGCTGGATTCTATATAATGATATAGGGCTGGATTCTATATAATGATATAAGGCTGGATTCTCTATAATTATATAGGGCTGGATTCTATATAATGATATAGGGCTGGATTATATTTAATGATATAGGGCTGGATTATATATAATGATATAGGGCTGGATTCTATATAATGCTATAGGGCTGGATACTATATAATGATATAGGGCTGGATTACTTATAATGATATAAGGTTGGATTCTATATAATGATATAGGGCTTGATTATATATAATGATATAGGGCTGGATTATATATAATGATATAGGACTGTATGTTATATATTGATATAGGGCTGGGTACTCTATAATGATATAGGGCTGGATACTATATAATAATATAGGGCTGTATTCTATATAATGATATAGGGCTGGATTATATATAATGATATAGGGCTGTATTTTATATATTGATATAGGGCTGGATACTATATAATGATATAAGGCTGGATTCTATATAATGATATAGGGCTGGATTCTATATAATGATATAAGGCTGGATTCTATATAATCATATAGGGCTGGATTCTATATAATGATATAGGGCTGGGTACTATATAATGATATAGGGCTGGATACTATATAATGATATAGGGCTGGATACTATATATAATGATATAGGGCTGGATTATATATAATGATATAGGGCTGGATTATATATAATGATATAGGGCTGGATTCTATATAATGATATAAGGCTGGATTCTATATAATGATATAGTGTTGGATTCTATATAATGATATAGGGCTGGATTCTATATAATGATATAGGGATGGATTCTATATAATGATATAGGGATGGATTCTATATAATGATATAGGGCTGTATTCTATATATTGATATAGTGCTGGATACTATATAATGATATAAGGCTGGATTCTATATAATGATATAAGGCTGGATTCTATATAATGATATAAGGCTGGATTATATATAATGATATATGGCTGGATTCTATATAACAATATAGGGCTGGATTCTATATATAATGATATAGGGCTGGATACTATCTAATGATATAGTGCTGGATACTATCTAATGATATAGGGCTGGATTCTATATATAACGATATAGGGCTGTATTCTATATAACGATATAGGGCTGTATTCTATATATAATGATATAAGGCTGGATTCTATATAACGATATAGGGCTGGATTCTATATAATGATATAGGGCTTGATTCTATATAAGGATATAGGGCTGGATTCTATATATAATGATATAAGGCTGGATACTATATAACGATATAGGGCTGGATTCTAAATAACAATATAGGGCTGGATTCTATATAATGATATAGGGCTGGATTCTATATAATGATATAGGGCTGGATTCTATATATAATGATATAGCGCTGGATTCTATATAATGATATAGGGCTGGATTCTATATAATGATATACGGCTGGATTCTATATAATGATATAGGGCTGGATTCTATATAATGATATAGGGCTGGGTACTATATAATGATATAGGGCTGGATACTATATAATTATATAGGGCTGGATTATATATATAATGATATAGGGCTGGATTCTATATAATGATATAAGGCTGGATTCTATATAATGATATAGTGTTGGATTCTATATAATAATATAGGGCTGTATTCTATATAATGATATAGGGATGGATTCTATATAATGATATAGGGCTGTATTCTATATTGATATAGTGCTGGATACTATATTATGATATAAGGCTGGATTCTATATAATGATATAAGGCTGGATTATATATAATGATATATGGCTGGATTCTATATAACAATATAGGGCTGGATTCTATATATAATGATATAGGGCTGGATACTATCTAATGATATAGGGCTGGATACTATCTAATGATATAGGGCTGGATACTATCTAATGATATAGGGCTGGATTCTATATATAACGATATAGGGCTGGATTATATATAACGATATAGGGCTGTATTCTATATATAATGATATAGGGTTGGATTCTATATAAGGATATAGGGCTGGATTCTATATAATGATATAGGGTTGGATTCTATATAAGGATATAGGGCTGGATTCTATATATAATGATATAGGGCTGGATTCTATATATAATGATATAGCGCTGGATTCTATATAATGATATAGGGCTGGATTCTATTTAACGATATAGGGCTGGATTCTAAATAACAATATAGGGCTGGATTCTATATAATGATATAGGGCTGGATTCTATATATAATGATATAGCGCTGGATTCTATATAATGATATAGGGCTGGATTCTATATATAATGATATAAGGCTGGATTCTATATAACGATATAGGGCTGGATTCTAAATAACAATATAGGGCTGGATTCTATATAATGATATAGGGCTGTATTCTATATATAATGATATAAGGCTGGATTCTATATAATGATATAGGGCTGGATTCTATATAATGATATAGGGCTGGATTTTATATAATGATATAGGGCTGTATTCTATATATAATGATATAAGGCTGGATTCTATATAAGGATATAGGGCTGGATTCTATATAACAATATAGGGCTGGATTCTATATAATGATATAGGGCTGGATTCTATATAATGATATGGGGCTGGATTCTATATAATTATATAGGGCTGGATTCTATATAACGATATAGGGCTGGATTCTATATAATCATATAGGGCTGGATTGTATATAATGATATAGGGCTGGATACTATATATAATGATATAGGGCTGGATTCTATATAATTATATAGTGCTGGATACTATATAATTATATAGGGCTGGATACTATATAATGATATAAGGCTGCATTCTATATATAATGATATAGGGCTGGATTCTATATAATGATATAGGGCTGGATTCTATATAATGATATAGGGCTGGATTCTATATAATGATATAGGGCTGGATTCTATATAAGGATATAGGGCTGGATTCTATATATAATGATATAGGGCTGTATTCTATATAATGATATAGGGCTGGATTCTATATAATGATATAAGGCTGGATTCTATATAACGATATAGGGCTGGATTCTATATAATGATATAGGGCTGGATTCTATATATAATGATATACGACTGGATTCTATATAAGGATATAGGGCTGGATTCTATATAAGGATATAGGGCTGGATTCTATATAAGGATATAGGGCTGGATTCTATATAACGATATAGGGCTGGATTCTATATAACGATATAGGGCTGGATTCTATATAATGATATAGGTCTGGATTCTATATAATGATATAGGGCTGGATTCTATAAAATGATATAGGGCTGGATTCTATATAATGATATAGGGCTGGATTCTATATATCATGATATAAGGCTGGATTCTATATAATGATATAGGGACGGATTCTATATAATGATATAAGGCTGGATTCTATATAATGATATAGGGCTGTATTCTATATAATGATATAAGGCTGGATTCTATATAACGATATAGGGCTGGATTCTATATAACGATATAGGGCTGGATTCTATATAATGATATAGGCTGTATTCTATATAATGATATAGGGCTGGATTCTATATAAGGATATAGGGCTGTATTCTATATATAATGATATAAGGCTGGATTCTATATAATGATATAGGGCTGGATTCTATATATAATGATACAGGGCTGGATTATATATAACGATATAGGGCTGTATTCTATATATAATTATATAAGGCTGGATTATATATAACGATATAGGGCTGGATTCTATATAATGATATAGGGCTGTATTCTATATAATGATATAGGGCTGGATTCTATATATAATGATATAGGGCTGGATTCTATATAATGATATAAGGCTGGATTCTATATAATGATATAGGGCTGGATTCTATATAATGATATAGGGCTGGATTCTATATATAATGATACAGGGCTGGATTATATATAACGATATAGGGCTGTATTCTATATATAATGATATAAGGCTGGATTCTATATAACGATATAGGGCTGGATTCTATATAATGATACAGGGCTGGATTATATGTAACGATATAGGGCTGTATTCTATATATAATGATATATGGCTGGATTCTATATATAATGATATAGGGCTGTATTCTATATATAATGATATAGGCGCTGGATTCTATATAACGATATAGGGCTGGACACTATATAATGATATAGGGCTGGATTCTATATAATGATATAGGGCTGGATTCTATATATAATGATACAGGGCTGGATTATATATAACGATATAGGGCAGGATTCTATATATAATGATATAGGGCTGGATTCTATATAACGATATAGGGCTGGATTCTATATAATGATATAATGCTGGATTCTATATACTGATATAGGGCTGGATTCTAAATAACAATATAGGGCTGGATTCTATATAATGATATAAGGCTGTATTCTATATAATGATATAGGGCTGTATTCTATATAATGATATAGGGCTGGATTATATATGATATAGGACTGTATGTTATATATTGATATAGGGCTGGATACTATATAATGATATAGGGCTGGATTATATATACTGATATAGGGCTGGATTCTAAATAACAATATAGGGCTGGATTCTATATAATGATATAGGGCTGGATTCTATATACTGATATAGGGCTGGATTCTATATAATGATATAGGGTTGGATACTATATATAATGATATAGGGCTGGATTCTATATAATTATATAGGGCTGGATTCTATATAATTATATAGGTCTGGATTCTATATAATGATATAGGGCTTGATTATATATAATGATATAGGGCTGGATTATATATAATGATATAGGGCTGGATTCTATATAATGATATACGGCTGGATTCTGTATACTGATACATTTTGCAGTCAATTAAACGTTTGAGAAAATAAAATAATAAAATAAGGACATTCCCACCAGGAAGGAAAAAAGTTACATTTTGTTCATATTTCTTTTGCTTGTTGTACACCCTTAATGGATCATACCATACACCGCTGGATCATACCATACAAAAAGCAATATATTAAAAATCACAACTGTAACGGAATGCAGTAGTATAGTCCACGATCTCCGTTGGTATCATAGGTAATCCACAGTCAGAGTTAGAAAGCACGGCAATATCCCCAATCCTCCCAATAACCGGACGAAACACAGTTTGGGAGTCAACTAACTTGCTTTATTCACAGACTTCCATATTTATGCAGTTCCCCTTGCAAGGGGTTTCCTTACAGATGTTACAGGGGATTTCTCCCATCAGGCAGTACGATTATCCCAACAAGCATTGCTGCACGAGAGGGATCCTCCCACTAAAATGGACGATTAAGTAGATTATCCCCTCGTGCAGCAAAACTGGCAATTCACATAGAAATCCATATTTTGCATAATATTACTCGCTTTCATACGAACGACCGTTCGGTAGATAGCTGGGGTCTGCGGGCACATTTAGTGAGAATACCGCTCAGATCCCAGCTAAACTAACCGAACGCCGCACAAAATACACTTAACGATCGAGTTCGGTTTGAAACTACCGAACATCGATGGGGAACAGAATGTGGTGAACGCGGAACTCCCGAACGCTCTGGAAGTCCAGCGGTGTTCGGATCATTGAGTAGCCGTTTTCAGTTCCAGGCTCTCGACGACCGAACACCGCTGCAGAGACAAAGGATCCAAGATGGCCGACCGCCGCATGGTCGGTAGCCGAACGACAGCCACCTAGGAGAGCCTTTAATTACCGATTGCAACATTGTTGCAATTGGTTAATTAGTGCCACACGACTCTGAGTGTGTGGTCTACCTGGGGAGCCCGTATTCGTTTGGCGAACGGCCCGGATAGCCGCGTTTCGTCAAACGAAAGGTGTAGCGGATTGGTACCGGGCTGTCCCACGACATGTATGAGAATAAGTGTATTTGGTCATATGGCTGGTTTAATGTGTATGTACATGTATAGAAAGCATGGTATCCGGGTATAATGACAGTTAAATGTATGTAAAGAATTGTATTCCTCTAGTTGTTCGGTAGAATCATTCAAATAAAACAAGGGAATGAAACTACCGAACAACCAGACCACCCAGGAATGAGTGTGCCTCCAATTACCGTTTGCAACAATGTTGCAAACAGGTAATTGGCAATCAGTGCAGTGTGGTCTTTGTCCTCTGGGTGGCCGCCATTCGGGAAACAAACACGTGGCGGCGGCCATCTTAAACTACCGAACAGCGGTGTTTTGCCGTCGAGTGTCTGGAACTAAAATCGGACACTTGACTAGGCAAACACCGCTGAGACCTCCATACTTCCAGAAATTCGTATGGAAACTACCGAATGACCCGCCGTTCGGTAGAAAGAGCCCCATAAACAAGGGAATTCATTCAAACCCTCTCCAGGCTCTATAACACAGGCAATTCGCCTGTTTTCATTCCCTTGTTTGTGACCGACCGCAGGGCCAAAATGCATGGAACTGTTTTCGGATACTTTACCCATGCGGTCGGTCAAATCTTTGGAACCCCATATCTCACGAACCATTCATCCGAATGGGCTAATTTTTAAGTATGTTGGTCCCCCAGAATAGAGCTATCTGGGGATGTTGGATTTGTGGATGTACCCCAAGTATTTAGGGTACATCCAAAACTCGGGGAAAACTGTGTACACAATAAGGGGATTATGATGCTAGAGGAGGGGAGGAGATCTGGGGGAGGTTACTACTTAGAGATTGGATAATGTCTTAAGTGTTAGAACCTCCTCCCTTGCATGGGAGAGGGCTTTATAAGGAACTGTGGAATAAAGCTTGTCAGTCTACTCCTGAAACTGTGTGTCGTCCAGTTATTGGGATTGCGATGGGGATACTGCTGTATTACTTTACCTGCTGGAAACCTTGCCTATGGACTTAACATCACCTTGTTCCTGAGCCTCACTGGAATCTCTAGTGGAGAATAGCTGTGCAAGATCGGCTCTCCGCTACATTGGTTGGCAGCGCTGGGATCCAAACTCACAGAGGAACAAGCGTAAATGGAGTACGGATGGAGATTGATTTTTCTACGCTAAAACGCTCCACGCTAAAGGACCTCCTAGAGGCAAGGGGTATACAAGCCAGCAATAAGAAGAAAGCAGTACTTGTTACAGAACTCATGGCAGAGTACAGAATGGAGGGCGATTCAGTTCCGGCACAGAGGGAGCCGGGAGGAACACCACAAGGATCGGAATTCCAGAGGCAGGTTCAGTTCAGGCTATCCTTTTATGGGGAAAACCCCCCAACAGAAATTGTTACCAGGACAATGGCCGAGGTACAAGAATTCATCCTAAGGACACAGGCACCAGAACAAAGCTCTGCAATTAATGTGCCACAGGAAGGTAAGCCTAAAATACCATACCAGGCTTTTAAAACATATGTGGAGGCAGAGGAAGATATAGACGCTTTCCTGCAAGACTTTGAAAGACTGTGTGCACTGCATAAAATTAACGCAGAGGACTGGGTACCTATTTTGGCCGGAAGGTTAACCGGGAGGGCAGCAGAGGCATATCGGACTGTACCTAATGACGAAATAAGGAATTACAGTAAAGTGAAAGAAATTATACTCGCCAGGTATGCTATAACACCCGAGGCATACCGGCGGAGGTTCCGGGATCTAAAGAAAACAGAGAAGGACTCGCACGCAGAGTGGGCATGCCGATTACAGGGGGCAGCGCTCGGGTGGGTGCAAGCTAGCAAGGCACGTTCTATGGAGGATGTAATACAAATGTTGCTGATGGAGCAGTTCTATGAGGGAGTAACCAATGAGGTCCAGGAATGGGTAAGGGACAGAAACCCTACTTCCCTTACCGAGGCGGCTAGGAAAGCGGATGACTACCTGGATGCACGCAGGTCACAAAAACCTGCAGCTCCAAAAGCAACCTTTAAAACATTCGGGGGAAACAACTACACCCCAGCTCCACCGAGACCGCTACCACCACCTCCACCACCCGCTGCACAGCCCCGGTTCCGACAACCCACCGCTGGCCCCTGTCATCACTGCCAGAAGTGGGGACATTATAAAAGGGAATGCCCACAGCTACGGGACCGTTCCACCTGGATTCGTCCAGGCCCACCTCCACCCAGGGCGGCCGCAGCCCACCACTACCAGGACCTAGTCACCACCCCATATGGTTCCGCAGTCCCCATTACTACTGTGGAACAATGGGAGGTACTGCACGAGGCAGATCCGGTCCAGGCCAATGTGGATAATCTACGGCACCATCGACAGACGGTATATCTGAATGGTACAGCAGTCCGGGGATTACGAGATTCGGGAGCCACCATCACTTTGGTACAGAGCCACCTGATTTCAGATCAGGCAAAACTGAACAAAACTGTTGCCGTCCGGGTAGCTGGGGGAGCAGTGTACCGGCTACCTACAGCAAGGGTACATTTACATTGGGGAGCGGGGGCAGGGGAAGTGGAGGTGGGGTTGATGCCACATTTACCGGCGGAGGTTTTATTGGGGAACGATCTGGGGAGGCTCACTTCTGCTTTTGAGCCCCAGTCACCCACCACAGGAGAGGTCAACCCTGTAGTCACCCGACAACAGGCCCGCACCCAGGACCACAACACACTGCCGGAGGTCCAGGTAAGCAACCCTACCCCCCCTCTAGAATGTGTCCCCTGGGCTCCACCTAATGAATTTGTAGCTGAAGTCGCAACAGACCCCACGCTTCAGGTGTATAGGGACAAGGTTGGCACGGGTTCCCCCGGGGCGGAGGGAGAGAAGTTTATCTGGGATAAACAACTTTTATACAGGGAAACAACCAAACAGATTACGGGGTTAGACCCGATAGCGAGGAGACAATTAGTGGTACCACAGCGGTACCGGGCTGAATTACTCCGGATAGCGCATGATATTCCGCTATCCGGACATCTAGGGGTTAGTCGCACCAGGTACAGACTAACCCAGAGTTTCTTCTGGCCAGGGATTAGCCAGGAAGTACGCAGATATTGCACGACTTGCGATACCTGCCAGAGAGTGGGAAAAAGGGGGGATCGCAGGAAGGCTAAACTTCACCCCTTACCCATAATAGAGGAACCTTTTAGCCGAATAGCGGTGGATCTGATAGGCCCCCTCAATAAAGTTAGCCCGTCAGGAAAACGGTATATTTTAACGGTCGTAGATTATGCCACCAGGTATCCAGAAGCAGTGGCTCTGACCAACATCCACGCTGAGACGGTCGCGGATGCCCTCATGCGGATATTCTCCCGGATGGGATTACCCAGGGAGATTATCTCGGATCAGGGTACCCAGTTTACCGCAGAATTCACCCAACACCTCTGGAGGATCTGTGGCATTAAGCCTATTATCAGCGCCCCTTACCACCCCCAGACGAACGGGCTCTGCGAACGATTCAATGGTACCTTGAAGCAGATGCTCCGAACCTTCGCAGAGACCCACAAGGACTGGGAACGATTCCTGCCGCACCTCCTATTTGCATACCGGGAGGTGCCGCAGGAATCCACAGGGTTCTCCCCGTTTGAATTATTGTTTGGAAGGAGGGTCCGAGGCCCATTGGATCTTATTAGAGAGCATTGGGAGGGAGACCGGAGCACAGATGGCACTCCCATCCTACCATATGTGTTGGCCTTTCGGGACCGCCTAGAAGCGTTGACCAAGACGGTACGGGAAAACCTTCAGGAGGCCCAGACCCGCCAGCGTACATGGTATGATCGGGGAGCCAGGGACCGTAGCTTTCAGGTCGGGCAGAAGGTACTAATTTTAAAACCTGTCCGACATGATAAGTTACAGGCCGCCTGGCAGGGCCCATATAAGGTGGTGGAGCAAAGATGCGATACCACCTATATTATCGGCCCCTGCACAGGGACTGGGGGGCGACGCATGCTCCATGTGAACATGCTGAAGCCCTACCACGAGCGTACTGAGGAGGTAACCGCCATCTGTGCCCCTAACACGGAAGAGTTTGACAGCTTACCCCTCCCCGATTTGCTGGGGGATGGGCAGCTGTCCGGAGATTTAGGGGAGGTTACGCTGGGAGATCGGCTGAGCCCACAGGAGCGGATCGAGGTACAGCAACTATTGGAAGAGAAACGCGACACGTTCTCTAATGTACCTGGATACACGCCTCTGGCAACTCACCGGGTCGAGACCCCAGGGCAACTACCCATGCGCCAGACGCCATACCGCATTCCAGAAGCGGTACGGGCAAACATGCGTAAGGAGATCGACGAAATGCTCCAACTGGGGGTGATTGAACCCTCAGACAGTCCTTGGGCATCTCCTGTAGTCCTCGTACCAAAGCGAGACGGTACGACCCGCTTCTGCGTGGACTATAGGAGATTGAACGAGAAGACTGTATCTGACGCCTATCCGATGCCCCGGATAGACGAGTTACTGGACAGAATGGCCAGGGGCCAATACCTCACCACTATTGACTTGTGTAAAGGGTATTGGCAAATCCCCCTGGCCCCAGACGCCATCCCGAAGTCGGCCTTTGTCACCCCATTTGGCTTGTACCAGTTTAAGGTCATGCCATTTGGGATGAAAAACGCCCCAGCCACCTTCCAAAGGATGGTGGATCGACTCCTAGATGGATTCCAGGACTATACATGTGCCTACCTGGACGATATTGCTATTTTTAGCAATACGTGGCAGGAACACTTAGCTCACATCGGAGCTGTACTAGATAGGATAAGGGAAGCAGGTCTGACCTTGAAGCCGGCCAAGTGTAGTATCGGCATGGCTGAGGTACAATACCTGGGACATAGAGTAGGGTGCGGTAAACAAAAACCCGAACCCGCCAAAGTAGAGGCTGTAGCCCAGTGGCCCACCCCTAGGACTAAGACCCAGGTTTTAGCGTTTCTAGGGACAGCAGGGTATTACCGGAAGTTTGTTCCCAATTATAGCGCCCTGGCCAAACCCCTCACTGACCTGACCCGTAAGAACCTTCCCCGCCAAGTAAACTGGACCCCGGAGTGTGAGCAGGCATTCCAACAATTGAAAAATGCACTGATAAATGCCCCTGTCTTGGCAGCTCCCAATCCAACTAAACGTTTTCTTGTTCACACAGACGCTTCTATGTTTGGATTGGGGGCAGTACTGAGTCAAGTCGGGGCCGATGGCGGGGAACATCCAGTGGCTTACATCAGTCGCAAACTGTTACCTCGAGAAGTAAGCTACGCCGCCATCGAAAAGGAATGCCTGGCTGTGGTGTGGGCCCTAAAGAAGCTACAACCCTATTTATATGGACAGCCCTTTTCCTTGCTCACGGATCACAACCCGTTAGTCTGGCTGAACCGGGTGGCTGGAGACAACGCCAGGCTGCTGCGCTGGAGTTTGGCGCTACAGCCTTTTGACTTTAATATCCAGTACCGGCCGGGTAAGCAGAATGGAAATGCTGACGGGTTGTCAAGACAAACTGACTTAGAGAAATGATCCGTGAGCCCCCGGACATCCCCAAGCCGATCCGTGTTGGATCAGACTGTGTATGCCGGCTTGTGGGCAAGGGGGAGCAGTGTAGCGGATTGGTACCGGGCTGTCCCACGACATGTATGAGAATAAGTGTATTTGGTCATATGGCTGGTTTAATGTGTATGTACATGTATAGAAAGCATGGTATCCGGGTATAATGACAGTTAAATGTATGTAAAGAATTGTATTCCTCTAGTTGTTCGGTAGAATCATTCAAATAAAACAAGGGAATGAAACTACCGAACAACCAGACCACCCAGGAATGAGTGTGCCTCCAATTACCGTTTGCAACAATGTTGCAAACAGGTAATTGGCAATCAGTGCAGTGTGGTCTTTGTCCTCTGGGTGGCCGCCATTCGGGAAACAAACACGTGGCGGCGGCCATCTTAAACTACCGAACAGCGGTGTTTTGCCGTCGAGTGTCTGGAACTAAAATCGGACACTTGACTAGGCAAACACCGCTGAGACCTCCATACTTCCAGAAATTCGTATGGAAACTACCGAATGACCCGCCGTTCGGTAGAAAGAGCCCCATAAACAAGGGAATTCATTCAAACCCTCTCCAGGCTCTATAACACAGGCAATTCGCCTGTTTTCATTCCCTTGTTTGTGACCGACCGCAGGGCCAAAATGCATGGAACTGTTTTCGGATACTTTACCCATGCGGTCGGTCAAATCTTTGGAACCCCATATCTCACGAACCATTCATCCGAATGGGCTAATTTTTAAGTATGTTGGTCCCCCAGAATAGAGCTATCTGGGGATGTTGGATTTGTGGATGTACCCCAAGTATTTAGGGTACATCCAAAACTCGGGGAAAACTGTGTACACAATAAGGGGATTATGATGCTAGAGGAGGGGAGGAGATCTGGGGGAGGTTACTACTTAGAGATTGGATAATGTCTTAAGTGTTAGAACCTCCTCCCTTGCATGGGAGAGGGCTTTATAAGGAACTGTGGAATAAAGCTTGTCAGTCTACTCCTGAAACTGTGTGTCGTCCAGTTATTGGGATTGCGATGGGGATACTGCTGTATTACTTTACCTGCTGGAAACCTTGCCTATGGACTTAACATCACCTTGTTCCTGAGCCTCACTGGAATCTCTAGTGGAGAATAGCTGTGCAAGATCGGCTCTCCGCTACAAAAGGTTTGCATGCTGGTAGCTTACGGCTGCCAGCATGCGAACGGCCATAATATACTACATACACAATCAAGATACACAGTAACACATTCAGCCTACAGACAACCTTTATTTAATATAGTCCAGAAGTGGCCAGGTTTGCCACAATGCTCCCCCAGAACCAAGCCGGCATACACAGTCTGATCCCAACGGATCGGCTTGGGGATGTCCGGGAGAGTACTCACAGATCACTTTTCAAGTTCAGTTTGTCTGGATAACCCGTCGGCGTTACCGTTTTGTTTTCCTGGGCGGTAATGGATGGTGAAGCCGAAGGGCTGCAGCGCCAAACTCCAGCGCAGCAGCCTGGCATTGTCCCCAGCCACACGGTTCAGCCACACCAACGGGTTGTGATCTGTGAGTACGGAAAAAGGTTGTCCATACAAATACAGCTGTAGCTTTTTAAGGGTCCACACCACGGCCAGGCATTCTTTCTCAATGGCGGCGTAGCTCACTTCACGGGGCAACAACTTTCGGCTCAAGTAAGCTACGGGATGCTCTCCGCCATCTGCTCCCACTTGGCTCAGCACTGCCCCCAATCCAAACATGGAAGCGTCTGTGTGGACAAGAAATCTTTTAGTTGGATCAGGAGCAGTTAGTACAGGAGCATTAGTCAGAGCAGTCTTGAGTTGTTGGAATGCCTGCTCACACTCTGGGGCCCAGACAACCTGTCGGGGAAGGTTCTTTCTGGTCAGGTCCGTCAGGGGTTTGGCCAGGGCGCTGTAGTCGGGTACAAATTTCCTATAATACCCTGCAGTCCCTAGGAAAGCTAGCACCTGAGTTTTGGTCCTTGGGGTAGGCCACTTTGCCACTGCCTCAATTTTGGCTGGCTCGGGTCTCTGCTGCCCACACCCCACTCAGTGCCCCAGATACTGCACTTCAGCCATCCCTATGTGGCACTTATTGGGCTTTAAGGTTAACCCTGCCTCCCCAATACGGTCTAAAATAGCCCCTATATGGCGTAGGTGTTCTTCCCAAGTCTGGCTAAATATGGCTATGTCATCTAAGTAGGCACAGGCATAGTCCTGAAAGCCGTCCAGTAACCGATCTACCATCCGCTGAAAGGTAGCCGGAGCGTTTTTCATTCCGAAGGGCATGACCTTGAACTGATACAGGCCAAACGGAGTGACAAACGCCGACTTGGGGATGGCGTCATCGGCTAGGGGAATTTGCCAGTATCCCTTACACAAATCAATGGTAGTGAGATACTGGCCCCGTGCCATCTTATCTAACAGCTCGTCTATCCGGGGCATCGGGTAGGCATCAGACACCGTTTTGTCGTTTAGCCTCCGGTAGTCGACACAGAACTGGGTCGTGCCGTCCTTCTTAGGTACCAGGACTACCGGCGATGCCCAGGGGCTATCTGAGGGTTCGATAACCCCTAGCTGTAACATCTCGTCTAATTCTGCCTTCATATGGGTCCGGACGGACTCAGGGACCCGATATGGAGCCTGTCGCATAGGTAGCTGTCCCGGGGTTTCAACTCGGTGGGTGGCCAGCGGAGTGTACCCAGGTAAATTGGAGAAGGTAGCCCCTTTAGCTACAATCAGCGCTTGTACCTGTGCACGCTCTTGAGGGCTTAGCCGCTCCCCCAGCTGAACCCCCCGGGAGGGCTCTATCGGCTCTTCCAGTTCTAGTAAGTCAGGTAGGGGCAGATTCTCCTGATCTTCTGAGGCTGAGGCGCAGATCGCCGTCACATCCTCTATCCTCTCATGGTAGGGTTTGAGCATGTTCACGTGGAGCATGCGTCTCTTCCCTACCCCTGAGCAGGGGCCAATCACATAGGTGGTGTCACACCTCTGTTCCACCACCTGGTAGGGGCCTTGCCAGATGGCCTGCAGCTTGTCTGTGCGGACAGGTTTTAAAATCAAAACTTTCTGTCCCACTTGAAAGCTGCGGTCTCTGGCTCCCATATCGTACCAGCGGCGCTGGCGTTGTTGGGCCGCCTGGAGGTTGGTGCGCACTTCCTGAGTCAGCGCCTCCAGACGGTCCCGGAACTCCAGTACGTATAATACGATAGGGGTTCCATCTGTGTTACTCTCTCCCTCCCAGTGTTCCCTAATCAAATTCAAGGGTCCCCGCACCCTCCTCCCAAACAGCAACTCAAACGGGGAGAATCCTGTCGATTCCTGGGGGACCTCTATATATGCAAAGAGCAGGTGAGGTAGGAACCTCTCCCAGTCCTTGTGGGTTTCCCCAAACGTACGAAGCATCTGCTTCAGCGTACCGTTGAACCTCTCGCATAGTCCATTAGACTGGGGGTGGTAGGCGGAATTGACTATTGGCTTAATGCCACATACTTTCCACATATGTTGGGTGACCTCGGCAGTGAATTGGGTGCCCCGGTCAGATATTATTTCTTGGGGAAACCCCACCCTGGAGAATACCTTCATTAAGGCCTCAGCTACGGTTTCAGCATGAATGTTAGTGAGGGCTACAGCCTCTGGGTACCTGGTGGCGTAGTCCACTATAGTTAGGATATACTTTTTGCCAGAGGGGCTGGGCTTTGGCAGGGGCCCCACTAGGTCTACGGCTACCCTGCTGAAGGGCTCTGCAATAATGGGTAGGGGACATAGCTTGGCCTTGTGGCGGTCCCCTCGTTTACCTACTCGCTGGCAGACGTCACAGGAGGTGCAATACTGTCGCACGTCCTTAGAAATTCCGGGCCAGAAGAAAGCATGCGTTAGGCGATACCTGGTACGGGTCATCCCTAGGTGTCCGGACAAGGGAATATCATGAGCGATCCTAAGTAGCTCCTGCCTATACTTCTGTGGTACCACTAACTGTTTGGTTGTCAGGGTGACGGACCCTCCCACTTCCCTCGCCGCGACGCGGTATAATAACCCTTTCTCCCACGTGTACCGCTCCCCCTCTAGCCCTGCCTGGTTAGTGTGTACCCGGTCCCTATATACTTGTAGGGTGGGGTCTGTCTTTACCTCTGCCGCAAAGGTAGTCGGGGTATCCCAGGACATGTGAGTCGTGTGGGGTTCATGGTCTCTTACCTGAGCCTCAGAGTGTATCGGTGGAGCCGTGGTGCGAGCCTGCTGCCGTGTAGACACTGGATGGGCTTCCTGGTACGGAGCCTGGGGTATAAAAGCAGAAGTCATCTGGCCCAAGTCATTCCCCAGTACAACATCTGCGGGTAAATTTTGCATAAGCCCCACTTCCACAGTTCCCTCTCCCACACCCCAATCCAAATGTACCTTGGCAGTGGGTAGCCGGTATACTGCTCCCCCTGCCACCCGTACTGCCACTGATCCGCCAGTGTGAGTTGAACCTGGGACTAAATGCGGTGCAACCAAAGTTAGAGTGGCCCCCGAATCTCAAAGCCCTTGTACCTCCTTCCCTTCCAGGGTCACTAGCTGACGATGATGCTGCCGGTTGTCGGTGGCTCGGACCGACATCACCTCGTGGAGTACTCCTAGAGGCTCCTCGGTCTGGGCGCTCAGCATTTCCTGGGTGGCCGGTGCTACTTGATAGTGATGAGCAGCAGCCCTTGATGTCAAATTTTGTCGCACCTGGTTCCACGCTTGTCTGCTCCGGTTTTGTGTGCACTCTCGGGAGATATGTCTCCACTGTTTGCAGGTGTGACACTGGATGTTAGCCCGGCCATTGTATCGGGAGGGGGGTGGTGGATTACTTGGTGCGGGCCTGGACAGGGTTACTGGGGGGCCGGTAGGAGAAAAGTTACTGGGTGGCCCGGTGAGTCGAGGAAAAGTCTTACTTTGGAGTCCATGATGCCTCCTGGCATCAAAATGTTGATCCGCTAGTCTAGCCGCTTCGGTTAGGGTGAGTGGTTTTCGATCTCTCACCCATTCTTGTGCTTCTGGGGACAAGCCATTAAAGAATTGCTCCAGCAGCATTAACTGCCGCAATTCTTTCATATTGGTAGCGTTGCTGGCTTGTATCCAGCCTTGTGATGCTTGATCCAGCTTGTGCGCCCACTCTGCATGGGAATCTTTCTAAGGTTTGCGCAAGCCCCTGAACTTGCGCCGGTACGCCTCTGGGGTGATGGCATACCTCTCCAAGATCGCCCTTTTTACTTTTGGGTAATCTTTGCTGTCCTCTCGGGGCACAGCGCGGTAGGCTTCGGCCGCCCTACCCGATAATTTGCCTGCCAGTAGGGGTACCCATACTGCGGGATCCAAGTCGTGCAAGTCACACAGCCTCTCGAAATCTTGTAAATACCCGTCAATCTCATCTTTTTCTTCACAAAATACTTTAAATGCGTGATGTGGGACTTTGGGTTTTACCTGTCCGTATATGGAGGCAGTAACAGACTCTGCCCTAGGCGGTGTCTCTGGTGTGCGGTTTGCCATCAGATAATCATGCACATCTGACATCAGCACGGTCATTATCTCCATGGGTACTGGCTGTGGCAGAAACGCCATCCTGGTTCTCAGCTCTCTCTGGTATGGGGTCTCTTCCATGGCTGGTGGAGGTGTAGCGCTGCGAGCTCCGTCTCCCTCCATCAGTTCAGCGATCAGCACAGCTTTGGATTTGTTGCTGGCTATCTTACCCCTGGCTTCCAGTAGCTCCTTTAAAGTCTGCCGTTTCAGTACGGTATAATCAATCTCCATACGAATTGCCCTTGCTTTCCTTGTTCGGTAGTTTCAGTTTACACGAACACTGCTTTTCGGCTGTAAGGTTCGGATCCCACCGCTGCCACCAATTGTAACGCAATGCAGTAGTATAGTCCACGATCTCCGTTGGTATCATAGGTAATCCACAGTCAGAGTTAGAAAGCACGGCAATATCCCCAATCCTCCCAATAACCGGACGAAACACAGTTTGGGAGTCAACTAACTTGCTTTATTCACAGACTTCCATATTTATGCAGTTCCCCTTGCAAGGGGTTTCCTTACAGATGTTACAGGGGATTTCTCCCATCAGGCAGTATAATTATCCCAAGAGGCATTGCTGCACGAGAGGGATCCTCCCACTAAAATGGACGATTAAGTGGATTATCCCCTCGTGCAGCAAAACTGCCAATTCACATAGAAATCCATATTTCGCATAATATTACTCGCTTTCATACGAACGACCGTTCGGTAGATAGCTGGGGTCTGCGGGCACATTTAGTGAGAATACCGCTCAGATCCCAGCTAAACTAACCGAACGCCGCACAAAATACACTTAACCATCGAGTTCGGTTTGAAACTAGCGAACATCGATAGGGAACAGAATGTGGTGAACGCGGAACTCCCGAACGCTCTGGAAGTCCAGCGGTGTTCGGATCATTGAGTAGCCGTTTTCAGTTCCAGGCTCTCGACGACCGAACACCGCTGCAGAGACAAAGGATCCAAGATGGCCGACCGCCGCATGGTCGGTAGCCGAACGACGGCCACCTAGGAGAGCCTTTAATTACCGATTGCAACATTGTTGCAATCGGTTAATTAGTGCCACACGACTCTGAGTGTGTGGTCTACCTGGGGAGCCCGTATTCGTTTGGCGAACGGCCCGGATAGCCGCGTTTCGTCAAACGAAAGGTTTGCATGCTGGTAGCTTACGGCTGCCAGCATGCGAACGCCCATAATATACTACATACACAATCAAGATACACAGTAACACATTCAGCCTATGGACAACCTTTATTTAATATAGTCCAGAAGTGGCTAGGTTTGCCACAACAACTATCCTAGACTATCAGATATTATCCCAAAAACAGTCCGACGGGCCTCTCTTTTTTTTTTTTCATTTTAAAGGATATATAACCTGTGTTTATTTTACTGCAATATACAAATCAATAAATAGAATTTATTTTATATAAAAATCTCCTATAAATTGTCGTTCTTTTCCTGTGCTTTGTGTAAAACATAACATACATTGACCCCAGGAGGGACTGAGCAGCTTCTTGTATTGTGCAATAAAAGGCCACATTGTTAGAGGCTTGGGGGCTTGCTAATTATCTCCTGTCAAATAAATTAGATGAATCACACTGTATTCTAACGCTTTGTACAACAAACTGTCTCTAGCAGCTCACACTTTGATGAAAAATTAATCTGGGGGACTGACGTCCCTAAAGGTTAAAATTGCTCACACTGACCCACAGCAGAGTTTGCCATTGGGTCATGAATTCGGCTCTGGGAAGTGGCACATCAACTCATTGACCATCAGAGTTTTAAATCTGCCCTCAAAGAGGTCCATATCTCTCTAATAGAGCGCAAGGGATAACATAACGAATGCGAAATAACAGCACAGTGGAAGGATGTCTGGCATTTCCCTGGGGGCCTCCCAAAGCAGGCACCTTCATGGACTTGGAGATTCGTTTCGAGGTGACCTAAAACGCGCCTGAATTCTGGCCTACAGAGTGACTGGTTAAATTCATGAATTCCGAGCTGAAATGCAAATGAATCACGGACCAACGGAATCACACAGTGGTCGAACATGTTTAATTTGAGGTTCTGATTCCTAATCCAAGAAGAGATGATTGATGATTAGGGAACAGTCACTAAATGTTGATTTTATTTACCGATCAATTGAGAAGTGACCACTAGAGGGAATAAAAGGAGGGCAATCCATTTTTTGTATCTATATTTAATAAAGGTATAATATATAAATATGTTTTTTTACTGCTTCTGTTATTTCCTCTTTTGGTTACTTTTTTCCGCGGAATCTGAGAAACAGAAATTCCTCCCGCCCATCATTGTTCTGCACAACATTTACAAAATATTATATTACATGTATGTTTTGCAGCACACTGACATTTTCGGAATCAACAGAAATTCCAGATCCTGAAAAATGTTTTTTATTAACAAAAATGGTTTCACTAAAGTGAGTTTTCTTGCTGTGCACTAGTTTATGTTTATGAAGATCTCTGTGTATGTGTGTGAATGTGTGTGTATGCGGAGCTGCGTACTTGCATAAATGTGTGTATGCAGGTTACTGTGTGTGTTGGTGTGTGTGCGCGCATGCAAGCAGACTTGCAGTGTGACCATGTCTGTGTGTGTATCTTTGTGTGGGTGTGCTTGTGTGCGTGTTTGTGCTTTGTGTGGGTGTGCTTGTGTGCGTGTTTGTCATTGTGAGTAAATGTGCGGTTGTGTGCTGCTGTGTCTATGAGTGTGTGGGCATTGGTATGTGTGGTAGTTTGGGCATGGCTTGTGTGGTCATTAGTGTGTGTGGGGTCTGAGTATGTGTGTCTTTGTGCCTGTGTGTGTGTGTGTTTAAATATGTCTTTTTTTTGCATGGGGTGTGTGGTCATTAGTGTGTGTGGGGTCTGAGTATTGGTGTCTTTGTGCGTGTGTGTGTGTTTAAATATGTCTTTTTTTTGCATGGGGTGTGTGGTCATTAGTGTGTGTGGGGTCTGAGTATTGGTGTCTTTGTGCATGTGTCTGTGTGTGAATGGTTAAGTATGTCTGCGTGTGTTTTTGCATGGGGCGTGGGGGTGTGCATTTATCACTTGTTTCAGCTTGTGTAGGTGTCAAAGTGTGAAAGAGCAAAGCATGGTAGATGGAACAATGGATTAGAAATACAGTTCAAGGCAGATACAAAACATATATTCACACAACATTGTAACGGGGTGAAAATATCCTAGAACGCAGTAAATGTATATTTATAGCATACAGAATGGCCTTCATCTTTATGTAATACTAGGAAGAATTAACACCTTAACATAAATCAATGTTTACATCCCTTTTAAATCCTTTATCTCAGATCTGCAATTGACCTGTCATCTGGAAGACAGCTAAACTGAGCAAAGGGGGTCACATTGAGGTCTGAATGTGCTTCAATAATAAAACTCAACGTAAAAACTGGTACTTCGACCCAAAACTGTCAGTCTAACATTTAGTAAAGGTCATTTAGGAGACAAGTCTAAAAATGGCAAATTGTAGAGCATTTTATTGTCACTAAAAATGAATTTAAAAAAATGAGAGAATGTAGGTACAGTGGTAGCACTGACAAGGGGGTTTTCGGAGTATTTATTTAGTTGGTGTCCATTTATCAGTTTAATATAATAAGGAGCACAAGTCTGCCTGTTGTGTACATGGCCGGCAACACCAGCAAATTTAAAGCAACATTTTGTCCTTCTTACTATTGTGCCCCTCTCCCATCTGTACAAAAAAAATAACCCCTGTAACCCCTTCACTGTCAGGAGATACTCTCTATCACTCTATATCTGTAACCCCTTCACTGTCAGGAGATACTCTCTATCACTCTATATCTGTAACCCCTTCACTGTCAGGAGATACTCTCTATCACTCTATATCTGTAACCCCTTCACTGTCAGGAGATACTCTCTATCACTCTATACCTGTAACCCCTTCACTGCCAGGAGATACTCGCTACCACTCTATACCTGTAACCCCTTCACTGCCAGGAGATACTCTTTATCACTCTATACCTGTAACTCCTTCACTGCCAGGAGATACTCGCCATCACTCTATATCTGTAACCCCTTCACTGCCAAAAGATACTCTCTATAACTCTACACCTGTAACCCCTTCACTGCCAGGAGATACTCTCTATCACTCTATACCTGTAACCCCTTCACTGCCAGGAGATACTCTCTATCACTCTATATCTGTAACCCCTTCACTGTCAGGAGATACTCTCTATCACTCTATACCTGTAACCCCTTCACTGCCAGGAGATACTCTCTAGCACTCTATATCTGTAACCCCTTCACTGCCAGGAGATACTCTCTATCATTCTATACCTGTAACCCCTTCACTGCCAGGAGATACTCTCTATCACTCTATACCTGTAACTCCTTCACTGCCAGGAGATACTCGCTATCACTCTTTACCTGTAACCCCTTCACTGCCAGGATATACTCTCGATCGCTCTATACCTGTAACCCCTTCACTGCCAGGAGATACTCTCTACCACTATATACCCATTCCCCTATAACTGCAGTAATAGCCCCCAGGAATTACTCCACTCACGCTCTGGCGGTAACCCCATCACTGTCAGAAAATGGTTTCCTCTTTCCCTGGGGGCTGTGTGATGTTAGGAGTTTGGGGTCTTGCTGGTGATGGGGGGATTAGGTCAGTGTATCCAAATATTTATCGCCATTCTTCATGTTTCTGGATGTTCCTCTCAATGTTCTTCCTTTAGGAATCCACCGATCCTGTGACAGGAAACATGGACTTTCTGTGCGTTAATTTCTCTGAGAGTTTATTTATTTCCCACGTTTTGCACATGGCTGCGCAGCAAGACTAGGAAAAAAGAAATCTAATTACTAAACAGCTTTTCTGTCAGAATACATTAACAAGCCTTGTATACAAGGGCACGTTGCTGGCGTGAGTTGGAAATTGTGTTCTAATTAATGGCTTGAGGCTGACCTCACCGAAATGGCAAAGTCCTATATACCTCTTTGTGTTATACAGCAGTAATTATTCCAGCCAATAAGGAGGCATAGCAGCAGGGATTGCTCAGGAAGGAATCATGGATTGATGGAGGAACCGATGGATGGAACAAGGATGGGAGGGATGGATGGATGGACGGTCAGATGGATGGAACAAGGGAAGGAGGTGGGGGGGATGGATGGATGGATGGATGGTCAGATGGATGGAACAAGGGAAGGAGGGGGGGATGGATGGATGGATGGACAGATGGTCAGATGGATGGAGAGATGGATGGAACAAGGGAAGGAGGTGGGGGGATGGATGGATGGACAGATGGTCAGATGGATGGATAGATTGATGGAAAAAGGGAAGGAGGTGGGGGGAGGGATGGACAGATGGTCAATGGATGGATGGAACAAGGGAAGGAGGTGGGGTGATGGATGGATGGGCAGATAGTAAGATGGATGTATAGACGGATGGAACAAGGGAAGGAGGTGGGGGGATGGATGGATGAACAGATGGTCAGATGGATGGATAGATGGATGGAACAAGGGAAGGAGGTGGAGGGATGGATGGATGGATGGATGGACAGATGGTCGGATGGATAGATGGATGGAACAAGGGAAGGAGGTGGGGGGATGGATGGATGGATGGACAGATGGTCAGATGGATGGATAGACGGATGGAACAAGGGAAGGAGGGTGGGGGGGATGGATGGTCAGATGGATGGATACACGGGTGGAACAAGGGAAGGAGGTGAGGGGGATTCATGGATGGACAGATGGTCAGATGGATGGATAGATGGATTGTACAAGGAAAGGAGGTGGGAGGATGGATGGATGGATAGATGGATGGAACAAGGGAAGGAGGTGGAGGGATGGATGGACAGATGGTCAGATGGATGGATAGACAGATGGAACAAGGGAAGGAGGTGAGGGGGATGGATGGATGGATGGACAGATGGTCAGATGGATGGATAGATGGATGGAACAAGGGAAGGAGGTGGGGGATAGATGGATGGACAGATGGTCAGATGGATGAATAGATGGATGGAACAAGGGAAGGAGGTGGGGGATGGATGGACAGATGGTCAGATGGATGGATAGACGGATGGAACAAGGGAAGGAGGTGGGGGGTGGATGGATGTGCAGAGAGTAGACTGTGGTAATGGATGGAGGTTATGAACAGAATACACTGGCGGAGATGTGGAAGGTGTGGCAAAACCGACCTCGCCACGTGTCCTTGGAGGGGGCTGATTGCCCGCCTCTTGCCTTTGGACTATGGACCAGACTTTATGGGAATGTGATACCCCAGATAGCCATACCATGGAGCCTATTCATATAATGAAAGACTATGGGAAAGACTTTAGCTCCATGGCAATTGTACTGTGTGAGTAGGATCTGCGCGCTATTCGGTAGTTTTGTGCGTGCAGATTCCAGCTATCTGGGGATAGGTGAAATGTCTGTGTGTTATGTGTAAATGTGACTTTATGTATTTTAAAGTGTTTTATGTTGTTTTGCAACCATGTGGTTAATGGAGTCTGCCTTTAGTCCTGGGTAATTGGATTACTTCTCCAATTAACTCCAGGGCAGAAGGGAGGAAACCAGGGTGCATTGTGGGGATGTTTTTCTGCCAGCCAGAAAGGAACAAAAGATACTTTTAGTAACTTTTGAACCCCTGGTCGGATTCATGCCATTTTTTAATATGTTGTTCCCCTGAATGGATTGATTGTGGATATGTATTTTTATGTGAATGTGATGTATGGTTTTAAAGTTATGAAAGTTGTGTAAAAGTATATTTTACACTGTATGCATAATGGGATTATGTGTCACACTAAGGGGAGGGGGTGTGTGGGAGGTAGCATCTATGTCATTGGTTCTTTTATGCCTCCCCCTGGGTGTGGCCTGTATGTGTGAGTTAGAAATAAAAGCCAGGCTGGATGAGCCAGTCCAGAGTTCCTGTTTTACCCTCAAAGTGATGTGTCGTCTCATTATTGGGGGAAGGATTTATTGTATGCTGTTCCAGTTGACTGCTAGGAGTACAAGCCTATTCGTATGGTTCCTATTCAATGGTCTACAGCATTCATACGCTTGGGAGAATTTAAAGGTTTCTCGGATTCGGTGATTATGGTGTCTGCCAGAGTGCTTGGAGTCCTCAGGAAGCACTAGGAGCATCCATTAACGGAGGTACCAAGTCGGGGTGCCAGGCGATCCGTTACATTGGTGGCAGCGGTGGGATGGCGTCCTAGTGCGAGGTAAAGCAGCTCGGAGACACAGTACGTTTGGATTTACAAATTGAGGGCGACGCTAGTGTGCCTACAGCGTCCCTGTCTACACAAAGATTTGGGAAAATGGGGTTCGTAGACCCCTGGGCAACACACACACCTGAGGAAGAGAGTGAATTAGAATGGAGAGATAATGCCCGGAAAGAATTATGGTACGATGCCCTGGAGGAAGTCCAGTATCAACGGCAGCAGCGCCTTCCTGGGGTCGCATACCAGTTGGAGGAACAAATGGCCTGGCGGATGCCACTTCTGGGAGATCAACCTGGAGGGCAGCGGGTAAGACAACTCGAGTACCTCGTGGAAAGGGAACTGAGCCTGGACGCCTCATACCGGGCACTGTGGTGGTGCACTGTCCAGCCAGAGACGTGGAGGGCAGAGGGCATCCAGCCAGAGGGGGAGAACTACACAAGCCCTGGCCTGTTGTGGAAAGCCTTAGTGGAGGATGTCGACTTCGGCAGTCCAGCAGAGTCACGGTACTGGGCTATCTTTCATTACCGAGGTGAGATGATACAGGGCCCGAGATCTATTGGACTGGGAGAAGACCTCCGCCGTTTCGCTGCCATGGAACGAGAGCTGGAGATGGACTATGTAGAACTATTAAATTCCTGCCAGCCGCAGAGCAGGGACGCAGACCGGGAAAACTGGGTGGCAGACCCAGACCTGCTAGCCTATAGCTGGGAAAACGCGGCAGAGGTACCCCCTGCTTCACTACCAGTTGCAGAAGTAGGGGACCTCATAGACTGGTCCTGGAGAGACCCACAGATGGCAGGTGGAGATGGGATTGAGGTCTCTCTACCGGCCCTACAGGGATGCTGGGCAGTCGGCCCAGATCCCCAGCGGCAGGTTACAGTTCAGAGAGAGGAGCTTGTTACACCCTCTCTCCAGCGGCAGCCTAACCCACCAAGGGGAGACCGTAAGCCCCACACCAGCGCAGATGGGACCGTGGTCTCTGCGCCCAAGTTACAGGGAGCTGAAGGAGCCGTCCTCCCTCCCCAGCAGCAGTGTGATTTGTTGGGAATTGGGAGCCCGGTCTCCATTCCCCAGCGGCAGAGTATCCAGCAGGGAATAGAGAGCCCAGCCCCCTTTCCCCCACAGCAGGACTCTGTGCTGGGAGGAGAGACAGTCGGTCTCCCTCCGCAGAGACGGGAAGTATGCATGGGAGAGGAGATTGTTACCACCTCTCCCCAGCGGCGGATCATTAATGTACAGGGAATAGAGAGCCCAGTCTCCATTCCCCAGCAGCAGAGTGTTCTAATGGGAGAGGAGCTGGTTACCACCTCTCCCCAGCGGCAGCTTAATGTGCCAGGGGGAGACTGTAAGCCCCACACCTGTGCAGATGGGACCGTGGTCTCTGCACTTCCAGCACAGGGGGTAGGGACGGTCGGTCCTGCCCCCCCACAACAGGGCTGTTTAGCCAAAGGGGAGACAGTCTGTCTCCAGCAGCAGAGCTGTGTAACTAAAGGGGAGACAGTCGGTCTCCAGCAGCAGAGTTGTGTAACTCAAGGGGAGACAGTCGGTCTCCAGCAGCAGAGCGGTGTAACTCAAGGGGAGACAGTCGGTCTCCAGCAGCAGAGCGGTGTATTTAAAGGGGAGACAGTCTGTCTCCAGCAGCAGAGCTGTGTAACTAAAGGGGAGACAGTCGGTCTCCAGCAGCAGAGCTGTGTAACTCAAGGGGAGACAGTCGGTCTCCAGCAGCAGAGCGGTGTAACTCAAGGGGAGACAGTCGGTCTTCAGCAGCAGAGCGGTGTATTTAAAGGGGAGACAGTCGGTCTCCAGCAACCAGGCTCCAACCAGACTACTCCCGTGGTAGTGCTGGCAACAGGACAGAGTACCGCTGGTCTCTGCCCCCTCAGCAACCTACCAAGGCAGCCTACCAGTCCCCCACACAGCCGTGGTGAGGCACCTGAACCTGGACAAGATTCTCCCTCACCCAGGTGTAGTAACTGTTTATTGTGGGTGGGCTGCTCTGCTGTTTCTGTCTTGTGGGTGGGCTGCTGGACTAACAAGGGCACTGACCGGCAGGAGGTCAAGTACCCTGTTAGTCTGGGGGGTAAAGGGGAGAAGTGTGGCGAAACCGACCTCGCCACGTGTCCTTGGAGGGGGCTGATTGCCCGCCTCTTGCCTTTGGACTATGGACCAGACTTTATGGGAATGTGATACCCCAGATAGCCATACCATGGAGCCTATTCATATAATGAAAGACTATGGGAAAGACTTTAGCTCCATGGCAATTGTACTGTGTGAGTAGGATCTGCGCGCTATTCGGTAGTTTTGTGCGTGCAGATTCCAGCTATCTGGGGATAGGTGAAATGTCTGTGTGTTATGTGTAAATGTGACTTTATGTATTTTAAAGTGTTTTATGTTGTTTTGCAACCATGTGGTTAATGGAGTCTGCCTTTAGTCCTGGGTAATTGGATTACTTCTCCAATTAACTCCAGGGCAGAAGGGAGGAAACCAGGGTGCATTGTGGGGATGTTTTTCTGCCAGCCAGAAAGGAACAAAAGATACTTTTAGTAACTTTTGAACCCCTGGTCGGATTCATGCCATTTTTTAATATGTTGTTCCCCTGAATGGATTGATTGTGGATATGTATTTTTATGTGAATGTGATGTATGGTTTTAAAGTTATGAAAGTTGTGTAAAAGTATATTTTACACTGTATGCATAATGGGATTATGTGTCACACTAAGGGGAGGGGGTGTGTGGGAGGTAGCATCTATGTCATTGGTTCTTTTATGCCTCCCCCTGGGTGTGGCCTGTATGTGTGAGTTAGAAATAAAAGCCAGGCTGGATGAGCCAGTCCAGAGTTCCTGTTTTACCCTCAAAGTGATGTGTCGTCTCATTATTGGGGGAAGGATTTATTGTATGCTGTTCCAGTTGACTGCTAGGAGTACAAGCCTATTCGTATGGTTCCTATTCAATGGTCTACAGCATTCATACGCTTGGGAGAATTTAAAGGTTTCTCGGATTCGGTGATTATGGTGTCTGCCAGAGTGCTTGGAGTCCTCAGGAAGCACTAGGAGCATCCATTAACGGAGGTACCAAGTCGGGGTGCCAGGCGATCCGTTACAGAAGGGTTCTAGATCAGCTATACCATTATCCATGTTGATATATATTTTTTAAAGCTCCTTGAAATCTTGTTTTTTCCGATCTGTTTTTACCTGTGAATTGAGCTAATTGCGAGTCCTGCTTTGGCGGTATAGGTGTAGCATTATAAGCAGCCCGCTGATACATCACACTGCGAGCACGGACAGTCTGATATCTCAATGACATATCAAAGTTGTTCGGTTCCTGTGTGGCTGAGAAGCTGGGGCAGCGGTTCAATGGAGAGCGGAGACAGCCCGTGGCATGAAATGACGGGTACAAATAGTTTTCTTTTTAGGTCATTCTCCCTTTTGAGCTTGTTCTCTGATAAAACACTGCAACATCCCCTGTGCATCATTATTAATTCTAGAACCCCATGTTTCCTGTAAAGCTTCAATGTACCGTCCTAGCTCACATAACGCTTCCTTATATAAGACCATATAGACACAGGCGGGGGGAATTTCCCTGTCTTATCGTTATTATTATTATTATTGCCATTTATATAGCGCCAACAGATTCCGTAGCGCTTTACAATATTATCTTTGATAAACGGTATATGTCTTCTATAAATATTATGTTTTATTTACAGTTTGTAAATCATATACGCACTATAACCAGCTCCTTCCTTCTAATCACAAGCAAGCTACCCTTTCCCGGTGTCAGCCCTCTGCGTTGTGCACTCACTAATCAAAGTTTGGGAAGGTTTAGAAGAAGGACTCGCATGGGCTAACGTCAGTTGTAAATACCACGCCAGCGTTCTAGGGCTTTGTACGGGCATTGCAGAGTGGCAGATGTTTCTTTGTTGAAAGGAAAGCTTATGTAGCTGTTTTGAAAACATAACAGATTTATCAGGAAAACAAAGCATCCGGTAAATGTGTTTTGTTTTTTTTCACACGTAATTATATATAATCTAAATTTATACCCAGGACTACAACCTCTGCAATCTGTGATGTTACTAAAAGAGCCAAGCTCGTATCACCTCATCCAGCCCGCGGTCCTTTAATTATACATCCTTGCCACCTCTTTTGATGTCACCCGTGGCAGACTCCCCCTGCTCGCATCCTCACTCATCTTCGAGAGGTGGTTAGGAGGGGACGGGGGAATGAAGGAAGTGGAGCATCTGGCAGATGGAGAATATTGATGAAAGGCACATCACTTCAGGCTGGCTTATTGTATTCTGAAATTTATCTTCAAAGCACAATAGTATTGAATATGGTATCAGGATGTGGGGTCCAAATCTACTAAGCTGTTTTCATACATATCATTACTGCTCAGCTATAAGCCCACAAGGGTGCAGCATTTAAACTCACGTGAAGGCAAAATAGACTCTTATATGGCAAAGATGTCACAAGCATGACTGATGAACAGATTCAATATATGGCCATGAAGGGTGAAATTGTCAGGATGTGTCATTGTCTGACCTTGAAGGGTTTTATGGCAGTCCTGTCAGTGTCTCACATTGAAGGGTATAATTGTCAGGATGTGTCATTGTCTGACCTTGAAGTGTACATTGGAGAGGACAGGAAATGAGAGGTCATCGTCTTCTGATCATACAGGGTGAGAAAGACAGGAGAGGTCAACATTTAAACATAGATGATGTGAAGAACAGGAGACATTATCATCTCACAGTGCATGGTGGGATGAGTGAGAGAGGTCATCATCTGACCATAGAGGGTGAGAAGAACAGGAGACATTATAACACCATGTGTGGTGGGATGAGTGAGAGAAGTCATCATCTAACCATACAGGGTTGGAAGTCCAGAAGATGTTATTATCTCACCATGCAAGGCGGGGTGAATGAGAGAGGTCAACCCTCATGACTATGCAGAGAGGGTGGGAGGTGTCGTTGTCTGACTATGAAGAATGGACAGAAACAGTTACTGTTTGACCATGAGGGTTGGTTTATGAAGCAGTTTTCACCGTCTGATCAGCTATGCCCTCAAGCCTTCAAGATTTGTTTTAGGCATTTGTTTTCAGCATTGAAAATTGTCTCGTTCCTCGATTCGTCCAAATTCCGAAAGGCACAATGGATGAATGAATTAATGAGCAAACATTTTCATACAACTTGTTCATTAGTTGATTTGTGTAAATTCTGTACCCTTATAGTATTACCTATCCATATTCACGGGTAAAAATGCCAAGTTAGGGAGCTGTTGTGTTTAGTTGATAGCTCCCTAATTTGGTATCCTTAAATATGGCAGTCCCACACAAGGGTACCGAATTCGGAAACAATCTACTAGACAGCTGAAAGACCAAATGAAGGAAAATACTTTTCTTAATTCTGGTCTTTCAGCTGCTTAATAGATAGCTTCCTAATTTGATAGCTTTATGTGGGATTGACATATTTAAAGATATACGACAAAAGGGAGATATCTACTAAACACAGCTCCCTCCCTAATTTAATACACTTAAATGTGGGAATCCTGTCAGGAAGTCAGAAGTGTATTTTTTTGGCGAATATATTGTAACGGATCGCCTGGCACCCCGACTGGGTACCTCCGTTGAAAGATGCTCCTAGCGCTTCCAGAGGACTCCAAGCACTCCACCAGACACCATAAGCACCGCAGGCTGCAGCTATCTCCCTTCAGAACGAAGCAGGAACAAGCTCTTACAAGAGCTCAGTGATTATAGCAAGGGAATATGCCTAGCATAGCAATCCCTTGTAGCAGATTCCCCCAATAAGACACAGGACTCAAGTTGAGGGTAAAACAGGAACTCTGGACTGGCTCATCCAGCCTGGCTTTTATTTCCAACTCACACATACAGGCCACACCCAGGGGGAGGCATAAAAGAACCAATGACATAGATGTTACCTCCCACACATCCCCTCCCCTTAGTGTGACACATAATCCCATTATGCATACAGTGTAAAATATACTTTTACACAACTTTCATAACTTTAAAACCATACATCACATTCACATAAAAATACATATCCACAATCAATCCATTCAGGGGAACAACATATTAAAAAATGGCATGAATCCGACCAGGGGTTCAAAAGATACTAAAAGTATCTTTTGTTCCTTTCTGGCTGGCAGAAAAACATCCCCACAATGCACCCTGGTTTCCTCCCTTCTGCCCTGGAGTTAATTGGAGAAGTAATCCAATTACCCAGGACTAAAGCCAGACTCCATTAACCACATGGTTGCAAAACAACATAAAACACTTTAAAATACATAAAGTCACATTTACACATAGCACACAGACATTTCACTTATCCCCAGATAGCTGGGATCTGCACGCACAAAACTACAGAATAGCGCGCAGATCCTACTCACACAGTACAATTGCCATGGAGCTAAAGTCTTTCCCATAGTCTTTCATTATATGAATAGGCTCCATGGTATGGCTATCTGGGGTATCACATTCCCATAAAGTCTGGTCCATAGTCCAAAGGCAAGAGGCGGGCAATCAGCCCCCTCCAAGGACACGTGGCGAGGTCGGTTTCGCCACACTTCTCCCCTTTACCCCCCAGACTAACAGGGTACTTGACCTCCTGCCGGTCAGTGCCCTTGTTAGTCCAGCAGCCCACCCACAAGACAGAAACAGCAGAGCAGCCCACCCACAATAAACCGTTACTACACCTGGGTGAGGGAGAATCTTGTCCAGGTTCAGGTGCCTCACCACGGCTGTGTGGGGGACTGGTAGGCTGCCTTGGTAGGTTGCTGAGGGGGCAGAGACCAGCGGTACTCTGTCCTGTTGCCAGCACTACCACGGGAGTAGTCTGGTTGGAGCCTGGTTGCTGGAGACCGACTGTCTCCCCTTTAAATACACCGCTCTGCTGCTGGAGACCGACTGTCTCCCCTTGAGTTACACCGCTCTGCCGCTGGAGACCGACTGTCTCCCCTTGAGTTACACAGCTCTGCTGCTGGAGACCGACTGTCTCCCCTTTAGTTACACAGCTCTGCTGCTGGAGACAGACTGTCTCCCCTTTGGCTAAACAGCCCTGTTGTGGGGGGGCAGGACCGACCGTCCCTACCCCCTGTGCTGGAAGTGCAGAGACCACGGTCCCATCTGCACAGGTGTGGGGCTTACAGTCTCCCCCTGGTACATTAAGCTGCCGCTGGGGAGAGGTGGTAACCAGCTCCTCTCCCATTAGAACACTCTGCCGCTGGGGAATGGAGACTGGGCTCTCTATTACCTGTACATTAATGATCCGCCGCTGGGGAGAGGTGGTAACAATCTCCTCTCCCATACATACTTTCCGCCTTTGTGGAGGGAGACCGACTGTCTCTCCTCCCAATACAGTGCCCTGCTGCTGGGGAAAGGAGACTGGGCTCCCTATTCCCTGCACATCAATGATCCGCTGCTGGGGAGAGGTGGTAGCAAGCTCCTCTCCCATACATACTTTCCGCCTTTGTGGAGGGAGACTGACTGTCTCTCCTCCCAATACATTGTCCTGCTGCTGGGGGGGGAGGTCGATGCTCTCCACTTTCTGTAACTCCAGCTCTAGTTGGGGATCTGGGCCGGTTGCCCAGCATCCCTGTAGGGCCGGTGGAGAGATCTCGGTCCCATCTCCACCTGCCTGCAGGGGGTCCTCCCAGGACCAGTCTATGAGGTCCTCTACCTCGGGTACCTCTGGTTGCTGTTGGGGAGGGAGACCGGTTGTCTCTTCCTCCAATAACCCATTCTGCCGCTGAGGAGTGAGACCGACTGTCTCCCCTCCCTGTAAAACATACTGCCGCTGGGGATCTGGGCCGGGTGCCCAGCATCCCTGTAGGGCCGGTAGAGAGACCTCGGTCCCATCTCCACCGGCCACTTTGGTTTCTTCCTCGTCCCACTCTACCTGTGGCTGGAGTTTCTCCCAACGTGCCCACTGGCCTTCCCTCAACGCCCTGTGTTGTAGGTTCCGGGTCACCATGTCCCACACGAACCGCACGTATTTCTCCTCTGGATTGGGTCCGTAAAACTTCAGGCGCAACCCTACCATCGTGCCAAACTCTAGTACGGAGTAGCTATACGCCATGCTTGCTGTAGCCACTGCTGGTTCCATTATGTTGCTGAAGATAGGGACGCTGCACAACTCCACACGTTACCGGTGTCTCTGAGCTGCTTCTCCTCGCACTAGGACGCCATCCCACCGCTTGCCACCAATGTAACGGATCGCCTGGCACCCCGACTGGGTACCTCCGTTGAAAGATGCTCCTAGCGCTTCCAGAGGACTCCAAGCACTCCACCAGACACCATAAGCACCGCAGGCTGCAGCTATCTCCCTTCAGAACGAAGCAGGAACAAGCTCTTACAAGAGCTCAGTGATTATAGCAAGGGAATATGCCTAGCATAGCAATCCCTTGTAGCAGATTCCCCCAATAAGACACAGGACTCAAGTTGAGGGTAAAACAGGAACTCTGGACTGGCTCATCCAGCCTGGCTTTTATTTCCAACTCACACATACAGGCCACACCCAGGGGGAGGCATAAAAGAACCAATGACATAGATGTTACCTCCCACACATCCCCTCCCCTTAGTGTGACACATAATCCCATTATGCATACAGTGTAAAATATACTTTTACACAACTTTCATAACTTTAAAACCATACATCACATTCACATAAAAATACATATCCACAATCAATCCATTCAGGGGAACAACATATTAAAAAATGGCATGAATCCGACCAGGGCTTCAAAAGATACTAAAAGTATCTTTTGTTCCTTTCTGGCTGGCAGAAAAACATCCCCACAATGCACCCTGGTTTCCTCCCTTCTGCCCTGGAGTTAATTGGAGAAGTAATCCAATTACCCAGGACTAAAGCCAGACTCCATTAACCACATGGTTGCAAAACAACATAAAACACTTTAAAATACATAAAGTCACATTTACACATAGCACACAGACATTTCACTTATCCCCAGATAGCTGGGATCTGCACGCACAAAACTACAGAATAGCGCGCAGATCCTACTCACACAGTACAATTGCCATGGAGCTAAAGTCTTTCCCATAGTCTTTCATTATATGAATAGGCTCCATGGTATGGCTATCTGGGGTATCACATTCCCATAAAGTCTGGTCCATAGTCCAAAGGCAAGAGGCGGGCAATCAGCCCCCTCCAAGGACACGTGGCGAGGTCGGTTTCGCCACACTTCTCCCCTTTACCCCCCAGACTAACAGGGTACTTGACCTCCTGCCGGTCAGTGCCCTTGTTAGTCCAGCAGCCCACCCACAAGACAGAAACAGCAGAGCAGCCCACCCACAATAAACCGTTACTACACCTGGGTGAGGGAGAATCTTGTCCAGGTTCAGGTGCCTCACCACGGCTGTGTGGGGGACTGGTAGGCTGCCTTGGTAGGTTGCTGAGGGGGCAGAGACCAGCGGTACTCTGTCCTGTTGCCAGCACTACCACGGGAGTAGTCTGGTTGGAGCCTGGTTGCTGGAGACCGACTGTCTCCCCTTTAAATACACCGCTCTGCTGCTGGAGACCGACTGTCTCCCCTTGAGTTACACCGCTCTGCCGCTGGAGACCGACTGTCTCCCCTTGAGTTACACAGCTCTGCTGCTGGAGACCGACTGTCTCCCCTTTAGTTACACAGCTCTGCTGCTGGAGACAGACTGTCTCCCCTTTGGCTAAACAGCCCTGTTGTGGGGGGGCAGGACCGACCGTCCCTACCCCCTGTGCTGGAAGTGCAGAGACCACGGTCCCATCTGCACAGGTGTGGGGCTTACAGTCTCCCCCTGGTACATTAAGCTGCCGCTGGGGAGAGGTGGTAACCAGCTCCTCTCCCATTAGAACACTCTGCCGCTGGGGAATGGAGACTGGGCTCTCTATTACCTGTACATTAATGATCCGCCGCTGGGGAGAGGTGGTAACAATCTCCTCTCCCATACATACTTTCCGCCTTTGTGGAGGGAGACCGACTGTCTCTCCTCCCAATACAGTGCCCTGCTGCTGGGGAAAGGAGACTGGGCTCCCTATTCCCTGCACATCAATGATCCGCTGCTGGGGAGAGGTGGTAGCAAGCTCCTCTCCCATACATACTTTCCGCCTTTGTGGAGGGAGACTGACTGTCTCTCCTCCCAATACATTGTCCTGCTGCTGGGGGGGGAGGTCGATGCTCTCCACTTTCTGTAACTCCAGCTCTAGTTGGGGATCTGGGCCGGTTGCCCAGCATCCCTGTAGGGCCGGTGGAGAGATCTCGGTCCCATCTCCACCTGCCTGCAGGGGGTCCTCCCAGGACCAGTCTATGAGGTCCTCTACCTCGGGTACCTCTGGTTGCTGTTGGGGAGGGAGACCGGTTGTCTCTTCCTCCAATAACCCATTCTGCCGCTGAGGAGTGAGACCGACTGTCTCCCCTCCCTGTAAAACATACTGCCGCTGGGGATCTGGGCCGGGTGCCCAGCATCCCTGTAGGGCCGGTAGAGAGACCTCGGTCCCATCTCCACCGGCCACTTCGGTTTCTTCCTCGTCCCACTCTACCTGTGGCTGGAGTTTCTCCCAACGTGCCCACTGGCCTTCCCTCAACGCCCTGTGTTGTAGGTTCCGGGTCACCATGTCCCACACGAACCGCACGTATTTCTCCTCTGGATTGGGTCCGTAAAACTTCAGGCGCAACCCTACCATCGTGCCAAACTCTAGTACGGAGTAGCTATACGCCATGCTTGCTGTAGCCACTGCTGGTTCCATTATGTTGCTGAAGATAGGGACGCTGCACAACTCCACACGTTACCGGTGTCTCTGAGCTGCTTCTCCTCGCACTAGGACGCCATCCCACCGCTTGCCACCAATGTAACGGATCGCCTGGCACCCCGACTGGGTACCTCCGTTGAAAGATGCTCCTAGCGCTTCCAGAGGACTCCAAGCACTCCACCAGACACCATAAGCACCGCAGGCTGCAGCTATCTCCCTTCAGAACGAAGCAGGAACAAGCTCTTACAAGAGCTCAGTGATTATAGCAAGGGAATATGCCTAGCATAGCAATCCCTTGTAGCAGATTCCCCCAATAAGACACAGGACTCAAGTTGAGGGTAAAACAGGAACTCTGGACTGGCTCATCCAGCCTGGCTTTTATTTCCAACTCACACATACAGGCCACACCCAGGGGGAGGCATAAAAGAACCAATGACATAGATGTTACCTCCCACACATCCCCTCCCCTTAGTGTGACACATAATCCCATTATGCATACAGTGTAAAATATACTTTTACACAACTTTCATAACTTTAAAACCATACATCACATTCACATAAAAATACATATCCACAATCAATCCATTCAGGGGAACAACATATTAAAAAATGGCATGAATCCGACCAGGGCTTCAAAAGATACTAAAAGTATCTTTTGTTCCTTTCTGGCTGGCAGAAAAACATCCCCACAATGCACCCTGGTTTCCTCCCTTCTGCCCTGGAGTTAATTGGAGAAGTAATCCAATTACCCAGGACTAAAGCCAGACTCCATTAACCACATGGTTGCAAAACAACATAAAACACTTTAAAATACATAAAGTCACATTTACACATAGCACACAGACATTTCACTTATCCCCAGATAGCTGGGATCTGCACGCACAAAACTACAGAATAGCGCGCAGATCCTACTCACACAGTACAATTGCCATGGAGCTAAAGTCTTTCCCATAGTCTTTCATTATATGAATAGGCTCCATGGTATGGCTATCTGGGGTATCACATTCCCATAAAGTCTGGTCCATAGTCCAAAGGCAAGAGGCGGGCAATCAGCCCCCTCCAAGGACACGTGGCGAGGTCGGTTTCGCCACATATATATATTATTAACATACTATGTTACATACTGTGTTGTGTTATATTTTATTTTACGTTCCATTGGCGGATGTTATATTTGCATTAAAGGATCATTCTGGACACGATAACAACCTTAACTCAATGAAATTGTTATGGTGCCTGGAGGTCCTGGTCACCATCTTTCTTTAAGGGTTACATTATTTATGAATGGTTTAACACCAGAATTGTTTAAGCAGTGCCCCTCTTTCTCCACCTCATTCTTGGCGTCTATAAGGCAGCCTCGGACGGCGTGCCGGTGATAGGGCGAATGCATTTCTATAATGTATTGTGTGATTTGTATATGTTGTTTTGCTGTGTATGTTGTGATCTGCTGTATGGCTATGTATTGTTATACACTTATATGCAATATTGCATGGTTATATGTTGTTGTTTTTTATTTTCCATTATATGTTACGCGACATACTTTGCCATATGCTGTTTTGCTCTCTTTCTCCTTGTTACAGACAGTCTGCACAATAAATATACAATCACGCCTTTTTCGCTGAATAGAATTTTTAGAATTGTGAAAAAGCTATTTCAAGCAGTAATGTCTTTTTCCCAATTTCTTTGCCATTATGCTACACTGCACTTGATTTATGGCATTGTGATTGGGATGCTCAGTGTCTGCACACATTGCAGTAACAGCTATTCAAGTCTTGGAACAAAGAATCCTGTATTAATTCCCAGGCTGATATTCAGGGGGTGTGGGGGGTCCTATCGCTGACACCCCCCAACTTAAGGAAGCATCTCCTGGCACTGCTACCATCTCTATGCTGTCATTGTGAATATATCTGGATGTTTACGCAAAGTTTGGTGGATTTCTGCTCTCTCTGACCATATCAGGTCAGGCCGTTCACCTGTCTGAGATTTGATAGAGCAATAATAATATAATATTAAGTGATGGGGCCCTGAGTGCTTACCAGACATTATGAGACATAACGGAATTCGGCAATTTAGAACCGCCACTGTTACCCAACTCATTGCTACTTATTTCATTGTGCTTGGAAGCTTGATATGCACAGTGGCCAATAATAAAAGGCCAGATTAAGATAGGGGCTAATGTTCCTGTATTGCTCCTTACCCCCAGATCCAGTATAGCTCGGTCCCCCCAGTTCCAGTTTAACTCTGACCCCCTGTTTCAGTATTGCTCTCTATTCCCAGTTCCAGTATTGCTCTGTCCCCCCAGTTCCAGCATAGCTCTGTCCCCCCCAGTTCCACTATAGCTCTGTCCCCCCATTTCCAGTATTGCTCTGTCCCCCCCAGATTACAGTATAGCTCTGTTCCCCCCAGGTACAGTATTGCTCTGTCCCCCCCCAGTTACAGAATTGCTCTGTCCCCCCCAGTTACAGAATTGCTCTGTCCCCCCCAGTTACAGTATTGCTCTGTCCCCCCCAGTTACAGTATTGCTCTGTCCCCCCAGTTACAGAATTGCTCTGTCCCCCAGTTACAGTATTGCTCTGTCCCCCCAGGTAACAGTATAGCTCTGTCCCCCCAGGTTACAGTATAGCTCGATCCCCCCCACTTACATTATTGCTCTGTCCCCCAGTTACAGTATTGCTCTGCCTCCCCCAGGTACAGTATAGCTCTGTCCCCCCAGGTACAGTATAGCTCTGTCCCCCCAGGTACAGTATAGCTCTGTCCCCCCAGGTACAGTATAGCTCTGTCCCCCCAGGTACAGTATAGCTCTGTCCCCCCAGGTACAGTATAGCTCTGTCCCCCCAGGTACAGTATAGCTCTGTCCCCCCAGGTACAGTATAGCTCTGCACCCCCCCCCCCAGTTACAGTATTGCTCTGTCCCCCCCAGTTACAGTATTGCTCTGTCCCCCCCAGTTACAGTATTGCTCTGTCCCCCCCAGTTACAGTATTGCTCTGTCCCCCCCCAGTTACAGTATTGCTCTGTCCCCCCCCCAGGTTACAGTATTGCTCTGTCCCCCCCAGTTACAGTATAGCTCTGCCCCCCCCCCAGTTACAGTATAGCTCTGCCCCCCCCCCAGTTACAGTATAGCTCTGTCCCCCCCAGTTACAGTATAGCTCTGTCCCCCCCAGTTACAGTATAGCTCTGCCCCCCCCAGGTTACAGTATAGCTC
This sequence comes from Pelobates fuscus, assembly GCF_036172605.1. NCBI lineage: Eukaryota > Metazoa > Chordata > Amphibia > Anura > Pelobatidae > Pelobates > Pelobates fuscus. The sequence continues at coordinate 13,748,867 of NC_086325.1, forward strand.
TGTCCCACTAGTTACAGTATTGCTTTGCCCTCCCCCCCTCCAGTTACAGTATAGCTCTGTCTCCCCAGTTACAGTATTGCTCTGTCCCCCCAGGGTACAGTATAGCTCTGCCCCCCCCCCAGTTACAGTATAGCTCTGTCTCCCCAGTTCCAGTATTGCTCTGTCCCCCCAGGTCACAGTATAGCTCTGTCTCCCCAGTTACAGTATTGCTCTGTCCCCCCAGGGTACAGTATAGCTCTGCCCCCCCCCCCCCAGTTACAGTATAGCTCTGTCTCCCCAGTTCCAGTATTGCTCTGTCCCCCCAGGTCACAGTATAGCTCTGTCCCCCCAGGTTACAGTATAGCTCTGTCCCCCCCCAGTTACAGTATAGCTCTGCCCCCCTGCCCCCCCCCCAGTTACAGTATAGCTCTGCCCCCCCCCCCCAGGTTACAGTATAGCTCTGCCCCCCCCCCCAGGTTACAGAATAGCTCTGTCCCCCCCAGTTACAATATAGCTCTGCCCCCCCAGGTTACAGTATAGCTCTGCCCACCCCCCCCCCCCCCCCAGGTTCCAGTATTGCTCTGTCTCCCCAGGTACAGTATTGCTCTGTCTCCCCAGGTACAGTATTGCTCTGTCTCCCCAGTTACAGTATTGCTCTGTCCCCCCTAGTTACAGTATTGCTCTGTGTGGCAGAACCACTGCTTAGTTGTGTGTTTTCCCCTTATATTGTGTGTTTCCCCTTGTATTTTATGTGCTGTGCCCTGTTTCCCCATTCAGGAGAGTTCATACGAATGGAACCCATCCGTCTCCCGAACGGGGACCACCCCGGTGCCCCATTAGAATGTTCACACCAATTACTTAGAATGTTCACACCAATTACTTAGAATGTTCACACCAATACTTTAGCTGGGATTTCGGAAGAAGCTTCAAGGATCTCTCCTACTGGGATACTAGGATCCGTTACACTAGGCATTACTGTTATTGGATAATACAGATTATTACAGAACAATGGGAGTCTCTGTAGAAAGTGAAGACCATTTAGAACTGTGGACACCCCAATGCAGCTCATTAACTGACGATTATGAGTTTTGTATCAGATAAGTCCAACCATAGTTAGAGCATTTGGGAATAAATTGCTCATAGTTTAAAATGTTTATTCTAAAAAGTATTTTTTTACTGTTTGTAAAATAATGCATTTCTAAAACTCTTAATTCGGGACAGTCTACCAGGTCGGCAATATCAATCACAATCGGAGCTTGTTTTTAATCTGATAACGGTTTCAGAATGTTGGCTGGCTTTATGTGTATTTCCATCAGTATCACAACCATATTCTGCTGGTAACTCAGAGAAACAACGTAATTACCAACTGATATCTGATATTAATCAACATGTGAGAGGCGGCCAGAAAGACATTGACAATGGTGAAATTATAACGAATCTATATTCTGATCATTTTCTTCCCCACTCTTACCATCACCTCTCAGGTCCGTGAGAATGGACCCTATATATTATGCTAACATTTCCTGATCACAGAGAATAGTTCCCCACACTTTAAATCAATGTTGTAGAAGTGCAACTTCCATGATGCATTACCATTCTAAAAGCTGGCAAAGTATCATGGGTTTGAAGTTGTAGAACGTCTGGTGACCTGCTGTTTGCGGAGCCCTACTTTAAATGGTTACCAAGCACCATGACCATGTCAGTGATTTAAAAGGGTCATGCTGCAGTCAGTATGTAGGCAGTACATGCAGTGTTTCACTATGAAATATCTACATACAGAGTTAAACCCCTTGGCCAATGGAGCACGTTACTAGCCAGGCCGAAACAAGGGTTCTGGGCTGGACAAAATAAAACTTGGCAAATTCATCCCTGTAAAGGACTTAAAAACAGGGAGGGAGTGAGGGATGGATTGGAGGGAGAGGTGGATAGGCAGGTGGATGGATGGATGGATGGAAGGAAGGATAGGGGGATGGAGGGGTGGGTGGCTAGAGGGAGGGATAGAGGGATGGATTGGAGGGAGAGGTGGATAGGCAGGTGGATGGAAGGAAGAATAGGGGGATGGAGGGGTGGGTGGCTAGAGGGAGGGAGAGAGGGATGGATTGGAGGGAGAGGTGGATAGGCAGGTGGATGGATGGATGGATGGAAGGAAGGATAGGGGGATGGAGGAGTGGGTGGCTAGAGGGAGGGAGTGAGGGATGGATTGGAGGGAGAGGTGGATAGGCAGGTGGATGGATGGATGGATGGAAGGAAGGATAGGGGGATGGAGGGGTGGGTGGCTAGAGGGAGGGATAGAGGGAAGGATTGGAGGGAGAGGTGGATAGGCAGGTGGATGGATGGATGGAAGGAAGGATAGGGGGATGGAGGGGTGGGTGGCTAGAGGGAGGGAGAGAGGGATGGATTAGAGGGAGAGGTGGATAGGCAGGTGGATGGATGGATGGAAGGAAGGATAGGGGGATGGAGGGGTGGGTGGCTAGAGGGAGGGAGAGAGGGATGGATTGGAGGGAGAGGTGGATAGGCAGTTGGATGGATGGATGGATGGATGGATGGATGGAAGGAAGGATAGGGGGATGGAGGGGTGGGTGGCTAGAGGGAGGGAGTGAGGGATGGATTGGAGGGAGAGGTGGATAGGCAGGTGGATGGATGGATGGAAGGAAGGATAGGGGGATGGAGGGGTGGGTGGCTAGAGGGAGGAAGAGAGGGATGGATTGGAGGGAGAGGTGGATAGGCAGGTGGATGGATGGATGGAAGGAAGGATAGGGGGATGGAGGGGTGGGTGGCTAGAGGGAGGGAGAGAGGGATGGATTGGAGGGAGAGGTGGATAGGCAGGTGGATGGATGGATGGATGGAAGGAAGGATAGGGGGATGGAGGAGTGGGTGGCTAGAGGGAGGGAGTGAGGGATGGATTGGAGGGAGAGGTGGATAGGCAGGTGGATGGATGGATGGAAGGAAGGATAGGGGGATGGAGGGGTGGGTGGCTAGAGGGAGGAAGAGAGGGATGGATTGGAGGGAGAGGTGGATAGGCAGGTGGATGGATGGATGGAAGGAAGGATAGGGGGATGGAGGGGTGGGTGGCTAGAGGGAGGAAGAGAGGGATGGATTGGAGGGAGAGGTGGATAGGCAGGTGGGTGGATGGATGGAAGGAAGGATAGGGGGATGGAGGAGTGGGTGGCTAGAGGGAGGGAGTGAGGGATGGATTGGAGGGAGAGGTGGATAGGCAGGTGGATGGATGGATAGGTGGAAGGCAGATATATATAGTTCTTCAATTTCCAATACACAGATCACAGATACTTTAAATGAAAAGTATTTTGCTTTGAAAGTTCCACATTAATTAAATTCCTTTATAACTTATCTTTCTGTAGGTCCAGCTCCATTCAGCCTCCACAATGCAAACGTGAAAGGGGATCCTGCCATTACCTCAGCTCAAAATGTAATTCTCCTGCACTGGTGAGAGGTGAGTGTGTCAGCATGAGAGATTTTTACCTGGTGGTAGGTGGGTATGGCAGTATTATAAATATATATAACGGGTGGGAGATGGGTATGGCAGTATTATAAATATATATAACGGGTGGGAGATGGGTATGGCAGTATTATAAATATATATAACTGGTGGGAGATGGGTATAGCAGTATTATAAATATATGTAACTGGTGGGAGATGGGTATGGCAGTATTATAAATATATATAACTGGTGGGAGATGGGTATAGCAGTATTATAAATATATGTAACTGGTGGGAGATGGGTATGGCAGTATTATAAATATATATAACTGGTGGGAGATGGGTATGGCAGTATTATAAATATATATAACGGGTGGGAGATGGGTATGGCAGTATTATAAATATATGTAACTGGTGGGAGATGGGTATGGCAGTATTATAAATATATATAACTGGTGGGAGATGGGTATGGCAGTATTATAAATATATATAACTGGTGGGAGATGGGTATGGCAGTATTATAAATATATATAACTGGTGGGAGATGGGTATCGCAGTATTATAAATATATATAATTGGTGGGAGATGGGTATGGCAGTATTATAAATATATATAATTGGTGGGAGATGGGTATGGCAGTATTATAAATATATATAACTGGTGGGAGATGGGTATGGCAGTATTATAAATATATATAACGGGTGGGAGATGGGTATGGCAGTATTATAAATATATGTAACTGGTGGGAGATGGGTATGGCAGTATTATAAATATATATAACGGGTGGGAGATGGGTATGGCAGTATTATAAATATATATAACTGGTGGGAGATGGGTATGGCAGTATTATAAATATATATATAACTGGTGGGAGATGGGTATGGCAGTATTAGAAATATATATAACTGGTGGGAGATGGGTATGGCAGCATTATAAATATATATAACGGGTGGGAGATGGATATGGCAGTATTATAAATATATGTAACTGGTGGGAGATGGGTATGGCAGTATTAGAAATATATATATAACTGGTGGGAGATTGGTATGGCAGTATTAGAAATATATATATAACTGGTGGGAGATGGGTATGGCAGTATTAGAAATATATATATAACTGGTGGGAGATGGGTATGGCAGTATTAGAAATATATATAACTGGTGGGAGATGGGTATGGCAGTATTAGGGAAATCTTTCTATAACTGGTGGGAGTCGAGTATGGCAGAATGAGATCTAAAACTGGTGGGAGTTGGGTATGGCAGTGTAAAGGGGATCTTCAACTGGTGTGTTTTGGGTATGTCAAAATGAGGGTATATACGACTGGTATGAGTTGGGTATGGTAGAATAGCAGGATCTATAACTGGTGGTAGTCGGGTATCGCAGTATGAGGGATCTATTACTTGTGGGAGTCAGGTATGGCAGTATGATGAGATCTTTTACTGGTGGGAGTCGGGTACGGCAGTGTGAGGGATCTATCACTTGTGGGAGTTGGATATAGTAGTATAATTGTATTTGTTACTGGTGGGAGTTGGGTTTGGCAGTGTGATGGGATCTATAACTCGTGGGAATAGGTTATGATCGTATGACGGGATTTAAAGCTGGAGGGAGTCGGGTATGGCAGTATGAGGGGATCCACCACTTGTGGGAGTCAGGTGTGGGAGACTGAGGGGGATATATAACTGGTTGGAGTCGGATATGGTAGTTTGAAGGGATTTATAACTGATGGGAGTCGGGTATGGGAGTATGAGTGATTCTATCACTTGTGGTAAGTCAGGTATGCAAGTGTGAGGAATCTATCAATTGTGGGAGTTGGGTATGGCAGTATGAGGGGATCTATCACAGGTGGGAGTCGGGTATGGCAGTGTGAGGGATCTATGACTTGTGGGAGTTGGGAATGGTTGTATAATTGTATCTTTTATTGGTGGGATTCGGGTTTGGCAGTGTGATGGGATCTATAACTGGTGGTATTGGGTATGGCAGTATGAGGAGATCTAGCACTGGTGGGAGTCAGGTATGGCAGTTTGAGGTATCTGTCACTGGTGGGAGTTGGGTTTGGCAGTGTGATGGGATCTATAACTGGTGGGAGTTGGGTAAGGCAGTATGAGGGATCTATTCCTTGTGGGAGTCGGGTATGGCAGTTTGATGGGATCTTTTACTGGTGGGAGTCGGGTATGGCAGTGGCACCCCGATCAGGTGCCTCCGTCAGTCGATGCTTATATTGCTCACCGAGGGCTCCAAGCACTCAACCCAACACCATCAGCACTGTAGTCCCCACATCCAGCATTACAGCTTGACTGGGAACTCGCCGTCCTCCACCCACCCTGGACCCAAGTGTGGTTTGGCAGTGTGATGGGATCTATATCAAGCTTCCAGTGGGCAGCTTCCACCGTAGCAGGAACAGCTCTTAAAAGAGCTAGTGATTATAATCCCACAGGAGTATAGTGATATAGCAATCCCCAGGGTAGATACAGCCGTTTCCACCCACACATAAGATGAGACTCTATGTTGAGGGTATGCAAGAACTCAATTTTAATGGAGACACACTGGCCTTTTGTGCAAGTTTCCCAACAAGGGTGACATCCAGGTGGACATTGTTGGGCACAGGGACACAAAGTTAACAACCAATAAAAACAGAGTTATACAGTGAGACACTCCCATAACAAATATACAATCCTTCCTCTCTGCCTGGGAGATACCGTATTTATTGGCGTATAACACGCACTTTTTCTCCCTGAAAATAGGGGGCAAATGATGTGTGCGTGTTATACGCCGATATACATATTTTTCGCTCCATAAGAAGCACCTTTTTTCCCCTCAAAAGTGAGGGGAAATGTCTGTGCGTCTTATGGAACGAATGTGAAGGTTTACTTACCTGTCTTAAAGCGTGGGCCGGTGTTCAGCGCGCACCGCGGTACTGGAACTTCAATTTCAGGTTCCGGTTTCCGGCGGGACTGAAAGGAAGTGCGCACTCATTGTGCACACTTCCTTTCAGTCCCACCGGAAACCGGAACCTGAAATTTAAGTTCCTGTACCGCGGTGCGCGCTGTGAAGCCGGCCCACGCTTCAAGACAGGTAAGTAATTATGGGACAAGGGGAGGGAAAGTGCACTATGGGACTATGGGATGAGGGGGAGAACACTATGGGATGAGGGGGGGAACAATATGGGAGGGGGTGGAAAATACTATGGGGGGGAGAATACTATGGAAAGGGGGTAACACTATGGGATGAGGGTGGGGGAACACTATGGGAGGGGTGGAGAATACTATGGGAGGGGGGGGAATTTCCTTCTTAAAATGAGGTGCGTGTTATACGCCGGGGCGTGTTATATGCTGGGGCGTGTTCTACGCCGATAAATACGGTAATTAGAGCAGATAATGTATTAATTTAATTATCCCCAAGCAGAAAAACCACATATTTTTCCAAACCCCAAAACACAACATATCTTTATAAAAGTCACATCCGCTGATAGCTCTGATCTGGGTGAACAACATATCCAAAAATCACACAGATCAGAGCAGGGGTTCAGGAAATTCTCTTTTTGACTGACCGCACGCATGGTTTCATGCCCAAAACAGTTCCAGAGAATTAGGCTGTGCGGCCGGTCTATTTCCCATAGTCTGAATACTGTTCGAATTACCGAACCTAGCTATTTGTGCATGTTATCAGTATATGTTCCTTGTTCGTGTGCTTCGACTCACCGAACGCCGTTCGACTCCCGTTCGAATAGCCAAAGTACCATGGAAGGTAACTGTTCAGCGGTGTTCATACCGTCACGTGTCCGATTTGAGTTCCATGACCTCGACGACCAAACACCGTTCATAGATTATGCGGCTTAAGATGGCCGCCGCCACGTGTTCGAATGTCGAATGGCAGCCACTTTCGACTGTAGCCGAAGTGCCACTTCGAAAGTTCAAATCTGTTCCAGTTAGAAGTCCAAGAGGCAGAAACAGTATCTTTAACCCCCAGTTCACCACAGGGCCATAGTAACAGGGCAGGAGGCTGGCAAACAGGCCCCTCCTAAAACCAGTGGCAGGGTCACTTTTGCCACATGAGGGATCTATCATTTGTTGGAGTTGGATATGGTAGTCTAATTGTATCTGTCACTGGTGGGAGTTGTGTTTGGCAGGGTGATGGGATCTATAACTGGTGGGAATCGGGTATGGCAGTGTGAGGGATCTGTCATTGGTGGGAATTGGGTTTGGCAGTGTGCAGGATCTACCACTGGAGGGAGTTGGGTAGTGTAGTGTGATGGGATCTATCACTGGTGGAAGGTGGGCATGGTTGTATATGTGGTTCTGTCCCCGGTGGCATGGCAGTATTAGTGGGATCTCTGAATTATGGGAGTCGGGTGTGGTAGAATGAGGGAACCCTGCCTAGGGTATATGAGTTATTTTATGACCAGGTTCACATTTTCCCTGCTACAGAACAAAAAGGGACCTGGAGTTATTTTTGCTGAGCCGGCTATTTGTCAGTGATGTTCTCAGCACAATCCGTGTAATATAAAATGGAAGAACATTAATAAAACGTGGCCATGTGCTCACTGAGCTGAGTTTGCAGGTTTAGCTGGAAATTAACCTGAAGCCAAAAGAGTAGAATATTATGAGTCTGTCAGTGTTTATTGAGTGAGTAAACATAAAGAGAATTCACCCTAAATACGATTTAATTAATACCAGATGTTGAGTCTGGTACCTTGATAAGCACATTTACTCCATATCCTTAGTAATTTACACAGAGCAGTCTATATGGCACTGAGGATTCAGGTTCAATAATGTAACAAGGCTTTGCAAACACAGGATCTTCTACCATGTGGGGAAATGAACGTGATAATGAATTATACAGCGCTGTGTGTGAATGTGATAATTAATTATACAGCGCAGTGTGTGAATGTGATAATACATTGTACAGCGCTGTGTGTGAATGTGATAATACATTATACAGCGCTGTGTGTGAATGTGATAATTAATTATACAGCACTGTGTGTGAATGTGATAATACATTGTACAGCGCTGTGTGTGAATGTGATAATTAATTATACAGCGCAGTGTGTGAATGTGATAATACATTGTACAGCGCTGTGTGTGAATGTGATAATTAATTATACAGCACTGTGTGTGAATGTGATAATACATTATACAGCGCTGTGTGTGAATGTGATAATACATTATACAGCACTGTGTGTGAACGTGATAATACATTATACAGCGCTGTGTGTGAATGTGATAATACATTATACAGCGCTGTGTGTGAATGTGATAATGAATTATACAGCGCTGTGTGTGAATGTGATAATTAATTATACAGCGCTGTGTGTGAATGTGATAATTAATTATACAGCACTGTGTGTGAACGTGATAATGAATTATACAGCACTGTGTGTGAATGTGATAATACATTGTACAGCGCTGTGTGTGAATGTGATAATACATTGTACAGCGCTGTGTGTGAATGTGATAATACATTATACAGCACTGTGTGTGAATGTGATAATGAATTATACAGCGCTGTGTGTGAATGTGATAATTAATTATACAGCGCAGTGTGTGAATGTGATAATACATTATACAGCACTGTGTGTGAATGTGATAATTAATTATACAGCGCTGTGTGTGAATGTGATAATACATTATACAGCACTGTGTGTGAATGTGATAATACATTATACAGCACTGTGTGTGAATGTGATAATACATTATACAGCACTGTGTGTGAACGTGATAATACATTGTACAGCACTGTGTGTGAATGTGATAATTAATTATACAGCGCTGTGTGTGAATGTGATAATACATTATACAGCACTGTGTGTGAATGTGATAATACATTATACAGCACTGTGTGTGAATGTGATAATTAATTATACAGTGCTGTGTGTGAATGTGATAATACATTGTACAGCGCTGTGTGTGAATGTGATAATTAATTATACAGCGCTGTGTGTGAATGTGATAATACATTATACAGCACTGTGTGTGAATGTGATAATTAATTATACAGTGCTGTGTGTGAATGTGATAATACATTATACAGCACTGTGTGTGAATGTGATAATACATTATACAGCACTGTGTGTGAATGTGATAATACATTATACAGCACTGTGTGTGAACGTGATAATACATTGTACAGCACTGTGTGTGAATGTGATAATGAATTATACAGCGCTGTGTGTGAATGTGATAATACATTGTACAGCACTGTGTGTGAATGTGATAATGAATTATACAGCGCTGTGTGTGAATGTGATAATTAATTATACAGCGCAGTGTGTGAATGTGATAATACATTGTACAGCGCTGTGTGTGAATGTGATAATACATTGTACAGCGCTGTGTGTGAATGTGATAATTAATTATACAGCGCTGTGTGTGAATGTGATAATACATTGTACAGCGCTGTGTGTGAATGTGATAATACATTGTACAGCGCTGTGTGTGAATGTGATAATTAATTATACAGCGCTGTGTGTGAATGTGATAATACATTGTACAGCGCTGTGTGTGAATGTGATAATACATTATACAGCACTGTGTGTGAACGTGATAATACATTATACAGCACTGTGTGTGAATGTGATAATGAATTATACAGCGCTGTGTGTGAATGTGATAATGAATTATACAGCGCTG